>NC_045794.1:3001044-3304075 GCF_009873245.2 Balaenoptera musculus | reverse complement strand
GGTGCAGCCACTGTGGGTAACAGTATGGTGGTTCCGCAAAAAAGTTAGACCTAGAGTTACCATATGACCCAGCAATTCCTCTCCAAGGTATATAACCACGAGAAATGATAACATGTCCACACAGGAGCTTGCACACGAATGTTCACTGTGGCATTATTCATAATAGCCAAAAAATGGAATGACCCAAATATCCATCAAGTGATGAATGGATAAACAAAATGTGGCATACCCGTACAATGAAATTTTGTTGAGCAATAAAAAGGAATGGAGTACTGGTACACGCTACAACATGGACGAACCCTGAACCATCATGCTAAGCAAAAGAAGCCAGTCACAAAAGACCCCACTTATAAGAAATGTCCAGAATAGACAAGTCCATAGAGATAGAACATCGATTAGTGGTCACCCAGGGCTGGAGGTGGAGTAAGGGCTGGGGAGAAATGAGGAGTGACCACTGATGGGTATGGGGGCTCTTTAGGGGGTGATAAAATGCTCAAAAATAGATAGTGGTGATGGTTAAACAGCTGTGAACATACTGAACCACTGAGCTGTACATGAAACGGTTGGATTACTTTGTTCCTGCAGCAATAACCAAGTACTACAGGCTGGGTGGCTTAAACAACAGAAGTTTATTTTCTTCTGATTCTGGAGCCTAGAAATCCAAGACCAAGGTGGTGGCACGTTCGGTTTCATTCTGAGGCCCCTCTCCTTGGCTTGTATATGGCCGTCTTCTCCCTGTCTTCACATGGTCCTTCTTCTGTGTGTGTCTGTGTCCCGATCGCCTTTCAAAGGATGCCAGCTGTACTGGCTTAGGGCCCACCCTCATGACCTCCTTAACCTTAGTTACCTCTTTAAAGATCCTATTTCCAAATACGGTCACATTTTGAGGTCCAAGAGGTTAGGACTTTGACATATGAACTTGGAAGGGCCACAGCGCAGTCCGTACCAACGGGAGAATTTTACGGTACGTGAATTGTATCTCAATACAAGTATCTTTAAAAATCCCACCACAAAGCCTAGAGACCGGCTAATCCAACCCCTCGTTTTACAAATGGGGAACTGGGTCCCAGAGAAGGGGAGCTACTTGCCCTGAACTCCAGCTGGTCAGAGGCCGAGCGGGCAGCAGAACACACGGCTCCTGCTCCAAGTCTAGGGCTCCTTCCACCAAACCCTCCTGCCGTCCTAGCCTCTGGGACTCGTAAATTGAACAACGATGGGGAAAGTACGAAAACTTTAAACTTAAAAAGAAAAATGCCCAAGAAGTTAGATCATGTGCAGTTAAGGAGTAAACACGCTCCATGGCTTGTGGGAAAAGGGGACAGACAGCAAAGCTCCAAAGAGGCCCTGGAAGAGACCCGCGGAGTCCATGAGTGAGTTGGACATTCATTCCATGTCTGTTGTGTGCCAGGCGAAATAGGGGCATGTTCCTGAGAAAGATGTCGTTTCCAGAAGAGTTGGCACTTCAGCTAATCCTTGAAACATGGCCCTGATTCCACGGGGCTGAGGGCTTTCCAAGCCAAAGGAACTGCGTGACCAAAGGCAGGTAATTTCCAGACCTGCTCAGGAAACAGCGAACTGGCCAGAGCAGTGGAAGCGTGTGCTTTGTACCAGGAGCAGCGGGGACACCCAGCAAAGGTATGCTGAGGTCAGCTTCCGGACAGCCCTGCACGCTATGCTCAGAAGCACAGGCCTGAGCTGGTGACAGAGCTGCAGAAGGTTCTGGGGCAGGGGTGGGACATCACCTGAGCCGGGCTAGGGGAAGGGGACCCACGGCCAGCGGACGGCTGGGGGCCGCCTCACTAGCCCTTGCATGAGGCAGTCACAGGATGGGGGAGGAGGGGACGAAGAGAGCCGAAAGAAAGACCCAAGGGGAGCCAGAACTGGGACGCTCCTGCTTCTAGGGGCGCTCTCAGATTTATCTTAATTAAACTCAGGAAAGCAAGAAGTTGAGGGGACTCTCTGCAGGCACTGAAAAGCCGCCAACTCCTGGAGCCTGTGTTGTGATCCGGTGCTGACAGCCCTTCATCTTTTCCATTTCTTTTATTTTTTTAGGAGGTAAAGGGAGGGGAGGGGAAGGGGAGAGAGATACAGTGGAGTTGCTTGGTGAACAAAAGCCCCGGTACGTTTCTGTTCATCGTTTTCATCTGGGTGCGCTGCTCTGTCAGCACCCTATAATCAGAGCTAAGCAGGGACACAGCCCGTAACTTACAATTCAGGCATCAAGGCATCCTGGACGGCGCGGGGCCTGCCTGCCGACGTCTACCAAGCCTCCGTCTCATCAGGGATGGGGAAGGAAGGGCCGGGGACTCAGAGAACCGGAGGACACGGCGTAAGAGGTCGAAAGACCTTGGTTCAAGTCCTGGCTGCTCCTTCACCAGCTCTGTAACCTTGAGAAGACAAGACGTCTCCAGGACTCCACTTCTTGGTCTACACCGACGACATCTGCAACTACTATTAGTCATTCAGAGTCTACTCTGTGCCAGGGACTAGTTTAGGTGTTTAGCCTCTACAAAACACCCTGTGAGGGAAGTATTAGTCTCCTCATTTTACAGATGGAGAAACTGGGGTCCAGAGGTTAAATAGGTTAATCAAGGTCAGAAAACTATTCGACTAGCTTCAAAACCCACATTCTTAAACTATACCACACTAATGTGAGTTGAGTGGAAATAACCCTGCTCTCCCCTCCCTCACCTGCTTGCTGTGAGGCTCAGTGGGGAGAACTCGCACCAATACTGCAGGGTATAGCCTTTATCAATACCATCGGCCTTCAGTATCTGCAGGATTCAATCAACTGCGGACCAAAAATATTCAAGAAAGAATTCCAGAAAGTTCCAAAAAGCAAAACTTGAATTTGCCGTATGCTGGCAATGATTTACATAACATTTACATTGTATCAAGCATTATAAGTAATCTAGAGATGATTTAAAGTATGTGGGGAAAAAAAGTATATGGGAAGATGTGCATAGGTTATATGCAAAAATGGTTATATGCCATTTTATATAAGGGACTCGAGCATCTGCAGATTTTGGTATCTCTGGGGGTCCTGGAACCCATCCCCTCCTTGGATACCAAGGGGTGACTGTACTGCAGTTACTCCAGCTCAGAATGTGGTGGCCCTCAATCAGCTACACCCCCCCTCCACTGGGGCTCTTCTCCTCCAGAAAGTTCTCCCAGCTGGTCCAGCCCTTGCTCCACTGCTGCCCCACGGTCACGTCCTCGTGATGCTCTTGGTCCCTGGATTCCACTGGACTCTTAGGAGCAAAGCCCGTCTCACCCCGATTCCAAATGCCGGGAGTGTGTCCTCTCCGGAGACAGTGGGCGTCTCTATCAGCACCCGCTCCTGACCGCCGTCCCCGAGCCCATCCTGGAGGGCGTCACGTGAGAGGGTGCAGAGTCCCGGCACAGTGCCCAGCGCTGGCTCCACAGCAGGCTCTGGGCCCAGCCGCCAACCCCACAGCCCGGCTCTCGTCCTCCTGGCGGTCACCCCTGACAGAGGCGCACCCAGACACGTCGAGAGCTCCCGACACAGCGGGAAGGACACCGACCTGTTATTCATACGGGAAAACTGGACCTGACACTGTCAGTGAGCTGAAACCTCCCAGCTGAGGGGAGCTTTGTTTTTTCAATAAATGATAAATAACACAGGGTGTTTATTTCCCCAGCAAGTCGTATTTCTTAAGTATCACTAGGCTCGTACGTCAGGGCTGTCATCTGGGGAAAGCAGGGACGATGCGACGTCTTCCAGCCCTTCTCCTTCCCGAGGAGTTCAAAGCACCTCACGCAGAACCCCCTCTGTGGTCCCTGCGGCTCTCAGCGGGGCTGGGGCCAGCAATCTGCCTGCAGAGAACGCCCGCTGACAAGTCCTCCCTGCCCAGCTGGGAAATGCAGGGGCGGGGGGTCACCCAGAGTCCACCTGGTCCGATCTCCAGTGCCCACTCTGCGGCCGACCAGGGGCCTGGAAGTGAAGATGTGGTCTCTTGCTCGAGACAGACAGACAGACATCCCCGTCTCATCACACATCAGACAGTGTACAGAGAATACGCCCTTCAAGACAGCTCGGTTAGTCCTAACCCCAGGAGCGGCCTCCTCGGGACGACCGCCGACCCGCTCAGGACAGGACTGTCGTCCCCGCCGGGCACTTTCAGAACGGCGTGTCTCTGTCTCACGCGTGTCACCGATCACAAGATGCTTCCTGTATTGTGTTCTGTGTGCAAGTCGCTGCCCTCCCCATGATTTGTGGTCATTTTATAGCTTTATGCTCCTGGTACCCCTGCAAGGTGCCCAGTGTAACAAATGGCCCAGACACAACACAGAAAGCAGGGGCCACAAACCAGCACCCTAACCGTAGATACATTTCGTTCCATCTGCATGTTTTAAATATTTTAAACTAGTTGCCAACAGATAAAAATCAGGAGATTTTACCCCCAAATCAGGGGTTCAAGCTTCCCTTGGAGAATGGAGGCTCTAGCGATACCAGGCTATTTCTGGTGGGGCAGCAGTCGGCAGGCCATGAACAGCAGGTGCATCCTCAAACGGGGCGTGGCCTGTCTCACGCACCTGAGTCTGCAGCGCTGCGTCCAGTTCGGTTGACGTAATGGAAGGTGCACTGTGCTCGCTTCAGACCATGAGCTCCCTGAGGGTGAGCCCTGGATCTACTTCTCTTGCTGCGAATGGGGTCAGGCGGGGGAGTGCCCTTACAGATCACTCAAAGAGTTAAACATACACAGTGGAAACCTATGCACCCTGGCCAGTGGCTCCAACAACAAGCCTTTAAAAACAGGGACTCTGGGCTTCCCTGGTGGCGCAGTGGTTGAGAGTCTGCCTGCCAATGCAGGGGACACGGGTTCGAGCCCTGGTCTGGGAAGATCCCACATGCCGCGGAGCAACTCGGCCCGTGAGCCACAACTACTGAGCCTGCGCGTCTGGAGCCTGTGCTCCGCAACAGGAGAGGCCGCGATAGTGAGAGGCCCGCGCACCGCGATGAAGAGTGGCCCCCGCTCGCCGCAACTAGAGGAAGCCCTCGCACAGAAACGAAGACCCAACACAGCCAAAAATAAATTAATTAATTAATTAATTTTTTTTAAAAAAGCATTTGTTGTTGTGACTGTTTAAAAAATAAATAAATAAAAAATTTAAAAAAAAACAGGGACTCTGCCTCCTAACTCACTGCCCAAGGCTACACTTAGACAAAGATCTGAGTCCTGTGGCTGCCCTCGGCCACCTGACTTTGGGTTGGCACTTCACAACCCAGAACGAGCTCTCCCATTACTCTAGGAAAGAGTGCCGGGCTGCGCGACTCGTCCTGAGAAAATAATACAAAAGGGGGAGAAAGAAAGGGAGAAGGAAAGAAGGAGAGAAAGGCAGAGAGAAAGGAAGGAAGGACACACACAGACACACACACACATAGACACACATATAATATTAATATACCTATTAATGCAGTTTTATTTAGAAGTAGTGTTAATGCATTATTATTTAGATCTGTTAAAACCCGAACAAACTAAATGTCCAACAATGGGAAAATTGATAAAATCTCAATGACTACTATGTAGCCATTTAAAAGTCTAATTGTGATGATTATGTAGCTTGTGGGAGAATATTAAAGCAAATAGAATGCAAAAGTCTACCTGCATTGTGACTATAACCACGTAAAAATTATGTTTGCAAGGAAGTACAGACTGAAGGCATCGTGGAAAATGGAAAGTTGATTTGTCGTGGTGGCAGGTCTGTGAGGCCCTTTTTTTCGCTATTCCTTTGATTCGTACTCTTTCTTCCTGCACAGCATTATTTCTGTAAGTATTTTTTTTAATACCCAGCCCAGTCCTGTCCCCAGATTAAGTGCATGCAACTCAACCAGACAGCGATGAGGTCAGGCAGGCACGGCGCCTTTACCCGCGAGTCCCTCGGTGGGGGGTCAGGTACCAGGTCCAGGTGCGCATAGTTGGGGGCTTCAAAGGAGGCTCCCCCCGACGCCCCCTACACACTGTAAAGGGGAGTTCAGCTCTCCTGGCCCAGCAGACACCTCGGGGCCCGCCCTTTGTATGGCTGGCCCTCTGCTGCTCTGTCATCTGGTCAGTGGCTTCAGGGCCTGTCTCTGATGCCACATGAGGAAAGGAGAAGCCCTGGGGCCTCCAGGCAGGACGTGGCCACGCCAGCGACCTGTCCGTCAGTCGCTCTTTTCTTTCCAGTACACATTTCATCGTGTCCCTCTCTGGAGACTCAGGAACCAGGTCTAGGGAGGGGGCTGCTTGTCAGAGGACGGGAGACACCCAAGCACCTTCTAGAAGGTGGGGCTAACATGGCATCAGGCCAGACCCCCTGGGGAGCCGCCAGGCGAGGGCAGGGCTGAGGGCCCAGCCGTGTGGACACCAGAAGAGCTGACCCCGCAGTGGCCCAGGGGGCGGGTGCTGCGGGCTGAAGTGGCAGCTGCCTCATTGTTTGTTAACTGTGACAGAGAGCTGGGGCCTCGGAAAACAGAGACACTTCCTTACATGCACGGTCCAAATGATCAGACTCCCCAGGGAGAGATTTCCTGCTCTGAATTCCCCGTGGGACTGAGAGCTGGAGAAGAAAAAAGCCTCCTCCGCTGAGCCCGGCCCCAAATCACACCCCACATCCAGCAGGGTGTCCCATGTGCAGGGAAATTCACTGAAACTCGATTGTCGGGCTTTTACTTCTCAATTCCTGAGACTGGCTTCATTTAAATTAAAAAAAAGAAAAAAAAAAAAAGGAAAGGAAAGAAGGAAGGAAGGGAGGAGGGAGGGGAGGAGGGAGGGGAGGAGGGACGGGTGGAGGGAGATTTCCCTCACTGACGCCCTATTCTGTCCAGCACCTGGGGTTGGCAGGGCAAGTCCCCAAGGATGGGGCCACAGTCCCGACAAGCGAGGGTGGGAAAAGGGCAGCCAGCTGGTCAGGTCATTGAGCCCACGGAGGGGCACTGGCAACCCCGGTGCCTGCCCAGCTGGTGGCATCTGCCCGGAGGGGAGGTGGTGAGGATGAACTGGAGAGGCCCGGAGGACCAAATGCGAGGCTGGTGGCAGGCGGCCGGCCCCTTCTGTAAGCAATCCCCCACGGGGTTATTTCCAGGCACTTTTTCCTGTGAGAAAAGAATGGGAAGAATGCAGCCCAGCCGTTACCCAAATCCACCCTCCTTGGCTCTGTGCCCATGACGTACAGAGGGGGCCCCCAGCGCCTGTAATCAGCAAATCCGTTTCAGAAACTCCAACTGGCAGCAGAGACCAGGGACGTAGGCAACGCCAGCTGAGGGCGTCCCGGAGGGAAGCGCGGGCCACACCGAGAGGGGCCAGAAACACTCCTGGACGTTTATAGCTCCTCGGGGACCTGAGCTCCAGGAAATGCTAGCAATTGCAATCCAACTGTGTCCCTGGCCAGAGAAGCCGACTGGAGACTGAGACTCTGCACGGGCAGGAAGAACTTCATTGGGAAAAAATGTTGACAGAGTTTAATGTGAGCGGAAGGACAAAGGCTTGGATGGAGGAGCCTTCCTGAGAAACGAGGCAACAAGCGCTCCAGCGATTTGCACGGGGCTGTGCGGGGAGTATTGGGTTCAAAGGCCCGGGCCGGGGGCTGGACTCCCCTGGGCAGGGCCAGGCCCAGGGCGAGGAAGGGGTGGCAGGTGCTCCCCTGCAGTGCCTGAACTTGGCACCCTGAACCCCGCCCTGCAGTGGGAATTTGCTCCAGGCCACCCTCCGCTGGAAGGAGGGCTCAGAAAACTGAGGCCAAAAAAACACGCTGTCCTCACTCAAGAGACCAAATAAAACGGTGGAGAAGAAACACCAGCCTCTCCTGAGCCCCTGGCGTGGACCAAGCACACAGTCCCTCTAGGTCTAGGAACCTGCAGTCGGTGGGTACGTCATTCTCATACTACAGGCAAGAACCTGGCAGTCCTGCAGATGGGCCCTCGGCACGTGGCTGGAACCAAGCCCGACGCCTCGTCTGCGTGCATCTCCAGGGTCCAGATAGACCACAGTCCGCCTGGGGCTGCACGATGCAGTTTCTCCTGAAGGAAACCTGGCCCACTCCAGACGCCACCTTCAACAACCAGCATGTAAGCCAGCTCACTGGGCGGCCTCAGTCAAACCCCTTGGTCTCTGGGGGCCTCAGAACAGGGGTGACCAAGGTCCCTTCCTGTTCAATAGGTGCAGGAAGGGTGGGTAAGCCCCTAACTCTGGCCAAGAACCCAACCAGACTAAGGGAGCTCCATCTGATTCTGCCTGCATCCCTCTGCCCAGAGCCGCCTCTGGCACACCGCAGACACTGGGGCAGTGTCAGTGGGCCGAGTGGATGGCTCTGTGAATGGACGCATGAAGAAGTGTCCTGAAAGTCAGGCCCACTTCGGAAGGAAGCCCTGGGAATATCTGTTCACCAGACTTCTCCCCAAAGGCGGAAGAGTTGGACCTTCCCAAACCTCACTTTGCATTGAGATCATCTGGAAAGCTTGTCAAAATACAGATTCCTGCCCCACTGACGGAATGTCAGACTCAGAAGCTCTGTGCTGGGGGCCCAGGAGTCTGAATTATTTAAAAGGTCCCCAGATGTCCCTAACTCAAGGCCAGGTCTGGAATCACTGACGTATATTACTTGGCTAACACCCGTTCGGTCCTGTGCTGGGACCGGATGAAGCTAAGAAATCAAAACAAAATAAGTGACTCTCTCCTAGAGCCTTTTTACCAAAGAGCTCAAATCAACGTTTTATGCCAAGATGCTGTTACCTGTTGGAATGAAACAGGGTGGCAATTCTTCTCCCCATTCCGTAGGTTGGCAAACTGAGGTCTGCCCAAGAAAGAGTACTAATTCTGCTTTTCACTGCTGCCTTTAGCTCCTGAAGAAGGCAGGGTATTAGACCTATATTAGGGTAGTAGGGACTCAGCTAAATTTCATAAAAAACAGCGACCAAGGCCAGGCACATGTTTGGCCGCAGGAGATGCTGATGTCAGGAATGACACCTCTCCTCCTCCTGCCCACACTTGGAGGACAAAGCACACTTGTTTCTTGACGGCTCACACCCCCCAAACACAGAGTCCCACCCATGTCAAACCGTCAGGCCAGAAGGAAGGAGACCTGCCCCCTTCATCTCAGGCCTGCGCCCATCTCCCCATCCTGGAGGTGATGGGGGTCATTCACTGATTCATTCATGAAAATGACAGTAAAGTAAGAAGTGCTGAGTACAGCAGGAGAGTTAGGAAGGCTCGAGTCCCCGTGGGGGTGAAGCAAGAATTAACTTTTCCTATTCTTTTCAATTAAAGAGCGGCCCTGCTGGAGGGATGAAAGCTGAGCCACCCACAGCCCACAGTATACCCAGGAGTGGAGTGGTGGGGGGAGAGATACCCTCCCAGCCCCCTCCCTCCCTCCCTCAGCAGCTGGAGACACCGCTCAGAGGCAGGGGCCAGAGTCGCCTTGGCCGGACACGCCCGAGAGGCCCCCTCTTCCCCCAGCCCCCTCCTTCCTCCCAGCCCTGGATGAGATTGATGGAGCTGACGCAGCTGCAGCAGTGCAGGGGGGAAGGGGGGAACAACAGCTGGACAGAGGGAAGGCCCTCCCCCCGCCTGGGCAGAGTCCAGCCGAAGCTGGAGAGAAAGGAGAGAGACGGGCCTCCTCCAGGAGCAGAACGAGGGCCTTCGGCCCCCTCCCACCGTGAACCCTCCCCCACCATCCAGGTGGGTAGCTGTCCCCAGGTCCCCCAGGAGCAGAGCTGCTCAGCGGTGGGGTCACACACCCGGGGTCCTGGGTCAGGCGGCCCACGCTGCCCCAGCCGTGCTCCCTATAAACCTACCGCACGTCCCACCCGCGTGGGACATGAGGCCCCACCTCCACTGGCTACCCCACAGGCCACCGTGCCGCAGGAAGACGCCTGGGTCCAGCACGTGGGAGGGCGACACAATGACCCAGGGCGTGGAGGGCTGGTCTGACGATCAGTGAACGGGGGGTCTGTCATAAACGAAGCATGTGACTCTTGACAGACTTGGGGTCCATCTCAGTTCCACCAAAAACCTTCGTGACTTTGATTTCTGGTCGCCTTGTCTGCAAAATGAGGATGATACTATCTAGTCTATAGGGTAGTAGATGGAGAGGAACCATATCGTGGTCCATGACAGGCACCTGATATATGCCGGGCCTCACTTTCCACGTGGGCGAGAGGAGCAAGCTAGACCTGATGGTCTATGGGTCTCCTCCAGCTCCTATGAAACCCACTCAGCCCTTTGCCCAATAACCCTGGGATGTATCTCCTTCATCCCTTTCCTCTAAAGAGAACGGCTGCTCAGAATACCTTCCCTAGCCCTGCTGTGTCTCCCAGATAAATGGGGCCTTTGAGATGCTTCCCCTCCAAGCCCCCCTTCAGACCCTATAACTCAATCTCCACACGTGTCCACATCAGACTCCCAAGGGCCACCCTTCATCTGCCAAGCTGTGCCCCCCACACATATGTAAACCATCCACACAGCTCAGGAACTTCTTACCAAGAGCACATCACCCGCTCACAGCACATCTCACACACCAAAGGTGACCCCCAGGGGGTGGCAACATTGCAAGTGGAAACTGTTGGTGTAGAACAGTCCCGTCCAATATGGCGGCCACAAGCAACATGTGGCCACTTGAATTTAAATTTCAACTACTTAAAACTAAATAAATGTAAAAATTCAGTTCCTCAGGTGCACCAGCCACATTTCAAATGCTCAACAGCCACGTGTAACCGGTGAGAATGCCCTGGGCAAAGCACTGGTCTAGAAGATGTTCTCCCCTCCCGGGCAGAACAGGCCCCAGGTGGCTCAGACTGAATCTGAAGGAAACAGGGAGCGAGAGGGAGGTCAAGCCTAGAGGGGAAGGGGCCGTTTCCCACTGCTTCGGTGGAGACACCGCCAGGATGGGGCTGCAGCAGACCCACCAACTCGGCAAGGGTCTCCCTGGCCCCGGCACCCAGCAGCAGGCAGCTGTTACCCACGCTTCATCTGGGAGATGCACGGGACGCCTGTCATTCTCTCCAGGCCCTGGCGGACTCCTGGCCTTCCTAGCTCAAGATCTGCACCTTGTCCCAGGGCAGAGGCACCCTCCTGCCATCGTCCTGCGGCCCAGCTTCAGCTGAAGAATGGCCTGCAGAGGGCCGGGGCTCCTCTGCTTCCACCCCAGACTCAAAAATATCTGGCTGCAAACCCAAACGGAGGAGAAGGAAGGGGCAAAAGCTAGTTTTAATCAAGCACCTACTATATCCAAGGTACCACCGAGGTACTTTCACTTGCATTTTCCCATTTGATCCCCCAAAACTGCTGCAAGGTAATCATCGGTAAACCCGTTTTCCAGATGAGGAAGCTCAGGCTCAGAGAAGGTAAGCAACTCACGTGAGTTTGTAAGGGTCACAGTCTGAACACAAACCCAGAATGTCTGACTCCAAAGCCTATGAGCTATTACCCTTCAGAGGTTATGGGGACCATGACAACAGATGCAGGAGGAGGGGGCCCCCCCACTCTCCTCCCCCAGGGAAGTCCCCAAACACATAAGCATGAAGGTCAAGACCTAGGGTTTCTTGAGTTTCTGGCCTGAGAGAGCCCAGAATCTCTGGAAGGTCTTGGCTTTGGAGAGATGAAGAAAGCCATAGAGCAGGACAAGGAAAGGGAAGGAGGAGACAGTGGAGGGAACAGAAAAGTAAAGTCAGGAAGAGAGGCAGGGCACGTAGAGGCATCTGAAATTATTCCCAGTGTCACTATTTCTGTGACTGTTTGTCTAATGACTATCTTCCTCAGTTAGACCTCAGGTCCTGAAAGCAATGGCCTCACCTTGTTCACAGCTGTATTCCCAGCACTAGCACAGAGCCTGGCACACAGTAGGTGCTCAATAAGTACCTGTAGGAAAGACAGATGGGTGGATGGAATGATAAACAGAATGTCCAGGGACTACAGAGAGAGAAAAGTCCTCTTTTCTGCCTTTTCAGAGGCCACTTCCTCCAAGAAGTCCTCCTGACTGCCGGGCCAGCTCAGCTCTGAGGGCTGAGACTTCGGGTGGGGAGGAGCTATCCTCCTCTATCCTGGGCCGTGTCTGCCCCTCTGCATCAGCCCCAACCCCGTCACCACTCTCTGGGCACAGAGACCTCAAAGATCATCTGGTCCACTGTCCCCACGTTACGGATGAGGAGACTGAGACCCAGCAGGGGAACTGTCCTGCCCAGGGGCACAGCTTCTAAGTAGAGAAAGTTCCTCATGCCAGTGCCAGCAGGAGCTTGATAACAGAAGCTCACGCCAAGCCCCGAGGGCCTGCAGCTTGCCCGCGGGGCCAGGCCCGATGCCTGCGGCCCATCTGTCTCTACAGCCTGCCAAGAGGCCTTCCTTCCCCTGTGCCAGTGTGGATGAAACCTACCGCAGGTGACTTCAGAACATTGCACCATGGGGAGGTGTTGCTGGCCGTAGCACCAGGCCTTTAATTTCCGATTGCCCAGCCTGACACCCCTAATGTCCGAGCCCTCTCTGCTCTGAGCCCCATGTGGTCATACATCACTTTGGCTGGTGCCAGCCATGCCTCCCCCCAGCCATCTGGACACAAAAATGAGGAAAGAGCAGGACAGGATGATCTTGGCAGAGAGGACGGATGGGAAGCTAAAGACACCTGGTCCCTACCCTTCCTAACCTCGCTATACACGTGCCCTGGGGCTGCGGGGTGGTGGGCGTGCTTCTCTTTTCCCGGGACTCAGTTTCCCCATAAGCAGTGGGGAATCTTCAGCCCCAACCTCAGCAAGATGTGTTGAGATGGGGGTTCCCCCACCCCCGGATGTAAAGAAGGAGAAAATCCAAAACAAACCCGAGCCGGGCACCTTCCGGCTGCGTTCGCTCTCAATCAAGTCAGTGAGTCAAAACAAGTTCACATAAAAAGGTAAGTTCCCAAATGAGACACTGCCAGGTGAAGGCCCCAGGGCAAGGGCACGGCTAGGGGAGACACGGCAGGACTAAAAGATGGGTGTGACCTCAAGCAAGAGACAGGGGCTGCTGAGCCCAGCGCGAGCGGGGTCCGTCCTGCAGGTCCTTGCTGTCCGCGCCGTGAACACACACGCCATCCGCCCCCGCAGCCCAGGGCCACTGCCCTGCACTGCGCCCACGTTGGGGCGGGGGGGAGCAAAGGAGCCTTCGGGATGAACTTGACGTGAGGAAACAAGAAGGAACATTTTCCGGGAGGTGACCCGGAGCTACACGAGGAAGCAAAGGAAGACAGGACAGACTTTAGGTCAAATTAAACGCTAAGAAACACAATTTGACAGTCAGATTCTCCTTGTAACACAGACGCTCTGGGGAACAGGGGGAAAGGACAAGTACCATCACCAGATACTGTTCAAAATCCAAACGCTTTGGGTCTTAATTTAGCCAAAACACAAACTTCACTGAAGAGGGGGCCCTGACTGTGGCTGACGTGCTAATGAAACCTCCGCTTTTTACCTGGGTGACAGGGGCCACCCAGGGGTGGGAGAGGAGGACCAAGCAAGGAGCCGTCCACATCTCAGCAGAGGCTGGAAAGCAACACCCACTGGAAATGCCGCTGCATGAGTGTCCGAGGCTGGCACAACCAAGCACCACGAACTGGTGGCTTCAAACGACAGATGTGTATCGACTCACGTCCTGGAGGCTGGAAGTCTGAGTCAAGGCATGAGCAGGGCTGTGATCCCTCTGAGGGCTCTGGGGAACATCCTTCCGCGCCCCTTCATGGTTCCGGGCGGCTGCGGGCAACCCTCAGTTCCTGAGCATGCAGCAGCCTCACTCCTACCCCGTTGTCACGTGGTGCTCTCCCTATATTTCTATATCCAAATTTCCCTCTTCTTAGCCTTCTTCCTTATCCTTCTTATAAGGATATCATCATCAGATTGGGGCTCACCCTAATCCAATATGACCTCATCTTAACACGATTACACGTGCAAAGACCCTATCTCAGAACAAGGTCACGTTCACAGGTTAGGGTAGACACGCATCTGGGGGGAGATGCTAATCAACAGAGATGCTTGTCGCAGTGGGGAGACATTACCTGGAGACATCACTTAGAGTCTTGAGTTCTAACCCCAAATCCACCTCTGACTAGGCAGGTCATCTCAGCGGGAATGCCAACCCTCTCAAAGACTCTGTCCTCGAGGGGAGAATTTGGATGTGATTTCCCAGGTTCCTTCCAGCCCCCAAACTGCCAAGTTAAAAGCAAATGAAAATCCATACAAACTCATGATTTTTAAAATCAGACACAAATAAACCTAGCTATGTATGGACATAGATTTCCCAGCTATGCTCTCTCTAAGGACTCAGAAGCAGTGATACTCCACTAGCAACAAACACACTCAGTGCCTAGATCTTGGTCTCTAAACACCATTCTCCAGCAAGGGATCCAGAGCTCCTGAGACAAGTGATTGATTCCAGGGCTGAGACAGGAAAAATATAACATGAGTCTGGAGTACCTTGTGGTGCCGGAAAGTAAGAAAGTGCTAAAAAAAAAAGAGGTGAGGGCCTCTCAAAAGGGCACAGGAGCCAACCTGCAAGAGCTTCCAGAGGAGCACTTTCAGCAACACAACAATGGTGTCAGATTATAACTCTAACCCGTAGGACAGAATACGTATCCGTGACCTCTATTATATAACACATACCCATGCATTTATTATATATATTTTATAAAATAAAATTTGTGACTCTAATGATAAAAATTACTAAGTAAGTAAGCAAATAAAGGAAGGAAGGAAGGAGAAGGGCCAGCTCTTCCTTCCAAGAGAATTCCAATTAACAAATGTAGAGGAAATGAGGGAAACAGAAAATGACCATTAGGCAAACACCACAATAATAACTACTGCAGGAAAGAACCACTGATGGATGCTAAAATTAGTGAGTAAAAGTTTGAGGGGGACTTCCCTGGTGGCGCAGTGGTTAAGAATCCGCCTGCCAATGCAGGGCACACGGGTTCGAGCCCTGGTCCGGGAAGATCCCACATGCCGCGGAGCCACTAAGCCTGTGCGCCACAACTACTGAGCCTTCGCTCTAGAGCCCACGAGCCACAACTACTGCAGCCTGCACGCCTAGAGCCTGTGCTTTGCAACAAAGAGCAGCCCCCACTCACCGCAACTAGAGAAAGCCCGCGCACAGCAACGAAGACCCAACGCAGCCAAATAAATAAATAAATAAATTTATTTTAAAAAAAAAAAGTTTGAGGGAAAACAGGATATTTGTGCAGTCTCAGAGTCTCAGAGTACCTCCCCACAAGACATCTGTTCATTACCAAGAGAAAAAGAGTAACTTCATAGAGGAGATACCCGGCCGGCATCACCTTCTCCAAGCACTGAAGCTGACATACCGATGTCATTTACCCCGTGACAAAAGCGCCGAGGACGCAGCACCATATCTGTGGCATCCTTGCCAAAAATGCATAACTTCACCCCAATCACAAGGAAATGCTGGCATTCTACAAAGTGACTGATTTCTCCTCCTCAGCACTGTCAAGGCCACAAAAGGCAAAGAAAAACCAGGGAATCGTCACAGGTTGGAGGAACCTAAAGAGACATGACAACTAAATGCAAGGTGGGGTCTTGGAACAGAAAAAGGACGCTAGTGGGAAAATCCAAAGGAAGCCTACAGCTGAGTTAATAACACCACACCAATCTGAATTTCTCGGTTTCCACAGTACACTATGGTTATGTAAGATGTTTACAACAACACAAAAAACCAAAAGAAAAAGGGTGTTGGTGTGTGCGTAGGCCACACGCGTACGCGCGCTCCAGGGCACACGGGTGCAGGAGTGCCAGCAAGTGTGCAGGAGAGCGGGGGGGGGGGGGGGGGGGGCCGGGGGGGGGGGGGGGGGGGGGGGGGAAAACAGGCTCCTGCTGTTTGAGGCACCGTGCTGAGCGTCGGTCGGTCCGATTCACACAAAAGGATGACTAGATTACATTCTTTACTGCAGGCAGCTGTCCCTGTCAAACAAATAATCATCGCCTTACACGTATATATCACCTTTCATCCTGCAGCCCTCTCCTACGGCGAGGACCAGCCTGGGAACCCACTCAGCCCTGCCCAGGGAAGGGGGGAAGGGAGAAGCAGGGGAGCGGGCCAGCCCACCCCGAGGAGCCCAACCTGAACCCCAGCTGGCTTCCAAGAAACGGGGGGTCGGGACCCCGGTCAGAGGAGAAGGGAAACTCCGCTGTTAAGAGGAGAGGACGGTGTGGCGGGAGGGTGGGTGGCATGCTCCAGGAAAGGGCGGGCAAGGCACAGAGCAGCAGGCGGCAGGCTCCCGAGAAGGGCGCGCGGCCGAGCAGTGTCAACCCAGGGGCAGGGGGCGGAGCGGTCACCAGCCCTCAGCCTCCAGCGCGGTGTGCCGTCGGGCACGTCCTCACCCGCGAAGCACGTCTATCACGGGATCCTGGAAGCAGCCACCCGCGTTAAGCGCTTCGCGTGACCTCCGACACCGCATCTTGCTATTCACCTGCCAGCCACGTGCCCAGGGCCACAGCGAGGGCCAGATGGAGGAAGTGGGCGTCAGGCGTGGTGGGAAATACGGGGGGAACCGCTGGTCCCAAGGAGAGAGGCCATGAGTCCCCCAAGTGGCTGACTGTCACAAGCCCCTGCGGAGCAGCAGGGGCGGGGCCCCTGGGTCCGAGCTGCTGGGCAGGTGACTTGTTCGCGTGCGGGGCTGTTAATCCGAGAGCTGCCCTGTAAGGTCCGCAGAGCAGGCCTGGGCCAGGCTGGAGAGGAAGAGGGGAGTGTGAAAGGTGGGCCCCCAACTCAGAGAGATGCCTTCAGACCAGGGGCCTGTGTCTCCCAAGCACCTAAGACACGTACACACGGGAAAGTCAGGTCAGAACATCTGCCGGGCAGGCCAAGGGCAGGAGAGGGGACCGGAGGAAACGCCACGGGCACCTGGGGAGGGCGAGGTCACAAAGGCTTCCTCGAAGAAGCAGGGCTCCCGCTGGACCCTGAAAGATGTGCGGGACCCCAAGGAGTCGAGACGGGGCAGGAGAAGGGGAGACTGGCGCAGACACCAGAACCGGCACAGCACACTCCCCGGGCAGGCAGGGCATCCGTCACCGCCATGGTGGAGGGCCGGGTGGGCTGGGAAAGCCATTTGGAGTGAAGCTGAAAAGGGCCAGGACGGGGGCTCTGAGCTAAGACCCCCTGTGAGCCCCCTCAGCATGGGCACGGCTGCCTTTGCGTTGAGAGAGCTGGAGAAGCTGGGCCAGGGAAGGTTTTGGCACCAAGGAGCAAGTTTTCAGGGGACAAGTCGAGAGAGTTTAAAAACTTTCTCATGACACAGGATACTTGTGAGCTGCCGGAGTCTGGGGAAGCCTGGGCCATCCTGTGTAACACAAAACCCAGATGTCGCCTTTGGCAAGGAACCCAGGACCCCTTGGTCCCCATCAACTGAATCGCATGGCCCCCCTCGGTCTCCCGCACAGCATCCCAGACCCCCCGGCCTCTCCTATGAACCCCGACACCCCCAGGGCCCTCTCCCCACTGCTTCTCTTTGGCCTTCTCCAGCCTGAAACTCCCTTAGTCCTTACCAACACACATCCAAATTTCCTTCTTGTCTCCTGAATAAAACCCCAAATTTCTCTTCGGCTCCCCCGCGAAGCACCTCCAAACTTCCACGGGACCACACGACTAAACCCATTGTTCCCTCTGTCCTTTCCAGGAACCCAGTATTTCCTTGTGTCGCCACCCATGAAACCTCAAGGCGGTCATCCTCCCTCCCACCCACCCCTGACCCCAAACTATCCCCACATCCTCCCAGTGCAAACCCCACACTACCCGCTAACTTCCCGTGCCTACAACCTTCCTCATTCAAATTCCCCCCAGAAATCCTGTACTTTCCTTGAGTCTTCATCATCAAACCCCAAACTTTTCTCAACTTCCCATACCAAGTCTAAATCTGCAGCTTCTCCCAAGAAACCCCCGAAGTTTCCTTCTCGGGACTCTTTGGTGGGTTGGGATGCCAAGGGCGGCGCTTCTCAGCCAATTGGTGGCAAATGCCAGGCCTTTTATTTCCAGTCCATCCTGGGCCCACGGGTGGTCCTGCTCTTGGGGACAATTCCGCCTTTAACCCTGGGTGAACTGCCTGGAGACTCGAGCAGCATCCCAACTGGCCGATACCCCGTTCAAAGAGACAAGTCCTTCAGCTTCAACTAAAAGTCCCAAAGAGTTTGCATGGTTCCAGCCATGAGAATCCAAGACTCACCTCGCGCTTCCCTAGGAAACACCACACTACCCTGAGGAGTCACGGCCAGTCAATCACTGCAAACATTGCTAAATGCTGACTTCCCATTTCTGTACCTGCCTCGTCATCGTGAGCGCTGGCCCACGGGCCGCACTTTAAGTAGCACTAGCCTAAACCCTCTTAGACTGTCCAGTGATTGCCCTGAGATGCCCTTCCATGGCCCAACAAGCCACTTCCCCAGGTACGGATAACCAAGAGGCAGGTGGTGCAGATGCCCACGGGACCAGCTAGAATCTACTGTCCCCTTGCTTCTGGGGGACGTGGGCAGAACGATCTGAGCCCGCGTGGGTCGGCTGCGAGGCTGGAGATCACCCCCTGCAGATGGAGAGCAAATCCACCTGGGGCTGTGCCAGGGCCCCTGAGGCTGCAGACCCCGTCGAGGATGTCAAGGGGGGCAGGCCAGAGAGAGTCCCACTGGACCCAGGTTGTCCCACTACCAAAGCCAGGCCCCTGGGGAGGAAGCCCCTCCTGCTGCAGGACGGCTGAGCAGGGGAGGGAAGGTGTGAACAGAGAAGGGAAATCTAATTACAACTGGTTTCTGCCAAGCCACCTGCTAGAAACCAAGACTTGGATGGAAGGATCCCGGACAACATCACGGCTGAAGAGTCTCTCCACCGCCAGCGGAGGGAGGGAAGGACCCAGCTGAGCCTCCTCTGCCCTCAGCCCCCAGGAAAGAGACTCGTGGAGCTGAAACCCGAGCAGATGCCAAGGCGCAGCGGGAGGGGATGGGCCCCGGGGAGGGCGGGGCCCAAATGCACGCGTGCATGGGGGAGGGGCGCAGAGGCCCAGGGCGATGCTGGGCTCCAGCAGAGAGCAGGGAGGGCTGAGGGCCCGCAGGGCTGGTGGATCCAGGGCCAGCAGCCGAGGGCGGGGTGGTGAGAGATATGGAGCAACACGAAGCAAAGGGAAGGAGGCAGACGGAGCAAAGCCGAAGAAGAAGCCAGGAGGGGTGAGCCCAGGGAGGGGCCCACAGGAGCGCAGCGCAGGCTACAAGCCGCGGGCTTTGCCTTCCGGCCCATCCACCCCTAGACTGTCTCCTGCCTCTAAGCCCTGAGACTGCAGGAGGCGCTGAGTGGGAACCAGCCACGGATCAAAGCTGCCTTCCCTTCTCGGCCCTGCACCTCCGCCCCCAGGCAGGGCCTGGTCTTCCTCGACCTTGACAGGGGTGCCAGCCTCCCAGGCTCCTGCCGCACCAGCCCACCCGCCCCAGGTGGAAGGGGCGGCCCGGGGTGGCAGCAGGACGGGAAATTCACTCTATCAAGCCCGCGCGCTCAGGACAGAGTCTGCACTCCAGAGGGGAACGGCGGGGCACGGCCCCTCGCACCGCTGCAGATGGCAGGTGTACCCAGAGAGGGGGAGGGCCGAACCCAGGGCAGGTGTACCCAGAGAGGTGGAGGGCCGAACCCAGGTCACACAGCAGTGGGGGAAGCCAGGCCCCAGACACCTGACGCCCAGCTCCACGCTCTACCCACTCCCAGCACTGCCTTCCTCTGGGCCCCAGTTCAAGGAAACCAATCGGCCCCGTCTCTAGAGCATCAGGGGGGTAGGGTGGGAAGCAAGGAGCAAGTCAAGCCCCCTAAAGAACTGAATGCAGAAATCCGTGTGACAAGGGGTGGAATTACTTCCCCTGGAAAAAATTCATAAAAGGCCCTCCCTTAGCAGACCCCAGGGGTATTTGGCTGGAAGCTGACATAATGTGGAGAGGCTAGCGCCACCCACCCCAGCAAGCCGCTGCCAGGAGCACAGCAGGGAGGCTGCAGCTGGAGCCGGGGGCCCGGAGAGGTCATGCCGAGCAGGATGCTGGAGCCTAAGACACGGTCCTCGGTGGGCGTCTGGCTGGGAAGCAGAAGCCTCTGGTCTGGCAATCCAGGGGGCAGTGCTCCCTCGGAGCCCAAATCCAGGCATCAAGGGAGCTGTGTCTCCTGGCAGAACCCGCTGGGTGTGAAGCCAGGGGGGAGGGGGGAGGCAGAGCTCTGGAGAGGGGGGAGTCGGGACAGCGACACGGGTCCTCCCAGGAGGAGCGGTGGGAGCCTCCGTGGCCCGGGACAGGGGCCCATCTCCCCATCCGCGCCCGTCACTCACCTGCTGCCGTTCTGACAAAGCCGACCTGGCCATAACGGGCCCTGCACCCGCACCCGCACCCGGAGAGGCTGAGGACCAGGACGGCGAGAAGACCCAACCTGGAGACGGGAAAAGACGAGGAGCCCAGGAGCAGCCCCCACTGCGGCCCCGAGCTCGGCAGGTGCTGCACCAGGGAGGGTCCAACTGGAAAGGGGTTCCCAGCAAGGCCCCCGGCTTCAGATGAGCTCAGATCAACGCCGATAGCTCGCAAGGCCAATAAGAAGCTGATTCCAGCGCAAGAACACCCCCACCTGGCCCAGGCCTTCCCGGCACGACGGCCAGTAGAGGTTCCGGCAGCTCCACAGTGCAATGTGGGAGCTGTGACAGGGTCCCAGACCAGCCTGCCCTCCAGCCTGCCTCCTGTTCGGGGTACACGGTGGGGGGACGCTGGGAGGAGGGGGCAGGGCGCAGCGGCCCATCTCATCTGCCCTCTCCCTCCTCCGGTCCCCGCTCCTTTACAGGCTGGGCTCCCAAGGCACCTGCACACCCTTCCCTCTCAGAGAGGTGCTGGCTGGTACTGTAAAGTTACAGCACAGGTGTTCTAACAGTCACCCTGATCCCGGACGGAGCAAGTGTTTTTCCCAATCCCACCAACCCCCCCGCCCCCATCCCCCGCCACCAGCATACAAATTGCTTCACTCCCAAGAGAGAGGCAACACGGTGTGGGCAAAAACAGAAAAAGCCCCCGGGCTTGGAAGCTACCTCGCGGGGCCAGCATCCTGTCCCTGAAGTGTGGGACACACTTTTCCTTTCTCTGGGCCTCAGCCTCTCGCCTGTGAAAGGGGACAGCCCCGTCCCCAACACAGGGCCGCTGGGAAGACCAAGGGCGGCCATGGGAGAGAAGAAGGACCCGTAAACTGCAGGACGCACTGTTGAGCGATGCATAAGGTGGACGGCCACCATCAGTGGCGTGTGACTCACGCCAGAGCCAGCCTCGGAGTCACAGTCTGGCCCAAACGCCCGCAAACCGCCAGCCGCGTGTGAGGAAAGGGTTCTGGCCGGGACGAGGGGCGCAATCCCCGCTCCAGGAGTGCTTTGTGTGGACCACTGTTCGTGTGGCACATGTCCTGGCCTGTGCTGTGTCCCCACCATCACCACCACCGCATCCATCCATGTGAGCACAGGGGCCACGCCAGGGACTCCGCCAGGAGCAGGTGGACTTCCTCAGGGACACTGGGTCTCAGCTTCCGGTCCCTCTAAGGCACTAACCCTCAGCCTGGGACACAGGGTAAGACCTTCTCAGTAGTGGGAGCAGTGCTGAAAGAGTCTGGGTCACGCTGAGGGCTCCTGAAAAGCCGCCTCCAAGCACAGGACCGCCTGAGCTGATACAGTCACTTCTCAAGGACGTTTGCGGGAGAGTCGGACGCTGGGCTTCATCCCAGCCTTTCCTCGCACCCATCCCGGAACCAGTGAGACCCGAAATCTGAGAGTCCCTGTACCATCCAAGAAGCAATGCTGATCCCCCCCAGAGCAAAGGGCTTCACCTAAAATCCGCGCGGAAGAGAAATTGACAAGTTTCCTGCTGCCATCTAGTGGCCGACACAGATAAGAGCAGTCAACGAGCCAGAAGTCCACCAGCAGGCCTCAGTGACCGGTGGTCAGCCTTGCCTGCCTGGACCAGAGGGAGTGACCAGCTATGTGAGGCAGAACCTAGCAGAAAGGACTGGGGAAGGAGTAGGGTTCACTCATCCAGCTACTGGTCGCATCCACAGAGCTGCATGGCCAAACCGCATCTCAGAGCCCCAAATGCTTCTCGCCTTCCCTCTTGGAAGACGCAGGGCCCCAAACCTGCCAGGCCAAGCCCCAGGGCCACTATCCCTAGATCTCCCTCCATCCCTCCAAAAGGCCCATCTGTCTGCTGGCCTGTCTATGAGGCTCCTGCCACAGGGGACCCTCCACCACGAAGCAGCAACCCTGAACAGAGGCGGGCAGGCCCTCCCAGACACTGGGCTGGGTGTTCCCGTCGGATGGGCAGAGCACCAGACAGAATCAGGAGACCTGGGCTCCAGCCTCGACTGGCCCCTAACTGGCTGCATGACGCTCCTGGCAAGCTTCTTCCTTCTCCATCTGTATCATGAAGGATCAATTCTTGGGTCCCTTTCAGGTCAAAACACTCTATGACACTAATTCACACTAATGTGTCAATGACCAGTAACAGCTAATTGTGTGACTGTTCCCACGAGACCCTCACCCTGAGGGGGGGAAGCCTCAGCCCGTCACCCGTTCATTCATACGGTAAAAACACATTGAACGCCCAAGCACTGGTTCTGGGATCACTATTTTTAGCTCTGCGACCTGCTTAGCTCTGCTCTGGCCACAGGCAGAAAGGCCGAGGAGGGAGGTCAAGGGCCGATGCTGAGCTGACACAGGCAAAGCGGAGGAAGGAAAGTGGTCCCCGAGCCTGACACACAGCAGGGACCGAGAGCCGAACCCTCACACCGCACCTTCCGCAGGCCCCGTTTCAGGACTCACCCCTCACTACAAGCTAGTTGACTGTTTTATAATTGGTGAAACTGGGGCTCAAGGAGGTTCAGTAACCTACACTCGCCCAAAGGGACACAGACAGTAAGTGTGGAGCCAGGACTGGCCCCAGGCAGCTGTCTGGCTCTGACTCTGTGCGACAGTGGCCGACATATGTGGCAGGTCCCTATCCTGCCCTCGGTCCATCAGTTTTCAGGGTGTCTGCCTCCCAAGATCCTCCACCTCCTCACTCAAGGTTTTCCTTCCCTCTTATCCTCATTCAAATCCCACCTGGGGAGGAAAAATCCAACTGCTGTTCACCTCTTAAGAAGCATCATTCTAGAGAACATCCGAACCCATTTTGTTTGATACACTCAGCCTAATGGTGTTATTTACTTTGGAGTTGCCCTTAGATGAGAAAAATGAATGCACCGGGATGAAAGGCCTGGAAGGATCCAGAACCCACGCCAAGTTTTACCTGCAGTTTCCCCCGGGAAGGGCACTGGGGTAGGGGAGGGGTATGGAGATGGGGTCTCTCACATTTTACTCTATTACTTTGATGTTATTTTATTTTTTGCAGCAACCTAATTTTCATATAATAATCGAGTCATCATTTTAAAGTAAACACCGTATGCGGACAGATCAATTGCAGATGACCACACCCTGCACTTGCGAGAAAAGTGCCCGGCGAGGCAGGCCGGGTCTCACCAGCCGGGGCCCTGGAGCAGGAAATGAGCCCAGTCTTTTTCCAGGATGGGTGGGGTCTCTCACTAGGAGGCAGATGCTGGAGTGGTTTCTGGAGCACAGAGACAAACCCTCTGCCCCCCAAAATACCCCATCCATCTGCTCATTCATGCCTGAAATTCCATCCCTGAGGAGCAGTCTTTGATTCCTCGGTCAGAAATAGGCCTGAAACCGTAAACCCACCCCGTAAACCCACCCCGGAGACGCAAAACGGCGCCTTCAAGGCACACTTGGAGGGAGCGAGGTTACTGGACTTGAGGAAGCAAGGCTCTTACGAGGCTCTCAGAATAATCCTGCGGACGAGACGGGGACACTGAGGCTGGAGGTGATTAGTCACTGCCCGCAGGTGAGGAGGAGGAGTTCTGGGCCAGCCTGACCTCACCCTGACCAGGCGGGAAGAGAGAGCCAGCGGACCAGGAGTGGGAAGGACAAGGCTGAAACAGCTGTGACCACCTGGGAGGAAAGAGTCGGAATCTGAGGAGCCCCAGGAGCCCGAGCAAAGGATGGCGCCGTCCAGAGGACACCGGGGAGGAAAAGCAGCGAATCTGGAAAGAGTGAAGTGGGGTCTCCACACCAGGTGGGTCCCAGCCCAGCTGGAGGTCCGCCCTGGGATCTACGCATTTTGAACAGGGTCTAGACAAATGAGGCTATGTTTCGAAAACCATGAATAGAATGGTGGAAGACCTGAGAACTGGGTCAAGAGAAAGTGGGACTGTTAAAACCAAAGGAGAAAGTTCGATGTCACTTGTCATCAGGGAAATGCAAATCGAAACCGCAACGAACTACCGCCTCACACCCACTAGGACGGTCAGAATTTTTTTTTTTTAATGGAAAATAACAGGTGTTGGCAAGGATGTGGAGAAATTGGAGCCCTCATACATTGCTGGTGGGGATATAAAATGGTGCAGCCTCTATGGAATAGAGTTTGGCAGTTCCTCAAAATGTTAAACATAGAATTACCATATGATCCAGCAATTCCACTCCTAGGTATATACCCAAAGGAATTGAAAGCAGGTGTCCAAACAAAAACTGTGCATGTATGTTCATAGCAGCTCTATTCACAAGAGTCAAAAGGTGGAAACAACCCAAATGTCCATCAACAGATGAACGGATAAACAAAATATGGTATATACATACCACGGAATATTATTTAAGCCATTAAAAGGAATGAAATACTGATACATGCTACCACGTGGATGAACCTTGAAAATATTATGCTAAGTACTGAAATAAGCCAGACACAAAAGGCCATATACTATATGATTTTATTTATACAAAATGTCCAGAATGGGCAAATCCATAGACAGAAATCAGATTAGTGGTTGCCAGGGGCTGGGTTTTGGGGGAACAGGGGGTGATGTCTAAGGGGTACAGGGTGTCTATTGTGGGGCAATGAAAAAGTCGAGGGACTAGGTAGGGGTGATGGCTGCACGATGATGTGAATGTCCTTAATGCCAATGAACCGTACACTTCAAAATGGTTAAAATGGCGAATTTTATGTTATGTGTATTTTACTGCAATTTTTTAAAAAAGGTTTAAAAAATGGAGAGGACTTTGGGAGGGACAGGGTACCTGATATCAAATACCCAAGGGACTGTGCAGAAGTGGTCAGAAGGCTTGCTCTGTGGGTTCCCAGAGTCAGGCCCCTCAGGACGTCCACCTCCAACAGGGGCTCACATTCCCTGCACATTCACCACACACCAGGCCCACGGCTTCACCAGCATCTGACGCTACTGTCATCCCCGTTTCCAGGTGGACAAACTGAGGCCCCCGGCCACACAGCGAGTGGAGAGCGGGGCATCTGTGCTGTTGGCCACCGACGCAGAGAGCGTGCTGCAGCTTCACAAAGTCCAGCCTTGATCAAGCACCGCTGTCCCCTTCTTGTGTGTGACCTTTGGCCATTTACTCAGCCTTGCTGTGCCTCAGTTTCCTGCCCTGTGAAAACTGGCATAACACCATCACCAGGCTCCAAGCCTGTTGGGTCGAGGAAGTGAGACCAGGAATGTGCCTGGTGGCTCCTGGCACAGGGGACTCCATACAATTCGACTCCTTTTTTCCCCCAAAGAGGAAAAAATTACAAAGATAGAGGGACCTATGTCAGCAGGGAGAGAGCTCCGGGTCAGAGGAGGTGAGGAAAAGCAAAGGCACCACTCAGCCAGGACACGCATCAGATGGGGACGGGCCCAGATGCCCTTGAAGCTTCCACCCCTGAACCCTGGCAGGGCTACAGTGTGAGACCCTCCCCAGAGTGGGCTCCGCCAGAGGAGAGAAGGGGACAATTCAAGGACGCAGGGATGTTGGGGGGATCGGGGCTGCCCCAAAAAGAAAAGGTGGAGAGAAACGAATGGCTGGGAACGGCAAAAATAAAGTTTGCCAATAAAAATAGAAGTAACTTACTCTTTTAGAGCATCCGCACGTGTGCCAGACGCTACGCTGAGCGTTTCACGCAGATTATCTCACTGAGGCCCCACATCTCTGCAGGCAGACGCTCTTATTATCTCGTCTCACTGATGAGGAAGCTGAAGCTGGGGTCAAGAAGTGTGCTCAAGGTCACACAGATGCCACCGAGCCACGGGCCAGTCCTGAGAGCCGGGCCAGAGAGGCCCATCACCTGACCAGAGGGGTGACCACCTTTGGACACCACGTGCCGGCTCCTGCCCTCTGCTTTCAAGCAGAAGTCCTCCAGAGTCGAAAATCAGCAAGGAGCCCAGAACCTTCTCCCCGCCTCCCCACAGCCAGAAAGCTGAAGCCAGAAGCTGATGTAAGAAGAAATTGTGAGAGGAGGCTGTAAATATTTAAGACATTTTTGTTAAGTAGAGGAAAAATAAAAAGAGGAACTTCTGTTTGCACCAGCTCCATCAGCTTTAGGAGAACACAGGCTGAATCAAGCGGCTGCGGAGCGCTCAGCATCCCCCGCGGGTGCCCAGCAGGACTCAGGCTTCCCAGGCGGGCCACAGGCCCACAGCTGATGTGCTCCTCGGCGGCCTGGGGAAGCGAGCCTCCGGCCATCCCAGCAGCACATCCTGCAGGAGCCCAAGAGTTGGTGTGATGCCCGAGGCCTCCCCTCATGTCTGAGTCCACCCCGAGGACCAGCAGCCCCGCAGGAAAGAGGCTGAGGGGAAGGTATCCAAGACGACCAGGGACCACCTGAGTGGAGGAGGAGGGGGGTGTGGGGAGACAGTTAGGGACCAGCAGAAAGTGGGCTCCCACTCTGCCTGGTTCTGCACGGTGCCCCCCTCCGACCTTTGGGATGCCAGTCTACAGCGGGGGACCCATCCATCTCAGCCTAAAGCCACCTCTCGAGGAAACTGAAGACGAAAGAGGCAAATTCTGAAAGGGGTGTTGAGATCATACTGTTTTCTTAAGCTAACATTTAAGGGCTTAGAATGCATCAGAGATGGTGCTAAGCCCTCGACATGGATTATCTCATTTAATTTCCATAACGGCCCTACGAGGCAGATACCCCATTGTCACCACTTCAACGTGGACAAGTTGCATGCCGAAGGGTAAAGTGACAGGTCAGTGAGGCTGGAATCAGGATGCAGCCACGCTGTCTGACCTCAGAGCCCACATTCTAAACCACGATCCTCTACCACTTCCTAAATCAGACTCCCAGGCCCAAGGAAAGCGATTATTCAAACTAGTTCCCGGCCTCAGAGCGTGTCCAGGTTGACGAGGGAAAAGGATAAACGGATCCAATGCACGGGAAAATGACCTGTGACTGTATGTGCACCCATCATTTCAACGGTACCGTGTGTGCATGTGTGAGCATGTGTGTGTGAGAGCATGTGAGTGTGTGAGCATGTGTGAGTGTGTGTGAGCATGTGTGTGCATGTGTGAGCATGTGTGTGTGTGAGCATGCGAGTGTGTGTCTGAGCTTGTGAGTGTGTGTGTGAGCATGTGAGTGTGTGTGTGAGCATGTGTGAGCCTGTATGCACGTGCACCGGAGAACCGCTGGCATGACTGGGAAGGCGGATGGTGGGAATTTAACGTTAAATATGATGATGCACGGTAACCAAAAGGTGGAAACAACCCAAATGTCCGTCAACAGATTAACTGGATACACAAAACGTGGTCTATCCGGACAACAGAACACATTACTCAGCCACGAAAACGAAGGAAGTTCTGACACACGCTAAGACAAGGATGAACCCTGAGGACATGATGCTAAGTGACAAAGCCAGTCACAAAAGGACAAGTACAATGATCCCACTTATGTGAGGTTCCTAGAGGAGTCATAGCCATAGAAACAGAAAGTGGAAAGGTGCTACCAGGGGCTGGGGGGAGGGATGCAGGGAAGGCATCCAAGAAGACCAGGGACCTCCTGAATGCAGGGGACAGTTAGGGACCAGCAGTAAGCGGGCTCCCACTCTGCCCTGTTCTGCACGGCTTCCCCCTCTGACCCTTGGGACTCCAATCCACAGCGGGACTGGAGGGGGAGTTCGTGTTTAAGGGGTACCGAGCTCCAGTTTCGAATGATGAGAAAGTTCTAGAAATGGCTAGTGGTGAAGGTTGCACACGAATGTGGAGGTACTTAATGCCACCTGTGAAGGTAAATTTTATGGGTCAACTTGACTGGCCGTGAGGTGCCCTGATTAAACCCTATTTCTGCATGAGGGTGTTCTGAATGAGATTATCAGGTGAATTGGTGGACTCGGTAAAGCAGACGGTCCTCCCCAACGTGGATGGGCATCATCCAACCCACTGAGGGTCTGAATAGGACAAAACACGGAGGAAGGAGGGATGCGCCCCTCTTTTTTTGCCTCAATATTTGAGCTGGGCCACCCCATCTCATCTTCTCCTGTCCTTGGAGTAGGATTTACACCATCGGCTCCCTTGGTTCTCAGGCCTTTGGACTCGGACCGAATTTCACCACCTGGGTCTCCAGCTTGCAGATGGCAGATGGTGGGACCTCTCAGCCCCCATAATCATGCAAACCAATTACTTGTAATAAATAAATATATATGTCATATATAGACATAAGTCACCATGCTAGGGCCAGGATCTGAATCTCTCTGATCCAAAATCTACTTTCTTAACTGCTACAGGAGACCATCCTCTTTGTACACCTGAATACAACAAGTTCACAGGAAGTCTCATTGTTGAGAGCAAATGTTGCCGCGAAGGCCAGTATTTATCCAAACAACATGGGTGGGGCCTTAAATGCCACGTGATATGCCACGTCCCGATCAATATCCACAAAACACAAACACAAAGGCTGCTCTGAGTCAGGATCACAGGTGTCACAGGTGTTCTCTGGGCTCGCGTGGGGGTCAATTTCAATCATGTCATCCACCACAAAACGTTGTCAGAACTGCAACCTTCGCCCTCTCAACTCCTGTGTGCAACGGGGCTGGACCTCTATTACCTAACAGGCTGTGGCAATGCAGCATCATTTTAAATTGGGCTTTCACAGGCCATTTAAGGCAGGAGCACAAAATTCTTCTATCTGACAAAGCCCATCTAAACTACAGAGAAGAAAAATCAATTCGGATCGCATGAGCGGAAAGGAACTTCAATTAGGTTTTTCTTTTAGAGGGAGAAGTAGAAAATGCCTCCTTGTCAGGGTGCTCAGGAAATGCGACTGATAAAAATAATACATATTTTTAAAATCATTCTTCAGTTATAAATTTATGGCCAATTAAGGGAGAAAACTGGAGGGGCAGAGTGTGACCGAGAAGGAAGGAAGAGGGACCCAGGGTAGAGGCCCCGCCCCCGGAGCCCATCGCTGTACTCGGGAAAGTGCTGGAGATCTTGGGTCACAGGGCAGGCGGAGTCCTATCCATGCAATACGCACCCCACAGTCCCCAGACACCCAAGACTTTTTTATTGTTGTTACTGCTGGTCACTAAAGAAATTTTAGAAATCACAGAAGAACATAAAACAGAAAATAAAAAGCACTAATAATCACTACCATTATTAGCATTTGGGGTATATTTCCTCTAGTCTTTTTTATTCACACTGCAAAAAAATTGGAATTTAGAGTATATACAGTTTTACATCTTACAGTATTTGCTTGATATTTTTCCATAAACATGATCTAGAATCATTATATGTAATTTTTGAAGACATGATTTTTTTAAAGGCTATACAGTTTGCTGTCCTATAACTGTATCAAAATTTACATAACTAATCATCTACTGTTGGGCATTTGGTATGTTTCCAATTTTTAACTATTGTAAGTAATGTTACAGTGAAGATATATACGTATATACACATATGTATCTATGTCTGTACATATATACATATATATGATTAGTTCCTTAGTATAAATTCTAAGGAACAGGGACTTCCCTGGTGGCGCAGTGGTTAAGAATCCGCCTGCCAATGCAGGGGACATGGGTTCGAGCCCTGGTCCGGGAAGATCCCACACGCCGCGGAGCAGCTAAGCCCGTGCGCCACAAGTACTGAGCCTGCGCTCTAGAGCCCACGCTCCGCAACAAGAGAAGTCACCGCAATGAAAAGCCTGTGCACTGCAACGAAGAGTAGTCCCCGCTCGCCGCAACTGGAGAAAGTCTGCTCGCAGCAGTGAAGACCCAACACAGCCAAAAATAAATAAATAGATAGATAGATAGATAGATTAATTAATTTATTTATTTATATTTTAAAAAATTCTAAGGAACAGAAAGAACTACTGAGTCAGGGAGAATGAATATTTCTCAGGCTACTGATACCAATTTACAAATGACTACTAAAAATAATTCTAAGCAACACTGCCTTTTTGCAGCTCTAGACATAAATGGCACTTATATCTCAGTGTTTTCTACGTGGACCAGTTTCAATCGTGCTGACAGCTGAATCAGCCCTATGGGCCAGGAAGGTCCCACTTCTGTTTTGAAGTGTCTCGTCTGCTACTTGCTCATATGTCAGCTGAAACGTGGTTCCAGATCACTCTGGCAGCCCCACCATTAGCACCAATCACACTGTGTCTCGCATCCGAATTGGGTGCTAACATGTCTGCTCCTCCACTCTGCTGTAAACTCCAGGAACGGGGCCCTGCTCACCTCTGAAATTTTTTTTTTGCCCGCGCCTCGCGGCTTGCAGGATCTTAGTTCCCCGACCAGGGGTTGAACCCACTCCCTTGGCAGTGAAAGTGCCGAGTCCTAACCACTGGACCACCAGGGAAGTGTTATTACCCCCCAACCACCTTTGCATCCTCCCTGCACAGCTCCCTTCAAATGTTCTATCACTGTTCTCAAGCTGTTCTTTCACGTCCCTCCCTAGGAAGTCATACGTCACAGCACTTTCATGTGAGGAGGACCTGAGGTCTCGGGCAAGCCCCTTACCCTCTGGTGCCTCGGATGCCTCATTTGTAAAACGGGGGGAATGATACCTCCCTCAGAGAGTCACTGGAAGGATTAAGTTGGATAAGTCATGAAAGTGCTACTAAACAAGCATGACAGGAGCCTAAAAAACACTCAAAAAAACGATAGCTTTTGTTTTAAAAAAAATCATAATACACAATAACAAACCCACCAAAAAATTGCTTAATCCTCTACCCACTGGAGGAGATTAAAGAATCCTACAGCTGTCTTTCTCATCTGAAGCTCATCCAGGTCCTGGATGCCTGGGTAGAGACTCAGGACCCCAGGGACTGCACCAAACCCACAGAACCTCAAACCAAGGGTGAAGGAGGTCTGGCAAAGCTGGACTTGGAAAGGCAGGCGGGCAGCTGGTCAGCACGGAGCCACAGAAGCTCTGCATCAGCTGTGCACAAAGAAGAAGGGAGGACAAGCTACTGGGAAACCAAAAAGCAACAGCCTAAGGCCACCCCAACCCGGACAGGACCCTGGGACACCAAGAGCCAGCAGGGCAACGGTTCCCTCCCAAGTCGGAGCCTGGAAGCCGGTGACCGGCACAGTGCCGCTCCCTAGCTGACCCTGACGAATCTGCTATTGTCCATCGAGGGCGGTGGGAGTTGAGTCACCGCAGCATTGTCCGACCACTCTATCAGGAGGAAACAGCTGGACAGACCGACACCAAGTGCAGGAAACCTCCACCTCCACCAGGGCTCCCCTCGGGGCCCCCGCCCTGTTTGGGAGGCCCAGCATCGGCATCCTGCCTGCCTGTCCCCCCCCAGGGACCCCTGGCCAATCCTGATGCACCCCCAGCCTGAGCAGACATCTCTATTTCCTGACCCCCCTTGCCTGGGGCAAAATACAAGCTCTTTGTGTGGCATTTTGGCAACATTCGTCAGGGGAGAGCAGGGAGGTGGGTCTCCCAGGTCCAACCTGCCAGTAAACAGAAACCAAGGTGCAGGAAAACAGGCAGTAGACAAACAACAATCACATTAATTTGAAAAGGACACACCTTGTGGCAGGGAGATGGCTTTTCTCTGGACTGAAATGTGAGCAAGCGGACACCAGCTCACTGCCACAGCCCAGGACAGGGCTGGGGACAAACGTCCCAGGAAAGGGGAATTCTTGCCAACTTCCTCATCTACAGGCCTGACCGGGGGGCTTCTATGCTCCAGCAGAGGAGCCCAGAATCCCTGCCGGGTTTGGAAATAGCTGGGAAAAGCAGCTGGGTGGTTCACGGTTGACAGAGAGACAAGCCTACATCCTGCCCCTCACACTGCGTAGCTGTTGACGTAAGGTGTGAGTTACAGCACGTCCTTAAAGCAAGGTTTGCAAACTCAAACCTGCAGAGGCAGGTAGGACGTGTAAATGAGCAGCTCTGGCGAACACACAGGCATGTCCCCCGCTGTGTCAAGACGGAGGGTGGGGGGGGGGGGCTCGGGAATGCACAGGTCCCCAGGTCCCACCCAAAGGTGATGCCTGACACTCAGGCAGCCAGGGGTTGCCCCCTGGCTGGTGTGGGCTCCTGGCAACTAGTCCTCCTCTAATCTCTAAAAAGCCAGAAATCTCTAAGATTGTGAAATCCCTTCACTGTTTAAACGTTGGCTCTAACAAACAACAACATCAACGGGGCAAACAAAATACATCTGCGGCCCGGATGTGACCTAGATGCTAGACTGTAACCTTGGCTCCAACGTTAGCATCTGTAAAGTGGAGGCAAGAGCCCGGCGTGGGGAGGACCAGATGGGGTTAGGCCTGACCCCTGACCCCCAGAAAGCACCTGACAAATAGCGGTTGTCAAGCAGACAGAGCTGGAAGGGTCTTCAGGAAGAACCACCCCAATCTCCTCAGCCTCCTAAAGAGGAAACCTCCAGAGGCCCTGGGGCCGAGCCAAGATCCACAAACACACTGGTGGCAAGAGCCGGGCTGGCCCCCGACGCTCGGGCTCTCGCCTACGTCCCACAGACCCCAGCAGCCTCTCCCGGCTCCACTCGGTTTGTCCCAGGTGGCTCCGTAACTGTCCCTCACGGGTGTGGCCTCACCAACTGTGATGGGCAGCTCCCCCCAGGTAAGCACGCTGGGCACTCAGCCTCACGCGGGTCAGGGGCTTCGTCACCGTGACCCGACCAGGTGCCCGGTGGCCACGCTGCCCCCGCTCCCCTGCACTCCCGCTCACACGGAGTGGGCTCCGCGGGCTGGCCCCGTGCCAGGCGCTGCCCCTGACCCACCCCAGCCCGAGCTGGGGGGCAAGGGAGGAGGGCACCAAAGGAGGCAGTGCCGTCAGCAGGTAGAAAGGCTGAGGCTCAGGCGAGGCCTAAGCACAGAGGAAGGCAGGCCAGAGGCCAGGAGCATGCCTGGGGCCAGAGCTGGGGCTGGGGCCATGGGAGGAGAGAGGACAGGTGGATGGCGTGGGTGGGGGAGGAAGGCCAGAGTCCCCAGGCTGAGGCGGCTCTGGACCAGCTGGGTTTGTGCCACACCAGGGCACTAACTGGGCAGCTCGTAACCAGCCGGGTTTAACTAGCCGGGTCCCAAAGCACTCGCTGTGCTCGCTGAGGTGAACCAGGGTTGCATCCTGTCCCCGGGCCCTGGGGGTATCCTGTCTGAACTTGGAAACTTCCCGGCCCTGATGTCCAGGGGAATGGTCCTGGACCGTCTCCACGGCACACACGGGAGCTTTCCAACCACCAGCAGCGGAGAAGCACACCTTAGCCTTAAAGAGGCAGTGGGGAAGGAGAGCGGAGGGGCCTGGGCTCCGGGCTTCCTAACAGAGGTTCCAAAGAGGGGAACTGGGAGGGCTGAGGGGAGCTGAGGGGCCACCCGGGACAGACCCCTCACGTGACAGCCAGCACCAGGCCGTGCCCTTTGGAGGCTCCCTGACTCCCTGCATCTTCCCAGCTGGGAACCCCACATTCACCTCCCCAAGGGTCCCGGAAAATCATAACAAAGCCCAAGGTCATCTGCACCTTGAAGCTCAGTCTCTCTCACCTGCTGCGGCTCCCTGTCCTCTCCAAGTCTCAGGGGGCAGGGAGAGAGGGCAGGGAGGCAGGGGACTTGTGGTTAAACACCAGCCAGCGAGGTGAGGGGTGGGAGGGGCGGCAGAAAAGAGAGCACACAAACATCACGTGTTGAGAGGTTTCACAACGACGGTCCAGAAAGTCAGAGAGATTTGGGAACTCCACCTCTGGCTTTCCCCACCTGGAAAGAACACAGACTTTGGAATCCCCCAGATGCGCGTTTAAATCCCTTCTCTGGCATATTCCACTGTGTGACCTCGGGGTGGGGGAAGTTCATGAACCCCTCGGAGCCTTGTTTTCCTCATTTCACAAAGCAGCTGCCTGGTGCACAAAGGGAAAGCAGCGACCCTCCTCCTGACAGTAAACCATCCTCCGCCCCTTTGTAAGCATCCTGAGGGCGAAAAGCATAGTCCAGTCTGGGGTCAGAGAATGCACACCTTTGTGCTCACTGAGAACATTCGTCTGTGACCAGCTTTCTCAACAGCATCCCACCTGCTCCAGTGTGGACGAGACCACCGAGTCTGCTCACAGCACCGCACAGAGGGCACTCAGCTCCACTTGCAGACCACGCGGACCCCCGAGGCTCGGCCCTGGGCCCTGGGCCCGCAGCCCTCCCACACCGTCAACCAAGATTCTGTCCTCCTAACCGCTTGCCTCGCTTACTAAATGCCACCTGATACCGTTCACACCGTGGAGGCGCTGGCACAAGGAGAGAGAGGGGTACACGTCTTCCCACAGGTTACAGATGAGGAAACGAGGGCAAGGAAACCAGACTGTCTGCAGCCCAAGGCTGGCTCTCACTGCGATGGCAGGAGGGGGGAGTGAGTGGGCACTAAGGAAGCTGAGGGCAAACGCGGTGGGGTTGAGCTGAGGCCACAGTTTTCCCATCTTTGTCAATAAATACAGATGAGGGGCCCTGTTCTATCAAAAAACAAAGGAGGGATCAGGTAATACCATAGGAAAGGTCGGCGAGCATCCTCATTGCCGCCACTAACAGCTGCAGTGCTTTCCATCCGCCCGGCAGGTTCTAGACGCTTGACCTGTGTTAACTCACTTAATATTTATAATAACCTTGTGAAGCAGGTCCTTTATTATCCCATTTTACGGAAGAGAAAAGGTCTTAAAGAGCCTGCCCAAGGTCGCACGACTGGGGAGGGGCGGCCAGGGTGTGAACCAGGATGCACACAGCCTTAACCATCTCCTGTGGTACCTCTCAGCACACAGGCCCACCCCCCTCACCGCCCAAGCCCTGAGCTGCCCCACTGGCAGCCGGCCCGCAGGCCCCGGGGTTCCTGTACCTGCAGCAGCTGCCCCCAGGGTGCTCCCTCCAGCGGCAGGAGCCGGGACTCTTATCTGCAGCATGGGCTCCCCTGCTGCCTCTGCTTCCAGGCAGGGATAAGACCCAGGAGAAGCCAGGGGCCATGATGCTACCCTGATATTCTGTTCCCACTGACTCAGAATCCCAGGAGAACAGATAGACGGGGGAATTTCTGAATGAGTCACTAACCACAGAAGAATACAGTTATGTCCGTCAGCCAGGAACACAGTTAGGGATGGGCTTTCAAACAACCAGGCCCGGGGAGTGGGAAATGCTGCTTCATTGCTGCCGCCCAGGGCAGAGCTGGGCCACTCGTGGGTTTCCAGACGCTCCTGATTACAGAACGGCAAGGTCTGTACCCCATGGGCAGCAGCAGAGGGGTTGCTGAACACATTTGGATTCCTCCCACCAAGAGGAGAGAGACGCCTTAGGATACAAAAATCAGACGGACAAATGATGGAGCGCTGATTCCTCTCCCTCCCCGTGTTGTTTTTGCTAAATTGCTTTTATCAATGGGCTTTGATCACCATCTCCCTCCAGCAGCTTACAAAACCAAGCCCAAGAAGTGTATCAACAGCTCTGCCCCGTTAGGACAGACGTGGTGACAGGAGAGGCGACAGTGGGGAAAACTCAAACTCCCCAATCACAAACCCTTTGGCCAGAGCGAGCTGCCCTGTGACACCCATCAGGGAGTCAGATGCTGTAGGTGGCCAGGGCTGCCTTCCTGGATGGAGCTTGGAAAGCGGGAGGGGGAGACCGGGCAGGCTTTGGCTGGAAGTTTATTTTTTCCATAATTTAGAATGAAGTTATCTTTCCTGCTCGAGCACTTCCTCCCATAAAACCGTCCTCCCGGGAAAGGTGAAGATTTGTCACCCTCTAGGCTTACAATTCATTCTGGCACTGAGTGTGTGGATCTCCAACTGGGAAGGCTCGGGCCAGGCCAGGAAACAACAAATGGGCTGGGATGCGGCCAAAGGCGGCCACGGGGCGGTGGGGTCTAGGGATGGAGTTATCGGCGTGACAGCTGGTAGAACTGGGGCGGGGACGGAGGGTAGCTGTCGTCCGACGGTCCCGCGTTGCCATGAGGACGAGGCGGCAGGCTCGTCCTCGGCTCTGCCGGCAGAGGCATGGCCACAGCACGGCTCCAGAAAGGCAGGGGTGAAGACCAGACTGCCCAGCTGTGGGCTGGGGTGAGGGGCGCTCTTCCCCGTCCCAGCAGAGGCTGGAATCCACCAGACCAGAGCCCAGTGCGAGGCGTGAGTGGGGAGGATGACATGTGAGGACCCCCCCTTCTCTGAGAGTCCCCGTGGTTACCTGACAACAACCATGGGCCCTGAGGAGCTGCGTGGCCTCAGGAAGGGCAGGTTCTGTTTCCCGGTTTTTATTATTACCATTTATTAAGTGCCTGGGATTATGCTCTGCACTGCACGTGCATCGCCCTGTTTAATCTCCACCATAACCCTGAAGACAGATGCTATGCCTGCCACACAGTAGGTGCCCAGTAAATATCTACGGAATGAATGATGAATGAGTGAATCCTCTTCACCAACGAGAAAACTGGAGCCTAAAGAGGATAAGCATCTTGTCAAAGGTCCAGCAGCCAGGCAGCAGCAGAGCTGTCAGTGAAGCCTGGCCAACCCCCAGGGTCTGCATCCTGAGCCACTGCACTGCTCCCTGTGGCCACTGCCTCGGTCTTCAGAGACCCTTAAAGAGTCGGCAGCTGTGACCAAACGTGACAAGTGCATCACTAAGAGGCATCAGGTTTTGTCTTCCAAATACGCTCTAATAAGCATGCATTGCTTTTACAAAAGAAAATAACAAAACTTATCAAAATGTTCCTGTTCAGCCCACAATCTCACAACCAAAGGTGGTGTGTCCATTTAAGAACTAGTTGGCCAATCAAAAAGACAGAAAGTTTAAAAAATGTTCAAAAAATGAAAATAAAGAGTTGTCTGCGAGGACGGGGGAAACGGGAACGCCCGTACACGGCTGGTGGGAGTGCAAATTGGTGCAGCTGCTTTGGAAAACAGTCTTGTGGTTCCTTAAGACGTTCAGCATTCAGTCACCATATGATCCAGCAATTCTACTCCTAGGTGTTTTCCCAAGAGAAATGAAAACACATGTCCACACACACACAAAATTGTATATGCATGTTCATAGCAGCATTATTCATAACTATCAAAAGTGGAAACAACCCAAATGTCTGTCAACTGATGAACAGATAAGGACAAACAAAATGTGGTATGTCCGTGCAGCAGAATATGATTCAGCCTTAAAAAGGAATGAAATTCTGATACATGCCATCACATGCATGAACCTTGAAAATACCACGTTAAGTGAAAGAAGCTAGTTACAAAAGACCACATAGAGTACGATTCCATTTATATGAAATGTCCAGAATAGGTAACTCTATAGAGACAAAAAGTACATTAATGATTGTCTGGGGCTGGGGAGGGGGTAGAAACTGGGGGGAAGAGGAGAGATGCTAATGGGTACAGAGTTTATTCTGGGGGTGTTAAAATGTTCTAAGATTGATAGTGATGATGGTCACACGATTGAGAAGCTGCTGAAAACCACTGAACTGTACACTTTAAATGGGTGAATTTTATGGTAGTGAATTATATCTCAATAAAGCTGGGGGTTTTAAATATTTATTTATTTATTTCACTGCACTGGGTCTTAGTTGTGGCACGCAGGATCTCTAGTTCTGGCACGTGGGATCTTTTAGTTGCGGCATGAGGGATCTAGTTCCCTGACCAGAGATCAGACCCGAGCCTCCTACATTGGGAGCGTGGAGTCTTACCCACTGGACCACCAGGGAAGTCCCTAAAGCTGTTCTTCTAAAAAAAGGACCAGTTTCCTATCTTCCTTAATTTTAACAGATTACAAGGAATCTGATAAGGGGTAGAGATCATGACGTTAACTGACGGAAGGCAACAGCTCGCAATCTCACTACCTCTTGCCCACGGCCAAGATTTCATTCAGTCATTCAACAAACATCTATCATTCAGTCATTCAACAAACATCTATCGAGAACCTACTATAAGCCATGCATCAGGCTACATCTGAGGTCAATAAACTGCAGCCCACAGGCCGAATCCAGCCTTCGCCTGTTTTTGTACAGCCTGCAAACCAAGAACAACTATAGCGTTTTTATGAGGTTGGAAAAAAATCAAAAGCCAGATAATATTTCCCAACATGTAGAAATTTTATGAAATTCAAATTTCAGTGTCCATAAATCGATTTTACTGGAACGCAGCCACACTCATTGGTGTCCGTGTAGTCTCTGGCCCCTTCAGAGCTAAAGGGCAGAGGTGAGCAGCTGCAGCAAAGACCAGATGGTCTGCAGAGCCTAAAATATTTACAATCAGGTCCTTTACAGACAATATTTACCAGCCCCTGCACTAGTTGCTGGAGATTTAGGGGAGAGAAGAGAGGAGCAGTCACGGTCAGGGCCTCTGTTCTTGTCTGTCCATGGCCCCGACAGCCGGACAGCCAGGCTCTGAGGACCACACACTGAGTGTGTGCGGTGAGCACAGAACATGGGGGCCGACCGGGCCAGGCTGCGGGCAGGCTTCCCTGGGAAGCACTGGCCTCTGAGACCAAGGGGAGCAGGAGAAGTGGCATGTGCAAGGCCCTGGGGCAGGGGCACGCAGCCCGCTGAGGGTCCAGAAGAAGGTCACTAAGGCTGGGCGCCGAGTGGAGGGCAGGGCCTGCAGGCGGCACCAGAGTCTGTGCTCCACAAGGTCCATCTCCTCCCGCCCCTTCTCCCCCTCCCCCCTCCTCCTCTTCCCTCTCTCCCTTTCCAGCCTCCTCCTTCCTTCCCCTCCTTGCCCCCTCATGCCCCAGGCATTCCCTAAACCCTTACCTGGCTTAGCTTTCTCCATGGCACTTAACTCTACCTGCTACACATGCATTTGCTTGTTCACCGACCAGCTCTTATACTAGAATCCGAGCTTTATGAGGACAGGAACTTTGTTGGTTTTTTTTCACTGCTGTATTTCCAGCACCATGACCTGACCTAGAGTCGGCTCTCATATAAATATTTGTAGAATAAATGCCAACACAAAACACTTAAAGAAAATTTAAGGGCTAAACGTCCTTGATTTGCAACCTTGGGCAAGCTATTTCTTTATGGCTCGGTCTCCTGATCTGTAAGATAAAAATAATAAAGGTATCTACTTCACGGTAAATAAGGTAATGCACATAAATGGTGATTATTACTGTTATTATCGTCCTCTTGTGTTGCGTGTCTATTTTGTGTCACACGTTAAAGGGGGAGTTTTTAAAACCTATCTCATTTAATTCTCATATAAGCGCCATGAGATAACTTTTATTACAAATTCCCTCTGGACAGATGAGGAAACTAAAGCTCAGAGACACTAGGTCAGCAGTCCAAGGCCACACAGTAAGCCACAGAATTAATATTCAAACTAGCACCATCGGGCTTCCAGGGCTATGCCCCTTCCTCTATACCCAGCTGCAAAGTGGAAATGCCCTAGGAGGCTGGGGAAAGGGAGCCGGCATGTCCTGGAGCAGTTGGGGAGCCCTCATGAAGGAAGGACCCTGTTCTGAAGGACTAAAAGGATGCACATGAGCAGAAGAGTGGGTGAAAGTCATTCTAGGTCAAAAAACAGAAAAGGCGGTGGGGGCAGTCCTTTTCTACAAGAAGCGTACACTGTTCACTGTCGTAATACAAACAGGAGGGGACAATGGTGGACTCACAGGGCTGGCACTTGGGTGAAACCTTAGATGCATCTGGTCGGATTCTTGTTTCACAGAATGAGAAACAAAGGCGCGGTGAGCTGGGGACGCTGTGAAAGCTGTGCCCACACTGACGCTTCATCCGTATTCCTACTCGTCTCCTTCCCTTCAAAAATCACAGGAGTACACGCTCACTACAGCCGGAGAAACACTCCAAACGAGGAAAGTGTTCCCTGCGTCCCCACCACCAGCCACAGCTGTGTCAGTTCCACATCCAACAGGCTCAGGGTCACAGTGATCAGCTCGCATCTCAGCACAGAAGGGAACCTGCGTGAACTGTGCTTCTGTTTCCATTGCTGTTACCAAGTCTGCCTGCAGTTCGTCCATTTGCTCACTCATTCACTCAGCCGGCGATTACTGAGGGTCTCACACAGACCCGGCCCAGTTCCAGTTACTGGGATTCTGCAATGGACACACGTGATAAAATGATCTTTCATTCCTTCCCCACAAAGGCTGGAGACACTGGTTGGTTAAAAAGAAGTTGGGGCGAGACTTCCCTGGTGGCGCAGTGGTTAAGAATCCGCCTGCCAATGTAGGGGACACAGGTTCAAGCCCTGGTCTGGGAAGATCCCACATGCTGTGGAGCAGCTAAGCCCGTGCGCCACAACTACTGAGCCTGTGCTCTAGAGCCCACGAGCCACGACTATAGAACCCACGTGCCACAACTACTGGGCCCGCGAGCCACAACTACTGAAGCCCACGCGCCTAGAGCCCATGCTCTGCAACAAGAGAAGCCACCGCAGTGAGAAGCCCACGCACCGCAAGGAACAGTAGCTCCCGCTCGCCGCAACTAGAGAAAGCCCACACACAGCAACGAAGACCCAATGCAACAAAAAATAAATAAATAAACAAACAAACAAACCAGGAGGCCTGATTAAAAGTCTGCTTTAGGAGACCTCCCTGGCGGTCCAGTGGTTAGGACTTCGCGCTTCCACTGCAGGGGGCACGGGTTCGATCCCTGGTCAGGGAACTAAGATCCCACAGGCCGTGCAACATGGCCAAAAAAAAGGCTGCTTTATAAAGAGCTCCCCCCGCCCAGATCTCCTCTCCCACACCCTCTGGCAGGTGACGGTGACCATGCCGCCCCACCCCGGGGGGGTATTCTTTGCAGGAGCAAAGGCAGAAGGTCTGTGGGCTGGGGACACCCAGCACAGGGCATCACATTGAAAACAGGGGATTCAGCTGAAGCACAGAAGGCCGAGATCCCTGCCCTCTTTCCATTAGTTCCCAGGTAGGTTAGAAGATTCTTCTCTAGGGAATCTAACAGCTCAGGAGAAAATACCAAAGATGTTAACTTATTGGGTTCCTAAATGAAACAGGCCAACCAGGTCACCCTACGTGAGGCCCAGAGTCCACAGGATGCTCCTGCCACAGACACACACACACACACACACAAACACATACACATACACACGCATACATACACATGCGCGCACACACATGCACATACACATGCATACATACACACATGCACGCACACACATGCACATACACACATACACACATACATGCACGCATCCATACACACGCACACACATACATACACACATATACACACATGCACACACGTGCACGCACACACATACACATACACACGCACACACACACAATACACACATACACCCGTGCACACATAGACATACATACACACACATACACATGCACGCACACATGCATACACATACACACACGCACACACACACATACATACACACTCATACATACACAACTTCATGCCCCATTAAGGTATGGGTACACACATACATACACACACACATACACACACACATACACACACACACACACACCTTAATGCCCCACACACATGTAACCAGACTACAAGGATCACCAGACTTTAGGCGAAAGCCTGTCACAGGAAAGACAGAGAAAAAGCACACACACACTTTATAAGAAATGGTGAGGAAGAACCCTCCCATTTAGTTTTAATGAATAAAAGTATCATTAATAGCCTCAGAGAAGTAAGAGGCGATGCTGCATCCATGAAAACAAAACAAGATGCTATAAAAACAAAAAATGTATATTTAGAAAGTATAAGAACTCTTAGACATTAAAAATATACTATTAACATGAAACCCTCAACAGAAGGCTAGAAGATAAAGCTGAAGAAATCTCCCAGACTTCCCTGGTGGTGCAGTGGTTAAGAATCCACCTGCCAAGGCAGGGGACACGGGTTCGACCCCTGGTCCGGGAAGATCCCACATGCCATGGAGCAACAATGCCCGTGGGCCACAACTACTGAGCCCACGCGCCACAGCTACTGAAGCCCGCACGCCTAGAGCCCATGCTCCGCAGCAAAAGAAGCCACCACAATGAGAAGCCCACACACCACAACGAAGATTAGCCCCCGCTCGCCGCAACTAGAGAAAGCCCGTGTGCAGCAACAAAGACACAACGCAGCCAAAAAACAAAAAAAGCAATCTCCCAGATTTTGCAGGGGTTGGGGGGAGTGCAGGTAAGGAGAACGAGAAAGACAATAAAATTATAAGATTAATCCAGGAGATTCAATATCCAAATTCTAGGAGCTCCAGAGGAAAGAAGAGAGAAAACGAAAGGAGCAAATCAATGAAGTCATTCAAGAAAATTTCTCAGCACTAAATAATGGGTGTTTCAAGACTGACAGGTTCCAGGGAGCCCTGGATGGAAACATATCCACACTGAGGCATGTTACTTCTGAAGTTTCAGAACAGCAGCCAAAGAGGAGACTTTTACACGCAGAACACTAGAGATTCCAGAGAGAAAAACTGTGTTACCTGCCAAGGATTAAAACTGGAACATTAGACAGTAACCTTGGAACTTAAGCAATGCTTTGCACACAAAAAAGATCCCTAGCCTAGAACCCTACAGCAAGCCACAGTATCAGTAACACGTGAGCATGGAAGGAATATTTTTTCAGATCCGTGAGGCCAACGAAGGTTCACAGAGCACCTCCTGGGCAGCGCGTGCATTTACCACGCAGTGCGTGTACTGGATTACCACCGGCCCACGCCCTAGACTACAGCCCAGAGGCTGTGTCTTATTCCTCTCCGTAGCCTCGGCACAAGATGTTATGGGGTTACCCAAGAAAGGGGGAGGTAGGGGGCACTTAGTGAAGGGAAGTGACGCTAAACAGAATCCTCGGGGATAAGGATCCACAGCACCATGCCGTCCAGGCAGCGAGAACACCAGCCAGGGCTGGGGACCCGTCACAACCCATCAACTTGCTGACCACAGACAAGGGTTCTAGCCGGCAGGTGAAACTCAAGGCAGGAATGAACAAATCCATGCGCAAGTAGCACTGGTGATGTTACCAGGTATCTGGGTTTGTTTTAATCCTCTTTTCTGGAACGAGGTGATATGTAAGTCGATGAGATACAACCATCTGAGCATGAAGAATGGGGACAGTGAGGCAGAAGGCTGGCTCCGGGTGTGACCTAAGCGTCCCTGGAGCAGTCTGGCAGCCCCACAGGGCACAGGCCACCAGGACGCCAGTGTCTGAAACACAAAGGGGAAGCTGGACCTTACAGCAAGCACACGGAAGCCCCGGAGGGAGGGCACCTGGGCCTGGGGGCTGCCCTGGGCCAGGGAGGCCCTCTCTCCTCACCCCTGCCCGTGAAAGCCAGAGCTCCGAGGCTCAGGAAGATCCAGGCCCAGAGACTGGGAATGGAGGCCCAGTCACCTGGCTGGTCAGCCAAGCCAGCTGGGAATCCAAGCCCCGTCTCCAGGCCCCCTCCCACCCCTTCAGGCCCGCCTGGCCAAGCGCAGGTTCTCACGAGGATGTTCCCTTGCTGGATTTCCAGGTGGGAAGAGGCCGCCATGGAGGAGCCACAGCCCGGCACCTGCTCCAGGCGGCTTCCGGGAGAGGCCCCCTCCCCCATGCCCGCCCCGAAGGAGGCGCCGGAGCCTCAGTGGATTCCCACGGCCCCTTGACGATTTCCTGCTCTGCAGCAGTGGCGGTTCTGCAATAGAAACAAAGTCAGGGGCCTGCCTGCTTGGCTTCTGAGGCTGGTAACCCGCTGGGATCTGAGCAGCCAACAAGGAGCCTTTCCTTCCTGAAACAGCCCCGGCCCCGAAAGGGCGCTAAACAGGGCGCCCTCCTCCCAGCCCCACCAAGGTCTGGCTCTGCCAAAGGCGTACGTTCAAGGTGGGGGGCTGGGGGGTGCACGCAGGGGGCCCGGAGGAGGGGCCGTTTCCTCCCCTTGCAGAGTCTCCCCTCTTCCCACGGCCAGTCCCCTCCTGGCTGGTTCTACAGGACCTGTTACTCATCACAGACACAGCACCTCCCAGCTGAGGTGTCCCCTCTCTCTCCAAGGTGAACTCGAGGCACGAGTGGAGAAGGCGAAGGGCTGGGGCTGTGAGGACCCACTGCTGTCACAAACTCTCCTGCCAGGTCACCTGCAGCCGGGGTCCTGCCGCTGACGTGTGCTGTGGGCAAGCATGTGAGCAAGCATGGAGGCGCGTACAGAGCCTGAGTGTGAGCCAGCACGTGAGTAAGCCGTGTGCAAGCGTGCACGTGCATGCTCCGTGTGAGCGTGCATGCGGGGGAGGGTGCAGAGAGTGAGTGTGTGAGAACAGGAGACGTGCATGCACGGGGACCTGTGCAGAGAGCGGGCCCTGAGTCCCCGAGGCGCCGCTAGGGAAGGTCAGGGCGTCCCACCCCAGCCCCCCTCCCCCAGGTTCAGACACCGAAGTGCAGGGTAAACGCAAAATGAGCGGCCTTCCCCCAGTCCAGAAGCCCCCGTTTCCCACCAGCTCACCTCTGCCCTCGCCCTTCCTCGAGGCCAGCTGCACCCGGCCTGGGCCTCTGGGTTCCCTCTTCTGCTCCCACACCAGCCTCACTCTCTGACCCCGATTTTCCACCCTGCAGCATATTTTTTTAAAAACAAGGAAAAATCCCCCTCACTTCCTTCAGGAGCAATAAATAGGAGGATTACAGAAGTGACATTCTGAAAGTGATCTGAACTCCTCAGAAGACAAGAGATGGATAAAATACAGGGCATTTTGGCCCAGACTCACTCAGAAAGAGAGGGAGGGTCTGCCTCCAGGGAGGGGGGACCATCTGCAGTGGCCGCCCGCCAGCCTCGGGCTGAGCCCTGATCGGTAGCAGAAAGCCCAGGCCTCTAAGTCACAGGGCTTGTCTAACATGCCAAACACAAGACACGGGGTCCTTGCGGGCCCAGAGAGGCTGCTGTCTAGAGTCGGGGCACAGACTCCACTCCCCAAGCTGCCTTCCCTCATCTGGAAGCAATCTGCCCCACCCTCCAGCAAACAGCGAGGTAAAGGAGAGAGCCTGCCCCACTCCCCTCCTGGCTGGCCAGCTGAACACCTGAGAGCGGCCAGAGAACAGGCACAGGGCAGCCTGACCCTGACCCCAGACGTCTGTGCCGTCATCCTAAGCAATCTGTCCCTTCGCCCCTGAAAACTGGACAACAGTCAAGAGTACAAGCTTTGGAATCAGGCTGTCCCCAGCTGGCAGCCGCTCCAGCAGCCGACTCTTGGTTTCCCCCTAAGGAAGATGCAGGTAACGTCGGTCGTCGGAAGGATCCAACGGGACGTGCACGCCCGGGGTCTGCACAACACGCACTTCACAGACCACAGTTACTGCTGTTCCTGCCGCTGCACACTCAGCTGACTACACAACAGCCACCGCAGTCCTTCCGAAATGAAACGCACGTCTGTCTCCTTGATCTAATTCCTCCAAAGGCGCCCACCTTGCCCACCATAAAAGCGACAGCCCTCAGAATGGCCCTCAAGCCCCTGTAGGGTCTGAGTCCCGTGACCTTTCCCTTGCTCCCTTCACTCAGCTGTACTGGGCTCCAACAAGCCTCACATGCTCCTGCCGCAGGGCCTTTGCACCTCCTGTTCCCTCGGCCCTGGGATGCACCTCCCCCAGATATCTCCAGGACTCACCCACCTCTTCTTCCCTCTCTGCTGAAATGTCACCTCCTCAGGAACGCCTTTCCTAAGGACCCTGTTTAACCCATAATACCTGCCCCCCGCCCCTTCCTCCCACCCCCTTCCCTATCTCACTCTGGCCCATAATATTTGTCACTATAGATTTTAGTTGTTTGTTTGTTTGTCTCCCCCTCCAAAATACAAGCTCTTGTGGCCATGGATTTTTCTTCACTCCTGCATCCCCAGAGCCTGAACAGTGCTGGCCCCCAAACATTTGTGGGATGAATGAGTCTCAGGACATTTAGGACAGCCCCACTCAGGGGTTGCCAGTCCTTTAAGGCTTAGTGGCCTCCTCTAGAAAAAAACATGCTCATTCTAGCCACGTCTCAAGGTCATTGTCAGGAGGAAACGGACAGGTAAGATGATTTCTGGGAATATTCTTTGGTGCTTTCACAGTGGGGCGCCCTATAGAAATGGAAGACCCCAAAATTATTTATCCAGCACCAACTGAATAATTACTTATTCAGTCCTGGGGTGGGGACCCTGAGTGCTAACAGGACACCACAGAGAGGGGTTTACACAGACAGTCCTTGCCTCCAAGGACCAGTCTGAGGCCCTCGGACCTGCGGGCACGCCTGGTGCTGTTCGCCACAGAATCCCTTGCACACGGCAGGTGCCCAGTAAATGCCTGTCAGAGTATAAATGAGAAAGTCCCACACGGATAACCACACAGAGAATAGAAAGATCACCCATACAAAAATCCTCAGTAAAATACGTGTTGATCTAAAGCAGCGTGTAGACAACAGCTACCACAGATAAGACTGACAAAAATACTGAATATATTTTTATTATCTTCACAGCAGAAGCAAATGTGTTCCAAGGCAGAAGTCAGGAGTAGGTGCAAAAAGCCACGGGGAATGGAGAACAAGTTCAGGAAACTTCTTTCCAGTGAGTGCATTTCAAGAATTAGGCCAAAATCCTGCAGATCATGACAGAATGCGCTCCGGCGATATTAGCTGTGATTATACCATTGCTTTTATTATGGTCTTGGCACCCTCCAACTGAACAAGCAGGAAACGAGACACAACACTCAGGTTTCCCATCGAACAGTGAGAGGCCCAGGTGCACTGCTTCCCGCTGAAGCACCTCTGGACTGGAGCGCGGCCCAGCCATGGGGATGCAGGGATGACTTCATTCGGTCATCAAGGGCTCCTGAGTGCCTGCTTTGTGCCAGACGCCATCTGGGCACTGGACAGACAGAACGCACACAGAGCGATGCACCTCCTCTCCCCGGGACCCCTTTCCAGGGGGCGCGGGCTTTGTGAGCCCGAATGCAGGCAGGTGCCAGCCCTCCAGGTACACCAGTCTCCAAAGAACATTCCCTCTCCGTTAAGGGAGAAAGGATGCTCATTCACAAAGGCTTCTGAGCACTGGCTGAGGAAGAGGCCAAGCCCACACTGCTCGGGCTGGTGAAAGCTGCTCTGGGGACCCGGCAGCCTCGGACACGAAAGAAGGTCCTGCAAACGGGCCATCCTCCAGCTCCCCGGAGAGCCACTGTTCCTCCCATCTCGCAAAGGAAGAAACGGAGGCTCCTGCAGGTCAAACTGGTCTGGAGGCCAAGGCTAAGAGGGCCAGAGAGTCCGCAGTTCAAGAGCGCTCCTTATGCCCATGGCGGTGCCTGGCTTGCCCTGTTGGGGAAGGGAGCGGTGCACCAGGAGAGAGGTTCCCGGAGCTCAGGTCTCTCACTCGGGGCGCAGCCCAGCACTCGGCTGCCAGGAAGATCTCTCTTTCTTTCTTTTAAGATTTCTCTTTCTGCAAAGCCCTTGCCCCAGAGCCTGCCCAGCTGTGACCGCTTACAAGCGACCTGACCGGGCTCCTTCCATATAGAGGTGGGACAACAGCTTCGGGGAAGCAGGAGACAGGCCCTTGGCTCAGGACCCCTTCTGAGCTGTCCCCCTCCCCTCCCCCAAAGCCAGCGAGCCGCAGCCCCGCCCGTCCTTCCTGGGCTGCATCCTTAGAAAGGGGAAGAGGCAGGTGCTTGAGGACTCCCTTGAGAATCTGCCAGGACCACCGTTAAACAGGCCTCCCCAGCATCTTCAACCTGGGGCTGAAACCTCCCGGGCGCGTCCAGTCCGGGGAGGAGGGGCCCCACGGGGGAAGAGACCCAGGAGCCAGAGCAACAAGCCAACGAGCAGTCAAGAGCGGAGGTGCCTGTGCAGAGCCACGCTCACCAGCACGGGAAGCGCTGCAGCAAGGCCGCCAGGCTTCGCTGTGCAGGAGGCTCACAGTCATCCTGCCTCAAAGGCACTGTGTGTCCAGACACAGGAGACAATGGGACGAGGCGCTGACACAGGGCCAGCCCGGATCAATGCGGTGCCAGGCAGGCTGAAGGGGGATGACGGGGCCCAGCACCGGCAGCGGGAGGCCAGTCTGCAGGGGCCCCAGGCGAGGCCCGGCGATGGAGGCTGCAAGGAGTTTCACAAGAGTAGTAAGGAGCATGTTTCAGGTGTGTTTTCTGAACACGCTTGCACAGGTGCGCACATGCGTGCGTGCGTGTGTGCGTAGGATGCGGAGTTGCGAGGGCGGGTGAATCATGGGCTCAAAAGGAGGAGTAACATTTAACATCATTGAGTAGAAAAGTATCTTAGAGAGTATCTCGTGTAACATTGTATCTACTCTTCATCCCAAACAAAATCCCCAATCACTATCAGTCTTTGCTTAAACCCCAGCAGCGATGGGGAGCTCACTACTTCCCAAGGTAGCCCATTCCTCCTCTGCTGGATGGCTCCAGCTGTTAGAAAGTTCTTCCTGGAACTGGGCCCATGTCTGACCTCCTTGAATCCCCTCACCGATGGGTCCTAGGCACCTGGCTATTTAAGCTTTGAAGCCATAGGACATGTTTAGACCCTCCTATTCCACATCAATCCTGCACATGTCAGGAGACCATTATTGTGCATCCCCTCCCTTCCCATAACACTCTATAAAAATAATTTCCAGACAAAAGGAACGTTCCCAAATCCTTCACCCAGTCCCCACGTGGTGTAGCTTCCACCATCTTAGTCACCCTCCTCTGGATGAGTTCAGATTTGCCAGTGTCCCAACCAGAATTAACAAAACCCAGATGCAGATGTGCTATAAGCTCCACAGAGCACAAAGAGGGTCTAAACCTCATACCCAGGGCAGCATTGTTTTTCTTAGCAACCACACGGCACAAATTAGCTTATAGTTTCTTCCATTTCTTCTCATTTATTCATTTGGTCCACAAACATGAGCTGTCTCCTATGTGCCGGGCACTGGGCTAGGTACAAAGGATGCTAAGGGAAATACCGTATCACCTTTGTGCTCGGGGAGACAGCCTGTGTGGAGAGATAAAAAAAACAAACCAGATGAAACACGGGGGAAAGAACACACGGCTAATGGGGTCCTTCCCGTAGGAAAGCTGACTAGAGACACCTGCCCCAGAGGGTAACGATGCCCAAGGTGAGTGTTCCAATAATGCCAGACTCAGATTACAGCCACGGTGAAGTGACAGGGACTGGCTTCACCCTTGCCCCCTAAACAACTAGAAAGCTGGACAGAAGGCACGAAACAACTGCTTCAGACACCGACGGCAGGCAGCACTGGACTGTAATCCCTGAGAGAAGGAAACAAGAGAGGGAGTCCTGTGATGGCCAAGCTTACTGCCTGGAGGCGGCGCCCACACAGCAGCTGCGGACGAGGAATCCTCACGGGGTCCAGTGGTCCCACCGAGTTGAGGAGACAGAAATTGGAGTTCATAGAGATAGAATTTTTAGGGCAGAACATTGGAGAGAAGGGGACTGCACAGAGAGGGGGCTCTGGAGAAGAGTCCCCTGGCATCTCCGGCTGACCCACACAAGTGTAGGGTAAAACACCACAAGCCTGGGAACAGAACCAACAGAAAGCAATGGGCCAGCCAATCTGCGGAGCTCACTCAGGGCCACATTCCCACCAACGAGAGCAGAAGAGCTCGCGACACACAAGGCACTGGGTAGAGTCCTCAGAGGGTGGTGCCTCAGTAGTGAAGCTAAATTAGCCCTAGTCTGAAGGCTGAATGCACCCCAACAAAGCTTACAAGCAAGCCTCAGACATATTAAACCAATCCCAAGCAGTTAAAATGCATGCCAGAATAAAGTCCAATACTATTTGAAGGAATGTAACAAAATCCAGCAACGCTCAATTGACAATGTCTGGCATCCAATCAAAAATTAGCAGGCATTCAAAGAAGCAGAAAAATATGAGCCATAACCAGGAGGAAAAGCAGTCAATAGTACAGACGCAAAAATGACAGAGATGATGAAACCAGTAAACAAGGGTGAAAAGAATACAGCTATTGTATGTTCCATAAGCGCAAGAATGTAGAGGAAAACATAAGCTTGATGTGAAGAGAAATAAAAGATACAAAAAAAAGACTCAAATGGAACTTCTAGAGATGAAAAACCCAATATCTGAAATGAAAAATACACTGGATGGGACTTATTAACATTGGATTAGACACTGCAGAAGAAAAGATAATTGTACTTGAAGATATTAACACTAGAAACTATCCAAGATGAAGCACAGAAAGAAAAAAGATGGAAAAAAATTAATGGAGAATCAGCAACCTACAGGACAATATCAAACAGTCTAATATACACGTAGTTGAAGTTCTAGAAAGAGAGGAGAGAGAAGGGGGAACAGAAAAATACTTGAAGAGGGGGGCTTCCCTGGTAGCGCAGTGGTTGAGAATCTGCCTGCCAATGCAGGGGACACGGGTTCGAGCCCTGGTCTGGGAAGATCCCACATGCCACGGAGCAACTAGGCCCGTGAGCCACAATTACTGAGCCTGCGCTCTAGAGCCTGTGCTCCGCAACAACAGAGGCCACGATAGTGAGAGGCCTGTGCACCGCAATGAAGAGTGGCCCCCACTTGCCGCAACTAGAGAAGGCCCTCGCACAGAAACGAAGACCCAACACAGCCATAAATAAATTTAAAAAAAAAAAAAAACTTGAAGAGGGAATTCCCTGGCAGCCCAGTGGTTAGAACTCTGGGCTTCCACCCAGGGGCCCAGGTTAGATCCCTGGTTGGGGAACTAAGATCCCGCAAGCCGTGCAGCACGGCAAAAAAAAAAAAAAAAAAAAATTCTTGAAGAAGTAATGGCTGACTGAGTTTTCAGATTTGGTAAAACAATGCTCATAAGAGAAAAAACCATGCAGGATGGGAGGGGAGTTCCAAGCCAGGCAGACAATGACAAGAACAATGGGCAATGAGAACCCGTGTGGAGGGCGTTACAGAGACAAACGGGACACAGTGGCCGCAAGTGGGGAGCAGGGAGGCTGGACCCTGCTCCAGGTCACTGCAGACTCTGCAAGCCTCGCTCAGCCCCTCGGACCTCATCTTGTAGGCCAAGGGGCAACCACCTCATCCTGGACAAGGGCAACTATTTTCTTGAACCTAAAGTCAGACTTTGCTGGCTTCCCTGGTGGCGCAGTGGTTGAGAGTCTGCCTGCCAATGCAGGGGACACGGGTTCGAGCCCTGGTCCAGGAAGATCCCACATGCCGCCAAGCAACTAAGCCCGTGCGCCACAACGACTGAGCCTGTGCTCCAGAGCCCGCGAGCCACAACTACTGAGCCCGTGTGCCACAACTACTGAAGCCTGTGTGCCTAGAGCCTGTGCTCTGCAACAAGAGGAGCCACCACAGTGAGAACCCCGCACACTGCAACCAAGAGTAGTTGCTCACAGTAACTAGAGAAAGTCCACGCAAAGCAATGAAGACCCAACGCAGCCAAAAATAAAATAAATTTATAAAAAAAAAAAAAAAAATTTAAAGTCAGACTTTGCATAAGCAGGAGGGTCCAGAGAACAGAAGAGAGGTTTGAGGCCCAGCTGTGACATCTGAGCCCTCAGCCTGTCCCCATGGGGATGAGCCAGCTGAGACGTCCACCCTTGGACCCCCCCCTTTGGAACAAAGAGTGGAGGCAACAAAAACACCCTACCCGTCTAAGAAGGGTCTTCCTCCCCGCAGCTCCTGGGACCAGGTAACTCTCAAGCCAGAAGGGGCTTGGGGATCATAGACTCCTCACTTTACACACGAAAAACCCAGAGAAGTGACGTGACTGACCCAGGGCCAGCCAGGTGTCCTGACTCCCCCGGGCTGCTCTTTCTGCTGACCACTCACCTGCTATGATCCCCACCGCCCTTCCAGCACCACGGACGGCTCCGGATGGCATCATGGGTCAGTGCACATCTACACGGGTCTCTACACACCCATGCCGGCTCCTCCAGGGCAGAGGCAGATGCCTGGCATCACCGGGCTCCTGACCTGCTACAGGATGGGTGCTCACTACGCGCCCCCTTCACGCGCACTGAGCAAAAGGGTCTCTGGGCCTGACTCTGGGGAAGGGAGGGAGAGATGAGGCTCCCCAAGATGCAAGGCCAGAGCTGCCCCGAGCCTGCCTAGGTCCGAGAGGGACAGAGAAACAGAGCAGAGAGATCAGAGAGAGGGCTGCACTGACCTGGCCAGTGGGTGTTACCAGGCGACCCCCGAGAGGCAGGGACGAGCTGGTGCGGGGAGGGACGCTCCTCTGGCTCCTTATCAGACTGGCCCCGAACCAGCCCTGAGCTCCCACCCGCTCCTGCCCGGATGAAGAGGAAATTGTCTGAAACCTTCCTCCTCTTCCCCTCCCCTTTCCAGCACCTCCTTCAGCCCCAGCCTTGCTGTGGGCTCTGGGCTGAGCGGCACCTCTTTACAGGGGTCACGAATGAGCAAATTCTTGAGCTATTCCTGGGGCCTTGATTTTTATCATCCTTCCATTCTGGTCAATTCTGAGAGGCCAGCGGCCAGGAATGCCAGAGAGATCCGAGCCCGGCCCACCAAACCCAAAATAACCCCACATGTGCCTCTCTCAAGTCCTCAGGGATTTGGCCATTTTGGGTGCATGTTTTCCTACAAAGCTGCCCCCCTGGCCCCGTGAGGTTACCTCTGAGGCACCCCTGGGGGAGCTGAGGAAGGTGGGAGCAGGGGAGGGGAGGGCGGGGGATAAGAGAGGCAGAATCCAGGGTCGGGATCTGGAAGGGCTGGCTCCAGCCTCCTCCACTCAACTGCCTGGAGCTCCTGGGGAAGCCAGCCTCAGTTTCCTCGCCGTGAAACCTCCAAGCAGCGGCCTCCTCTTGCCCACGACTTCCTGTCGGCCGCTTCGGGAAAGGCAGCGATAAGGCCCCCTCCCTGAGCTGCAGACGCCTTGATAAGAAGCTCCTGGTTTGAGAGTCCTGCGCCCTCCCCAGAGACATCTCCCACCCCTGCAACTGTGAAGATGGGACGGTTTTACATCAGGCAAGTGCTCCAAGTGTCCGGGGAAATGGGTCGGATGGGGGACACGTTTCTTTTCATGTCGCAAATGCAGTATTCACGCATTCAAAAACGATCGGCGTGCCCACCAAGTGTTGGACAATGAGAAAACAGGCAGAGCATCAGTGGAGGGGAAAATCCAGGCCTCTGCTCTTCAGCAGAGATAGAGACAGAGATTGAGGCGAGTGGTCAGAATGCCCCTGCCTGGCAGAGAACCAATGCCTGGAGGCTGCACGAGTCCTGAGTCGCCGGAGTCCTCTGGCTGCACGAACACTGCACTGCTCAGAGGGCAGGGCTGGCGGATGGGGAGGCTGCAGGGTCTCAGAAACACCAGGGTCGGTGGAGACCGGCCCCCGATCCCCTGCATCGCCGGCTTTAGGATGTGGCAGCACGGAATGCTTTAGTTCCTGACATGAATCAGGAATGTTAAAGAGACTTGGTTTAAAACAACCACCATCATAAGATAGATATACCCTCTTAGGTATTTCTTTAAAGCTGCACCATCCCTCTGGTGAATGCCCTTGAGGATTTTTTGGCAATGAAAATTACTTCTTGGCAAATTGAAGATTTAGCACTCTCTGGTGGGGGTCCCAAGGAGAAAGGGCCCACAGTCTAAGGAATCACCTCCCCTTTGCCCCAGAGTCAGGGTGGGGCTCACCTCCCCAGCCTAGCATCCTCCCTCACCCTGGCCCACGGAGAGAGCGTCAGGTCCCCCCACCTCGCTCACAGGCACGGCACCATCAACCATTTGGATAAGCAGTGATGAAAGTGGATGATGAAACAGAGGTAACATCGTTTTTCTTCCAAATTAGGTGTGACCGTCAGGCATGAGGCTTCAGCTGGTCAGCCTGGCTTCTCCTCCAAGCCCTCCATTGAGGGCTCTGGCTACAGCAATCCCATCCCTTCCTACTCGGCCTTCAGAGCCCATGCCTGGGTGCCATGGACGCTGCAGGGCCGAACCTCGGGGGGAAATGGGAGAACCCGATGAAATCGAGAAGGCCTTTGGTAGCCTAGAACAGAAAAGGTGTGGGACTTACCTAAGCCAACGTCGGCTGAAGCTCTTACCACACAGAGCACCGGGGCTCAAAGACGCCTCGGAACCTCGCAGAGTCAGGGTGGCCAGCAGTGGAACTTCCCTGGTGGCGCAGTGGTTGAGAATCTGCCTGCCAATGCAGGGGACGCGAGTTCGAGCCCTGGTCCGGGAAGATCCCACATGCCGCGGAGCAACTAAGCCCGTGCACCACAACTACTGAGCCTGCACTCTACAGCCCACGAGCCACAACTACTGAGCCTGCGTGCCACAACTACTGAAGCCCGCACCCCTAGAGCCCGTGCTCCACAACAAAGAGAAGCCACTGCAATGAGAAGCCCGCGCACCGCAACGAAGAGTAGCCCCCTCTCACCACAACTAGAGACAGCCCGCGCACAGCAATGAAGACCCAACACAGCCAAAAATACATAAATAAAATAAATAAATTTATACAAAAAAAAAAAAAAAGACTCCGCGCTTCCACTGCAGGGGGCATGGGTTCGATTCCTGGTCGAGAAACTAAGATCCTGCATGCCAAAAAAAAAAAAAAAATCTCCTCTTTCTTTCCTAGACCGTGTTTCTCCCCCAAGGAGTTAGACATAAAACAAAGTGGTCATTCACTTGCTGATGAAGTGATATTATAACTCTTGATGATACGGAAGTATATGAATCATCCTCGCAGCCACAGGGAACCAGAACTGGGGGGTGGAGGCATGGGCAGGGAAGTTAGGAGTCAGAGACAGGCCTCTTGGGTCTCCGCTGATGGACAGTTTACCTACCATCCGCCTCAAAGCAGCAAACGCTCAGTTGGCACAGGCTGAGGACCTCCATTTAGTCTTCCCAATTCCTTGGCCAAAAGGAGCGGCTGAGGTTTCTTGCCTTGCTTGTGATGCCAGATTTCTCCGAGGTCTGCAGCGTCAGCTCTGCACGTTCTCCTCAACACTAAGCACCGGGATACATTAAGCCCGTGAGCTGATCAGATATCATGCACCCTGCAACGGTAGCACGATGCCGGCGCCCCCGGCACCCAGGGAAGCATCAGGGCAGCTGCAGCTGCTGGCTGCCTCCCATCCCCCAGTCCCCACCAAGCCCTGTCGCTGAGCTGCGTCCATTCTCCCACAGCACAGCCGAGGAGGAGGAGAATGGCCAAGAGGCTGAGCTGTGCAGCGTGCGCTGTTTCACAGTGAACCTTTCGGCCACAAAACATTTCTTTTCCGAGAGATGCTGAGCGGGGGCAGAGAAAAAATAAAACACCAAGGGGTTTTCAAATGCGAAAGCCCTCTCAGCCTTTGTTCTCGTTTGATGAATGCACAAACCACCAGGCCGTTGACAGGCAAAAGAACACGGGGCGGGCGCGCGAGGAAAGTGCAGTTCATCAAGGCCAGCCTGGGGGCTCCAGGGAGAGGGGAGTTGGATGGGTGTGAGCCCCGGGGAGGACCTCTCCTCCAGCGGCTCTATGGCAGCATCGTCCTTGCAACTGGAAGTGGCACTCCCTAATGACCCGGAGCTGGCTCTCCCAGCCCCAATGTTTCCTCCTGTCTCTGCCATTTGAGGCATTTCCCAGGAAAGAAGAGCTACCACGCATGGCGGGTGATGAGAAAACTATACAAACGAGTATGTCAAGGGGAGTCAGAATGTTAAGTCCATTGTGAGCTGTCTGGGAAGTGAAGTCTGATCCTGCAGGCTGGGTCTTCTTACTCCACCTCTGAGGGTAGGAGGGGATGGGGAGAAAGGCTGGAGCACAGGAGGTGCCCTGTTTGCTGGGCAAATGAATGAATGAGTCCCCAGCAGAGGCCTGAGTCTAGAGTGGCTGGCTGGCTTTCATCGGGACCCTTCACTCACTGACGCACATTCTTCGGAGATGCCATGAAAACTAGCAGCAGGTACCGAGCAGCCGAGCTGCCAGCAGCTTCCAGAGGGCAGGCAGGCTTCCGCTCTGCCCCCACAGCCCTCGGGCAGGAGAAGCTGTCCGTTACGAAGCCCGTGCTCTAGCTCACTCTCACCTCCGGCCAGACAAGCGCCTCACACACATCCACACAGAATCCACCTGGAACGACACCTCTAAGCCAGCAGGAGGACGAAGCATCCCGCCTTGCCAGTTTCCCTGGGTGACCCATCCGGTCAGAGGGGGCTGAGGAGGGACCGAGCCTGGGCTGTCTTCCAAAGGTCTGTGGCGTCTAGCCCCCAGCATTCTAGCCCTCCGCCTTCCGGGCCCGTGCAGGGGCTGCACACCCCTGCCCTCCCACCGCTGAACACACTTGCCCTTGACGAGACTTTGCCAGTCCTCCCATCAAGAGGGGGCATCTTTGCCCCAGCCCTGGAGTTCCAGTGGGTCCGGTGACTTGCTCTGACCAAGCGGCAGGTGGATGCTACATTGTGAGACCTCGGAGCCTGCATCTCAACGGGTCTTGGAGATTCTGTTTTCACTTAAAAGGCCAGTTCCCTTGAGAATGAGAAATCATGAGGGGAAGAGAGGCCCAGCCAAGAGCCAACGCCAGCCCAACGCGTGCCAGAGGGGCTCCTGGACCATCCAGGCCCTGCAGAGCCACCAGGTGACTGCCACCGCGTTCACAAGCTCAGGTGATGGGACCAGCTGAGTCCCGCCCAGTGCTATGGGCACCGCTGCGGGAAGACGGCTAAAGAAGTTTCCAGTTAGTGTAACACAATGCTATTTATGGAAATTGATAAGATAATAGGTAGACAGCTGGATGCTAGTCTATCATTAAAACACCTAGAAGGAATATAAGCCAAAGTACTAACAGTGATTGCCCCCAAAGGGCAGGATTACAGGAGGCTCTCCTTTTCTACCAGTTCTGGAACGCTTGAAGGTTATAAGGCGTTTGTATTATTTTTGCAACAACAACAACAACAAAAAGTACTTTAAAAAAATTCACCTTGGATTCTGTGACAAGCTTATTTCTCCGAAAAATCCGTTTTCATCCTGTCATTCCCCTGTCCGGGGACCAACACCAGCTCCCCACTGCTAGTCTGCTGAGATCAGTCTCCTCTGGGGGACATTTCAGGTACCCCAGAGTGAAGAGGCCCCGCCTTGACAGCTTGCTCCTCCCCCTTCCAGCCCAATCACCGGGCCACGCCCAGCTTGCCATCCACCCCTGCATCCCCGTCCCTCAAGGCCCAGCCCCGTCTCCCCTGCATTCCTCCGCCGCTCCTCAGAGAACGGTCCACGCAACCCTGTCCTTGATGGACCAGTGCCCTGTATCAGTCCCAGTCCTTGATGGGCCAGTGCCCTGTATCAGTCTCCCTGCACTGTGGGGAATGACTGCCCTTCATAGGAGACATTCACGGACACAGGCCGGCCAGCCACCTCCATCTCCAGCTCCTCGGTCTGCAGCAGGCGAGGGGCAGAGCCCAGACGGTGGTTCCACCCCGATTCCCTCTCTGCTGTCCACAGCCTACACGGTGGGGGGTGGCCCTGGACCGGCGCTTCCTCCCCACCCAGCCCATCTCAGCGGCAAGCAAGTGGCAGCCCCTGTGCCATGGCTGCTAATGCAGAGTGACTCATGGCCTGGGGGTGCTCCGAGAGATTCCCCTCCCCACCCTCGGGTCCCACGTGCTGCATCCAGAGCCAAACTCTGGCTTCAAACCTAATTGCCTTCCTGGGGGACCCAACGGCTCTTCCTCACTCAGGACTCTGCAATCTGCATGTCCAGATTTTAAACAAAGCTGTTTAGAATCTTCCAGGATGGGACGAGTGGAAAATTGCAAACCCAGACCTCTACCTCACTTTCTCTAAAACAAGATGTATCATTCTACATGTGCACATCCCCCCATTCCTGCCCAGCCCGGCACGCTGCCCCTCTGAGCCCTTCTGCAGGGTGGGGACTCGCTGCGGCAGGATCTACCAGCTCTGCCCCCCACGCCCCCGGGGCTTGTTGGAGAGCATCGGGCCGAAGCCTCAGCCTCCACACTGGGGCAGGCGGCCAGGTACTGTGTCTGTTTCACACTCCCCTCCAAGGAGGGGGCATTCACGTCACAGGTACATACTGACCCGTTGAAAGGGCTCAGGTGGGCCTCTCAGCTGAGGGAACAATGTGGGAGAACTCCCCCCTACACAAATTTGCTAGGACAAGCACACACATACTCACCGACACATGCACGCACTAGTGCGTGGCCACACCCTGTTCCAACCTTGCTCTGAGCATCCCCCTGAGACCACTCCCCTCATCTGTCGGTCCACTGTTCTCAGAGGCCAGCTCCTACCCCTGGCCCTCTCCCTGACTCTGAACCTGACACCCTTTCCTCCCTGGGGGTGAGAGGAGTACAGGACGTGCTGGGATGCAGCACAGGTACGGGGCCGCCAGCCACCAGGGCTCCAGAAGGCCGGCCCAGGCAGAGTGGGACGTTGTTCAGGTTTTACAATAATTTGCTCGCTCTAATTTTTCTTGTTCACCTGAGGAAGGGCATTTTTCGACTCTGCACAAAGGTGCTGTGAGGGCTGGCAGCGGCCCTGAGCTGCCAAGGCCAAGGCCAGGAACACGCCAAGATCCTACACGGGAGGCTGCGGGACCCTCGGCCTTCCTGCAGTGACGGCCAAGCCTCCCCAACGAGGGGGAGGTTCCAGGGGACCGGCTGAGCTGCCTGACTCTTCAGGCCCCCTGGATGGTCCTCCACCCCCATCCTTTCCTGTTTCCAGCACAAGGTCAGATATTTTAACAAATGCTGACGCTGGGTGTAGAAATGATCACGAGGCTCTTGGAAAGTAAGCAAGTATTCAAAGTGCAATAAATTTCCAGGCACTGGAAGGGGAGTGGGAGGAAGGCAGAGTGGGGGGCGGGTGGTAAACTCAAAAGCACAGATAGCATTAAACGACAGACACTCAAAACCCATCCACACGTGGCTGCCGAGTGGGGCCCAAAGCGCCGCGCGGACCGGTGAGCCCCCAGACACGCTCCTTCCGGCCGCCCCTTCCGGGAGACCGGCCACTGCGGGCTGAGTTTGGGTTGTGTTTTTTGGTTCGAGGGGAGGGCGGGTGGAAGCCGGCCTCCACCAGGCAGATATTCTCATTTCACCAGGCTGGGGCTCGGACGGAAGCTGAAATTATGAATTCGTTGGGCTCGGGTCCAGCGATGGGGCCTCTCGCTCCCAAGTGCGTGGGGCTAGGGCAGCAGGCAGGTAAAATGAAAGGGGCGGCAGAGGCGCTGGTGCAGGACGAAGTCCGGCAGAGACCCTGCCGCTAACCAGACCGGCGCGCGTCTCTGTGGACAATCTCCGCCCCCCGCCCGGCTCACTCATGAACCGCAGCCCTCCCTCCTCCGTGCACCCCGAGGCCAGGGGCAGAGCAGGTTCTTGTGAGAGGACGGCGGTGGGGAGGCCCCCAGACCGGAAGCGGAGACCCAGGCAGGCCCTCGTCCACTCAGAAACCACTGTCACCAGCGCGAGAAGGCATCTGAGCGACGGCGGGGAGGAGACCGGCCTAAAGAACCAACCAGCCTGCCACAGGGGACCTAACCAGGCGGAGGTGGGACGAGAAGCTCGACCGGGAGCTGGTCACCATCCCAGAGGCTCAAGCGCAGGACAAGAAACGGCCAAACCAAAGGCTGTGAAGGCCAAAGCCTTCGGAGAGGATAAACTTCCTGTCTGGAAAGGCCTTCACGCAGGTCTCCCTCACTGTGCCTTCAAACAGACGCACAGGAGGACAGTCGTCTGGCTAGAAAGGGCCGGTGATGCAGGCCCATCTGTCTCCTCCCTTGAGGCCCCCCAGGGCGGGCCCCGTGGATCTCTGTGACGGGGTGGGACGTGCCATGAGCCGCGAGGACCCTCACCCACTTGTCCTCAAGTCCCTCCTCCCTGCCACCTGATTTTCAGCAGACTGGTTTCCCTCGTCCTGGCCTCGTGCCTGGCTGCACAGCCAGTCCTCCCGTAGGCGGTGCCCCAAATCCCAGGGCAGCAAGATTGAAAGCAGACACCCCCCAAGCCCCAGGGGGAGGGGGGAAGACTTAAAATGGGAGCCCTGCATCCCAGCTGCAGCAGACTCCAGACTCCAGGAGGGATGGGGAGCGGATTCCTTGCCGCAGGTCTGCTGCGAAGGGCAGGGGCAGTGGGAATCAGATGGCCTGGGTGTGAGCCGCTGCTCTCATGGCACTAAAGACGTGGTCTTAGGCAAGTCTCTGACCTGCACTCCACCTTAGGTGCTGCCACTGTGAAACGGGGGGAAATGACAGCTACCTCACAGGACTCTCATGAAAGCTAAAGGAGATTTAAATTAAGATTTAATACGATTTAAATTAAATTAGTTGTGGACATATGTAAAGAGTCTGAAACTGTGGCCGATGATGACAATGACAAATATGAATCCTGGCATTTGAGTATCATGTGCAAAGCACAGCAGGCCAGTCAAAGGTCCGCGGCCACTCCCGGGACTCCAGATCATCTCTGCTGGGACTCACAGAGCCAGCACCCTCCTTCTCACCACACCACCCCACCACCACACAGCTGGGTTCTTGGAAGGTAAGAGATTTACAGATCACCCCGCAGGAGGAAGCCACAGGATAAAACACACATCAATTAAAACATTAAAAGACCCAGGTCTGTACGCAGCACCCCCGGAACCTGAATCAGCACCATCCACACCAGCGACCTGGGTAGCTCCTGCCCAGCTCCAGCTCCAGCTCCGCAGGGGCCTCGATGCGCAGGTGCTAGGAACAATGAAGCTACCAGCAAGGCCCCTGGAGCCTGCAGGAGCAGAGATGAGGACCCCCAGCGAGCATCCTGGCAGAGGGTGCCCACCACCGGAGGGCCAGGGGCATTCCTGCAGCAGCCAGGATAGAGGAACGGACACAGGTGGGATTGGTCTGATTCCCACAGATTCCTTTCTGGCCGGCTGGAGGGAGGAGACAGGAAGCAGGAAGTTACAGGCCTCTCCTGCTTCCCTAGGCTCCCTCCCTACAATAAGGGTGGTCAAGAAAGAAATTAAGAATACTGCCGGCCACCATTCAGAAACAGTGGGGAGGAGGGAAATCTCTCCCGGCTCCCAAAGCCCCATTTAAGGAGCTTATCGATTCAAAGTCGAGAGCTGGGGCAGAGAGACAGCTAGGAAATGTCAACATCCCACTCTATCCTCCCTCCCCAAGCCACAGTGAAAGGGCAAGAGAGACTGTGGCTTTAGACAGTTTATAACACGCAGACTTTCAGAGGTCCCAGCACACAGTGGACCCAGACCAGCACTGACCTGTTTTCCTTGAATTTCCTGCAAACACCTTGGCTGCTGACAGATCAGAGAAGATCCCAGGATATTCCTGCAGGAAAATAAATGAAACATTAGGTCATCACTGCGCTGTGAAGCCACTCCAGGGTGAATTCTGTCCAGCCATGGCCACTCTTTGGGCTGCAGTCTCCCATGGAGAACCCATTCATGCAACAGCTGGAGAAGCCCAGAAAGGGCAAACGGATTTCAGCTGCCGTGCCAGTCCACTCAGCTGCTGCTGGTGGGTGCTAAAGCATGATGACAGAGACCAAGCCCTGGCTCGATGGGAAAGACAGCCATGATCGACTAGTGATGTCTGCTATGGGTCGTTCTAACAGTAAGAGTATCCGTGCCAGGTATTTGCCATCCCTGGGGTAGACCCTTGGCATCCAGGGATTTAACATTTGTAATTTTGACCACTCACAAGTGAGAGAAAGTTTCAAGATATTTAAAAGTGTGTAACTTTACTGAGATGTGAGTTTGATTCACACAAATCAAAGGAATAGACAACTGAGGCTGAGGTAAAGGAATAGACAAGTTTCTTGTTTCCATCTCTGCCACATCTAAAGTTACTGTTGAGGAGCAATAAACACTTGGTGGGAAATGCCCATCAAGTGAGAGATAAAGTTGTAGCTGAAGTTGAAAGGGTAGTTAATTCGGGGTGTGAAGATATATACAGGAAACATTTGGCTTTCTGCGGAAACATGACTCCAGAGACAGCCAGGCCTGTGTACAAATACTGCCGTGGATGCAAACTTGGGATTCTAGAAGGTGCAAGATTCAGTTCTTTTTTTTTTTTGGGGGGGGGGTGGGACAAATGGGCACTTTTTTTAATTGTGATATAATTGGCATATCACATATTAGTTTCAATATAAGGATTGGATATTTGTACATTTTGCAAAATGATCACCACAACAAGTCTAGTTAACATCCATCACCACACAGTTACAAAATGTCTTTCCTGTGATGAGAACTTTTACCATCTGACTCTCTCAGCAACTTTTTTTTTAAAATATATTTATTTATTTATTTTTGGCCGCGTTGGGTCTTCGTTGCTGCGCACGGGCTTTCTCTAGTTGCGGCAAGCGGGGGGCTTCTCTTGTTGTGGAGCACGGGCTCTAGGCGCGTGGGCTTCAGTAGTTGTGACACTCGGGCTCAGTAGTTGTGGCTCGCGGGCTCTAGAGCACAGGCTCAGTAGGTGTGGCGCACGGGCTTAGTTGCTCCGCGGCATGTGGGATCTTCCCAGACCAGGGCTCGAACCCGTGTCCCCTGCGTTGGCAGGCGGATTCCTAACCACTGCACCACCAGGGAAGGCCTCAGCAACTTTCAATTTATAACACAGTCTGATTGTTAACTCCAGTCACCACGCTGTACGTTACGTCCCCATGACAAGATGTGTTTCTTGCGGGCTTCCCTGGTGGCGCAGTGGTTGAGAATCCACCTGCCAATGCAGGGGACACGGGTTCGAGCCCTGTCGGGAAGATCCCACATGCCGCGGAGCAACTAAGCCCGTGCGCCACACCTACTGAGCCTGCGCTCTAGAGCCCACGAGCCACAACTACTGAAGCCCGCGCGCCTAGAGCCCGTGCTCCACAACAAGAGAAGCCCCCCGCTCGCCGCAACTAGAGAAAGCCCGTGCAGCAACAAAGACCCAACACAGCCAAAAATAAATAAATAAAATAAATAAATTTAAAAAATTAAATTAAATTAAATTAAATTGTCAATTAAAAAAAAAAGATGCGTTTCTTGAGAACGTCCGGGTCCACGCTGAGCCTACTCTGTGCCCCTCGGCGATGAGTGAGGGGCTGAGGAGAACACAGGGGCAGAGAGAATCCATGCCCTGAGGGGCTTCCAATCTAGTTGGAGAAGCGATGATGCCCCCCCCCGAAAAGAGCAAAGGGCCCTGCACCCTCACCATCACCCAGCCCAGAATCCCCTCCAGTCCCCCTGCGTCGTTTCCTCACCAGCCCATCCCGTCAATCCATTGATGGTCTCAATCCTACTTCCAGAATGTCTCAGGTTTGTTCCTCACAGCTGCCCAGCCACTCTCCCCACCATGATTTCCTCTCTTCACAGACCCCATACTCGCCCTCCGCAGGCCTAGCCCTGCTTCTGCGACCCCTACTCAAAAACCGGCAAGGTTCCCAGGCCCCCCAAGGTTAACTGCAGTCCCCCCAGCACCAGCAGGCAGCGCATGGGAGACACTTAATTTCAATGCATGGATGGAGGAAATTCCTTGGCTGGACATTTGAAGCCACCCATAATATGGTCACTGTCTACCTGTCCAGCCTTTTGTCTCTCTGGTTCCTCCCACACAACCCACTCACTGGCCCGACTGAGCTATTCCAAACCCCAGCACTTTCTCAATGCCATTCCTCAGGCTGACCTTTCTTCCCTTCCGTAGAAATGCAAGCCACACTTCAAAGTTCGCATCAAACACCACTTGCTGCACGAGGTGGTCCTCTAGCATCAGAGTGATTTATGCCCCTGTTTGAAACCACATTCTACTCTCATAAGCTATTCACCTTATATTTTGAATTGTCTTTTTTTTTTTTTTTTTTTTGCCACACCACATGGCATGCGGGATCTTATTTCCCTGACCAGGAATCAAACCCGTGCGCCTTGCAGTGGAAGCGCAGATTCTTAACCAGTGGACCACCAGGGAAGTTCCTGAATTGTCATTTTTTGAAGCCCTTTCTTAACCCTTTACTGTGTTTTATGCCCCATGAAGACAAGGACATTTACCATTTTCATTTTTGCATCACCAGAACTCAGCACAGACTCTTGTACTAAGATATACATACGAAAGGATCACCCCAGGCAGTGTAGGAAAGCCAGGAGAGATGAAGACATAAAATGCCAAAGGGGTTCCAAGGAAAAGGAGGTTCTTTGGGGATGGGTGGCCAGGGAAGGCTCCATGAAGGAGCTCAGACATGAGTACGATCTTCAAAAGAGGGGAAGGAGGGAGTGCGGAGGAGCATTCCAGGAAGGTGGAACAGTATGAACTAAGGGACAAAGAAGGAATGAGCGAAGCATGCTCGGAGATGAGTCTGGCTGGCACCGGGGGTCCCTGGGGGAAGGGGAGTGGGAGGCAAGGCTAGACAGGACGGCCGGGATGGGTAGGGAGGATGTGGAGTGCCAGGCTAAGGCACCTGGATGAGATCCATTCCCTCAGTCCGTGGGATGCCCACCACAGCAGGCCTGGGCCTTAATGGTAGAAGAAGTCCTATCCTCTCTTGTTAGACTAGCCTCCTCAGCTAGGTTATAAATAACAGGCACCGTTTACTGAACACCTGCTGTGTCTGAGGCCCTAAGCTACGTGCTTCACATACATTATCTCACTGCTCCTTCCAACAGCCTTGAGAGCTCAGTATTGTTATCCTTGTTTTGCAAGCAGGAAGCGAAAGCTCAAAGAGGTGAAGGCCCTTGCCCAGGCCTCAGCTGCTCACTCTTTTTTTTTTTTTCCTTAAGTAATAAAAACTTTAATTAGCATTTATTATCTTCTAAAATCCATGGTTAGTTTCTTACATATACTAACCAATTTAATCCTTATCTCTCTATAAAGTATGTACCACAATATGTACATTTTACAGTTTGGGAAACTGAGATGTAGAGAAGTTAAGTAACTTAACCAAAGCCATCGTCTAATAAATGGTGAGATCAGAATCTAAAGGAAAGCATCCTGCTGTTTGCAACTCATGACCACTGCCTAGTCTCACCTGCTCACTCTTTTACTGAACAATACGGCCGGTGCTAGAGGGCCGGTGCTGGAGTTACATTCACAGGGATGAAGACTGGCGCTCTGGTCAGCTACCCAGACTCGCCTTATTCACTCCTCAAGGGCAACATTAATTAAGGACATAGTAGGAGCTTAATAAAGCACACTAAGTAGAATGGAGGTTGCCAGGGGCTGGGGGGAGGGGGAAATGGGGAGTTGTTTAATGGGTATACAGTTTCAGTTTTGCAGATGAAAATATTCTGGAGATCTGTTGCAGAACAATGTGAATATACTTCATGCAACTGGACTGTACATTTACAAATGGTTACGATGGTCATTTGTGTCATGTGTTTCTTTGCCACAATTAAAAATGACAAATAGGAATTCCCTGGTGGCACAGTGGTTAAGAATCCACCTGCCAATGCAGGGGACACGGGTTCGAGCCCTGGTCCGAGAAGATCCCATATGCCGCAGAGCAACTAAGCCCGTGTGCCACACCTACTGAGCCTGCGCTCTAGAGCCCACGAGCCACAACTACTGAGCCCGCGTGCCCCAACTACTGAAACCTGTGCGCCTAGAGCCCACGCTCCGCAACAAGAGAAGCCACCGCAGTGAGAAGCCCGCGCACCACAACGAATAGTAGCCCCCACTCGCCGCAACTAAAGAAAGCCCGCGCACAGCAACAGAGACCTAATGCAGCCAAAAATAAATAAATAGATAAATTTATTTTTAAAAAATAACAAATAAATAAAGCACACTTACTAACTGACTGATTGGCTGCTGATAGCATTGTACACTGTTAAGATATCCAATGCTGGAAGAGATTCTAGAAATATTTTAACCCAATAACCCTCCAAAACAGAGAGCTGGTGAGGGGAGGTAACTTGCCGAGGGTTAGGTGATGTTAGGACTAAGGTCGGAGCCTAGGTCTCCCAGGCTCAACAGTAAAGAATGGCAGAAGCAGCTGGGAGTAGTAGAAAACACAGCATAAGAGGTCAGAAGCCATGGGTTCAAGTTCTGCTTCTTCCACTTATGAGTTCTGTGACCTCAGAGAAGTCGTTTAGTCTCTCTTAGCCTCATTCTCCTAAACTACACGAAGAGAATTAAAAATAACATATGCTTTACAACATTATGTGCGAATCAAAGAAAATTATATACAGCTAATGTACAGAGAAAGCACTTGGCCAACTACAAATTACTTTATTTATTTATTCTTTTTGGCCGCACAGCACAGCTTGTGGGACCTTAGTTTCCCCCTCCAGGGATCCAACCCGCGCCCTCAGCAATGAAAGCGTGGAGTCATAACCACTGGGCCACCAGGGAATCCCCTACAAATTACTTTATAAACACTAGTTACTGTTATTCATATTAACTATCTGTTTATAGATTTAAAGATTAAAATCTGATTAAGTCAGACCAAAAAAACTCCCTCTCCATTCTGGTCCACTCTCAGCTGTTCCCGGCCTTGCACACAGCAAGTCTTCAATGAGTGAGTGTAGAACTGAATTACCCTTCAAGTTTTATCCACCTCAACCCTCTTCCCTCCTTCACCCCACAACCCACAGCTCAGCTGCAACAGCCCTGCCAGGACCAGGCGGAGGGTAGGAAGCCAGTGTGAACCTCTGCCTCCCTGGCTGCATTCCTTAGCTAAATACAAATGATTTGTCCAGTCCATCGTTTGAAATTGTCCGTAATACCTCTCCTCCCCTTCCCATTACTTAGGGTGACAAGCTGACTGCACATCTTTATAGCAGAACATACATACAAAACATTCTCTATGGCTATTTTCAGTAAAGAGGGACTTCGCTGGTGGTGCAGTGGTTAAGAATCTGCCTGCCAATGCAGGGGACACAGGTTCGAGCCCTGGTCCAGGAAGATCCCACATGCTGCAGAGCAACTAAGCCCGTGTGCCACAACTACTGAGCCTGCACTCTGGAGCCCGTGAGCCACAACTACTGAGCCCACGTGCCACAACTACTGAAGCCTGCACACCTAGAGCCTGTGCGCCACCACAAGAGAAGCCACCGCAATGAGAAGCCCGCGCACTGCAACAAAGAGTAGCCTCCACTGGCCGCAACTAGAGAAAGCCCACGCACAGTAACAAAGATCCAACACAGCCAGAACCAAATAAAGATTAAAAAAAATTAAAAAAAAAAAAAAAAAAAAAAGAGAGGGAAGCTGGCTGGTATACAGGGATCAGAGCATGAGTCTTCAGTTTTCTCCACTAGTCCAGGAAAGCTTCCTGGAGGAGGACACCTGAGTCACCCCAGGGAAGGGGACAGCTGCCTGTCAGAAGGGCATCCTCACATAATGAGTCTGGTTCTCTGAACCAAAGAAAGATGAACTGCTGCGGTCTTATCCTTATTTGGGGGATGGGGAGGAAAGTTCTACCCAGCCCAGGGGATCCCATACTACCCCAGTGCTTCAAACCTCCCCAGACACTACAGGTATTTGGGAAAGAGGTTGAGAAGGGACCAGTATCTTTTTCAAAAACAGGCCATCCAAGACTCCAGTTCTGAAATACACGAGTACAAATACTGCTCTCAGTAAGGAGCCAGTTTCTTGTTTGGACTTTTTTTTTTTTTTTTAACCACAACAAAGTTTTTTAAAGTCCCAAACTTGGATGCACAGATGGACTACATCTCGGACCTCGGGGCGTGCCAAAGCCCTGTCACTCCGAGTACCGATCTGCCAGTGGTGGCGCAAGGAGTGGTCGGGGTGCCGGGGGGCTGCAGTTAGTATCCCAGCCCTGACCGAGCCCCCGGCCCTCCCTGGGGGCGCTGTATGGACCTCCCCCAGCCGGTCCACTAGGTCACAAAGTGAGAAACCCTTGACAGCTCCGGGGCTCCCCCTTTCTGCTGCATCCTACAGACCCCCATCCCTTCGCCTGGGATTCCGCCGTCCACTCCCGCAGCCGCATTTCCAAAAGGTCTTCCTCGGAACCTCTCCCCTTGCAGACCCCTCTCCGCCCCGCTACCGGGCGCCGGGCACACCGTCCCCTTCGGGCCTCCCGCCCCCTGACAGGGCGCTGACCCCACCCCTCCCTCAGCTCGCCCACTGCCGCCCCTCGACACCCCTCCCAGGGGCGCCCCGGGCCGCTCGCCCCTCCGGGAACCGGGTCGGGGGCTTGCGGGCCCGCCCCCAGCCGGCCGGGGCCCGTAACCCCGTACGCTCCCGAGCCTCCGGCTCGCGGCCCGCCGCCCCACCCGCCCAAGCCGCCCGGGCCGCACTCACCGAGCTCCCAGGAATGCGGGGTCCGGCTCTCTCGCGCTCGCGCGCCGCCGCCGCCACAGCAGCAGCCAGCGGAAACTGGGGGCGGGGCCTGCCCTGGACCGCGAGGCCGCGGGGCGGGGCGAGGCCGCGGGGCGGGGCGAGGCCGCGGGGCGGGGCCGGCCGAGGGGGCGGGGCCGGCCCGGGAACTGGGAGGCCGTGGGGGCCCGGTCCGCCGCGCGAGAGGTGGGGGCGGGGACTAAAGCCGGGAGCTGGCGTGGGCACTGCGGGCGGGACAGCGGGTGGGGAAGGGGTGTGCGAAGCTGAGGGCGGGGACTGGGGCCGGGGGCCTCCAGCACCCCCTGGCCGGATCCCCGGCGTTGGAGCTGGAGGGACCCACGGGCAGGCCAGGGCCGTGCTGGGCGCGGGCGTCCTGGGCCAGATGTGGCTGCCCTCCGGGAGCCTTCCTCCCTCCCCGCCGCCTGGATTCTCGGATCGGCCGCTCCTCCGGGGCGCTGGTACGACCCCTGCCCCTGCCCCAGGGGCTAGAGCCGCAGCAGGACCAGAGTGTCTGGGGAGGATCAGGGCCTGGGAGTTCGCGCTCCTGCGCTTGGCGACAAGACACCGGCCCAAAGCCGTCCGGTCCCGGCCAGGGTCGCAGCCTTGCCTCTGTGGCCTCCCGCCTGCCCGCACACCTAGGCAGTCCTTCCCTGGCTGTGTATTAGGGACCGCCTGCCCGGAGAGGCTGTTGGAGGACCCGCTGTCCACCTCCCCAGGAGTAACGGCCTCCAAGTGCTGGTAAAGGGCACCGTGCGTCCGGAGGACGTGAACTACAGTGGGACAAACTCAGGTTACGCGTCTCCCGCCCAGGGCTTCCTGTAGGCCTTCCTCTCTGGGCCTGGACTCTCTTCCGAAGTGACCAGCGAGCAGTCACCTCTCCTGCTTCATTACTGTCGTGGAAATGTGTTCTGTGCTTCCCACCTGCACCATCCTGCACTAAGTATGATTTGAGACAAAGTTTTTTAACCTGACTAATCACCAGCGTCCCCTTGGCCTTTCCTAGTTGGATGGCAGTTTCTGCTCATCTCTTGGGCCCCCTCTTCTCATACACGCACAATCTTGTTTTGTCTATTAGACTTAACCCAATAATCCACCCCCTCTGACTCCCCTTTCTTTCCTTCCAACCCTTGTTCAATGCCCCCCATAAAGTCTTCCCAGGCTGACCCCCTCCACCCCCAAGCCCCAATCTCTCCAGTCACTGTGGCAGCCCTTACCACATGCAACTAACCCTGCCCAGCTTCCAGAAGAGGAAAGTGAGACCCAGAGAGGGAAAGGGATTTGCCTGTGATGTCCGCTGTGGGGGTCATCTTACTGTAAAAACACTGGGAGGCAGCCTCATGTGGTAGGACAGGGCTTTGGAGCCAGCCAGACCTGGGATTGAACCCTGACTCTGCCTCTTATGGGCTGTGACCTCTCTAGGCCTCAGTTTCCTCACCTGTGAAATGGGGTTTCATATTACCAATCCCACAGTGTTGATGGGATGGCCAAGATGACTGAGGCAAAAGCACAACATTTGATGCATGGTGGGTGCAAACATTAGCCTCTCCCTGCCCTTTAATGGGAGATAAGCAAACCTGAAATAATAAGACAATGGAGCCTTAGGGTTGGAAGAAACCTTAGAAGAATCCCCTCAATAGAGTCACAGGTGTAGAAAACAAACTTATGGTTACCAGGGGAAAAGGTGGGGGGAGAGGGATAAATTGGGAGATTGGGATTGACATATACACACTACTATATACAAAATAGATAATCAACAAGGACCTACCGTATAGCACAGGGAACTCTACTCAATACTCTGTAATGACCTATATGGGAATAGAATCTTAAAAAGAGTGGATATATGTAAATGTATAACTGAATCACTTTGCTGTACACCTGAAACTAACACAACACTGTAAATCAACTATATTTCAAGAAAATTTTTTAAAAAAGAAGAATCCTCTCAGCAATAACCCAGAAAGTGACCACACAGCTCACCCTCCTTCGACCTCTTCGACCCCTCTTCGTGCCTCTGAAGGGGTTTACAGCTGGGAGAAAAGCCATAGAGGATAAGGAAGTATTCAACATAGAGGAGGGCAAGGTGCCTCGAGGTCTGTGGGGCAGACACACTCCCACCATGTCCACCGAGGACAAACTCAAACAAATGACCTGACAAGGAGGCAGGACACTCTTAGGGCAGAAAGACACCTGTGGGAGTTAAGACACCCCCCTAAGCACAATGTCACAGTTTACTGTACTGGGCTCCTTAGGAGTTTCTGTCCTGGGGATTCTGAAAATGCTGAGGAAAAACCCCCATAGATGGTGTGCCCATGTCCAGGATCTTGGGGTACATCCCATGTACTCCTCTTGTCCTGGCACCGTTATTAATGGCCCCCCTTTCACTCTCAAAATATCGTGGTTTGGACAATAAATTACATGTCACACTAACTCTGGACAAGGGCAGCACTCCAAAGAGCTTCTTCCAGCCCTGGACGTCAGCAATTCTGCTGGAATTTCTGGATCCCCAGAGGCTTCAAGAGATAGTGTGTTAGTTTATATCCCCTTGAAATCGCCAAATCAAATCAAAAATGATAATAAGCAAAAAGTCAAGCTAAGGGACAGGCAGGACCTGCTGAATTGCGACACCTAGTGGGGAGACTTCACACTGCTGGTGGCTGGGTTTGGGGGACACTCCATGTTTGGCCGTTGGTCTCTTCAAGTCAGCTAGTAAAGCAAAGAACAACAGCTAACATTCACCAAGTGCTGTGTGCTAGGCACGGTTCTAAGTCCTTCACGTGTTCTAATTCGTTGAATCCTCATAACAGCTCCATGATGTAGGGGCTGCCGTCATCCTTCCACTTTACAGAGGGGGAAAGTAGGCTCGGAAGGGTTAGGTAATGTCCTCCAGGTCATTTAGCCGGGAAATGGGCACAGGACTGTCTCCTCATCCAGTTTCCATCAGCTAGATGCTACTTCAGAGGTATCTCCCATCTAAGATGACTTCAACCACCCCTCTGACATGGAGATGATACAAAGGGACAGTAAGAGGCAGAGTGTAGGGAATTCCCTGGCGGTCAGTGGTTAAGACTTCGCCTTCCAATGCAGGGGGTGCGGGTTCGATCCCTGGTCAGGGAGCTAAGATCCCACATGCCTCGAGGCCAAAAAACCAAAACAGAAAACAGAAGCAACATTGTAAAAAATTCAATAAAGACTTAAAAAAAAAAAAAAAAGAGGCAGAGTGTACCAGGAGGTCTATTTCCACATCTACCAGGAAAGAGTGGTAGTTTCTGCATCTACCAGGGATTAAAATCAGGGCATTAAACCAGACAACAAGAAAACGTATAAACCATCCGTTAAATGCACAGTGGAGCTGCTCATTTAAAGAAACACTTTCCAGCATGAAAAATGAAACAGCTCCTTCCCTCCCCATCCCCTTCAACATTTGCTCATGAAATGTGAAGAGTGGTTACTGGTCACTGCAGCCTGCCAGCTGCCCCCAGGGGACCCAAACCCAAACCTCTCAAAGCTCTTACAGTGAAGAAGGCAGAAGTGACCAACGACTTTCTTCTGCTTCCTTTTCACGCTCTCTTGTAAAGAATGCAGATCATCCCCAGGGCACTTCCTTCCTTCAACTTCTTTCTCTTCCAAAGCTAAAGTGAGGCAGGGGTGGCAGGACTGAGGGAGCCTTAGACCACAGGCGTCTTGTACAAGCCTTTGTTAGAAGGTTGCCAGGTGATATTTGGGACATGCTAGTTGTTTATCTGAGTGTCCTGTATTTTTAACTGCTGAATCTGGCAACTCTACTTTGTTATTGATCGTCACTGAAGCAGTTAGAAAACATAGACAGTCAGAGGTCTGCGAACTTCTTCTGTAAAGGGCCAGATACTAAATATTTTAGGCTTTGCAGGCCATACGGTCTCTGCTGCAAGTACCCAACTCTTCCACTGTAGTACGAAACTCAGCCGTAGACAACACGGAGTGAGCGAGCATGACTGTGTCCCACTAAAGCTTTATTTACAAAAACAGGCATCAGGCCATAGTTTGCCAACCCTTGGACCAAAGTAGGGCCTTCAGACTCCGGGCTATCTTCAGATGTGTTGTAGGGGCGAGAGTGGCTTGGATCCGAGTTCTCAAGCATGAAAAACTGAAAGAGACTGACCAAAATCACTAGCATAAAATATACACATAATTCGGGTGGGTATGCACACAGGCATGTGTGACCCAAGGTGGGCCGGTGCCTGCAGAAAGCATGCACTTCTAGAGCAGGGTTGGTCTGGAGCTGCCTAGGTTCTACAAAGTCTCGGTCAGCCCCTGTGTGAAGAAGTGCAGCTTCTCTGCTGGAATTCCTGGTGGTCAGCATGTACTCTGTAAAGACAGAAAGGCACAGGCAACACTGTGAAATCAGACAGAAGGTACAGAGGCCAAGAAAAGCAGATCACCCCTGCAGAAGGCCTTCAGGTGAGCTAAAGGTGTTGGCATTTGTCCACCTGATGTGGCGTACTGAGAAGCACATGGTAACTGTCCGCCGGTGTGTGTGTGTGTGTGTGTGTGTGTGTGTGTGCGAGCGCACGCCACATGGACACCAGCTATCTGAACAGTGTGCAGAGCGCCTGAGGAATTTGCTGGTTTGTTGGAATCAATAAATGTAACACTAATAACCATACATTTGTATGGCCACATTTGTTTCAACTTTCTTAATGATCTTCCAATAGTTTTGTATGCTTTCCAAGGACAATTCCACGATTTAAAACCACACTTAAAATTCTGCCCTGCAGACCACAGTCACATGAGAAAGGACTGTCCAGTTAAAAGCATCAAACCCAAACGTGAATTGGCCACAGCACAGGAAATGTAATGTGTCTGGGACAAGGGAGTTGTGCAGGGTTAGGGCAAAGCATCACATAGGCAGCAGACTATGCTGGGTCACGCGAAGGATTTTGACGTGCACGTATGTCCGAAGATAAGTAAGTCGTCAGTGAAGGCTTTCAGACAGGATCAGATTTGCATTTTGAGACTTCCCCTCTGGCTGGAGGGGAGCAGGAGGCTTTAGCAGTGGTCTAGGCACGAGGTGAAATTAGCTTGGTCCAGTCGGTGGTGGTAACAAAGGAGGGATGTGGATAGACTTGAGAGAGACCTTGAGAGAGGCAGATAGTGACATACACAGAGTGGATCTGAAGGACTGGGTGCAGGGAGGGGGAAGCTGTCGAGAATGACGGTCAGGTTTCTGGCCAGCCTCACAGGACGGTTGGTGGAGCCATCATGGACATAGGCAAGAAGGGAAGAGGACTAGACTGAGGGGGTAGACGGTGAGTTCAAGGAAGATGAGGGTTAATAAGTACCCATCAGGGATTTCCTTGGCAGTCCAGTGGTTAGTACTTGGCACTTTCACTGCCACGGCCCAGGTTCGATCCCTAGTCGGGGAACTAAGATCTCACACACTGTGTGATGCAGCCAAAAAAAACCAAAAAATACCCATCAGCTATAGTGAGTTTAAGGTCCCTGGGGGTCTTGGCAAGAGCCATTTCTTTGCAATGACGAGGCAGAAGCTGTGCTGGAGAGAGTTGAGAGTGGGATGGAGGCTGAGAGAGGGAGATAGACAATTCTTCCCAAAATAGGCTTCTTCCCACAGGGAAGAGACACAGGGCAGGTGGCTGAAGGAGGTTGTAGAGCATGGGAGGGTTTGCGGAATTTAATGGGAGAATTGAGCCTTTGTAAAACCTTGCGGGAAGAGTCCTACTTCTGGTGTAAAAGAATCAGGTCCTAATAGAGCAAACCTCCCACAAGTAATATCTATATATTCTGGACAACATACAAAAAAACAAAGCCAAAAAAAAAAAAAACCCAACAAACAAAACCCAAACAACGCCCACCGCCCCCAAACCCAACTACCTGAGAGCTCTGGAAAGAGAACCCAAGCAGGGAGATTTTGGAGGGGATTCAAAACGTGGATGAAGCAACTGGCATGAGGTGATTTCTCAGTAAAAAAAATTTTTTCCCCTGTGTTGGCCACAGTCACTCTGCAGCATAAGACGGATAAAGTTGCAACAGAAAACCCACTGTCTTTCTGGCAGGAGGAACCAGAGGATGGAGCCCAGAGCAATTAAGGTTGCTGAAGAGTGAGGCGTGAGTCCTGGGAAGGAGAGAGCCAGAGAAGAGGAACCAGAATTCTCTGTATAACAAACTTTGCCCAAGTCTCCGACTCATGCCTGAACCACATCTGAGCAGGAAAAACGAAAGGAATCCCGGCAAAGATAAGAGAACCAAACTAAGACTTGAGCAGTTGCCTGCTACAAGGAAGACAATGTTTGTAGTTTGACTATACCCAAGTTAATTACCTGTCAAAGGAAAATATCAATGCTTTTCTAAGGGATAAAATAGAATCCAGGGCCTCCTCAAAATAACCTTCAAAATATTCAGGATATAACACAAAATTCTCGGCGTACAAAGAACCAGGGAAATGTGACCCATTCTCAAGGGAAAAGCAAACAGAGGCCAATCCCAAGATAACTCAGATGCTGGAATTATTAGACAAGGATTTTAAAGTAGCTATTATAACTGTGTTCAAGGGTATAAAGAAAAATGCATTTATAATAAAAGAACAGATAGGAAACCACAGCAGAAAACCAAAGTAGAAAATATAAAAGGGAACCAAATGGAAATTTTAGAACTAAATACCTGGAATAAAAATAATTCACTGCGTGAGCTTAATAGATAAATGAAGATCCAGGGGAAAGAGAACATGAACTTGAAGATAGATCAATAGAAAGTAATGAATCTGAAAGAAAGGAAAAAAAATCAGAAAGGAAAAAGATGGTAGAGTGACAGGAATCTGGGATAATATCAAAATGTCTAATATATGGGTAATTGGAGTCCCAGAAGGAGAAGAAAGGGAAAATGGGACAGAATATACGTATACATATATATCTAAAAGCTTACGGGGGGGATCCAGTTGAGACAAAGAGGTTGAATATATGGGAAAGATAAGAGACCACAACTAGTAGACGTTTCCATAGAAGGAGGGAAGGAATTATAGAAGTGAAGTATAGAAACTTGGTCTCTTCATTAGAAGCAAGTCACAGGTGCGTGCGCTCAAGGGGAGGCGTGAACACCAGGAGTCAAGGATTGGGGGACACCTTGGGGTCTGTCCTCCCAGCAGGGAAGGGGATTCGGGGCGTTGGCTGGGCACTGCGGTGCAGTGTGCTGGACGGAGGTGGCAGCTGGGTGAAGGCAAAGTGGCGAGCACTGGAGGGCAAGGGTCTGGCTGGGGATGGATGGGGTATTGGGGAGAGGGGCTTAGACTTTGATGGAAACTGGGTTCTCTGCCTTCTTCCATCATACGGACTATGAAGAAGAAATCTGCTTACCTACAAAAATATGTTGTGTCAAATAGGTTAACTTTGTTAAGTATGTACTGATTTTATTTCCTCCCAAAGGCTGACCTCCTTAAAAAGCAGATGGCTGAGGCGCACACACTGAGACAACCTGAGAGAGGAGTCTTGAAGATAACAGGGAGAAAGAAAATGACAGCCCATCTCCAGCATAAAAGGCCGAGGAGAGCCAGAAGGCAAAGGAGAAAGGAGAGCATCCAAGCTGATGCTTTGAAATTGGAACCCAGCCTAGTGAATTCCATAAGGTAGCAAGAGATGAAATTGTGTGACTGTCAATAAAATGCCCAGAGGATGGCGGTTGGTAAGACAGGAGGATCGTAAAAGTGAAGGGGGGCGCACCTGCAGCCCTAGCCAGGATGTCCAGGATCCAAGCTGATGTACATCCACGTGTGACATTAAAAAATTCATTATATTATAATTAAAATATATATAGCATGACATTAAAGAAGCAGCAGCAGCTGGTCGCTAAAAGCTGGTAATTTAAAGGGGGGAAATCAAATGAGAAGCTCTTACATCTAAAGTATATTTTCTAAAGGACAGAGCAAGGTTGGAGGTTACTGGACACATCCATGTGAACTCACTTTCCGGCTCTCTCACTGGAGCAGACTAGGAGTGGAGAATCCTCCCTCTGTTCTCACGTGGATAACGTGATCTGCGCCACGAGTGCCCAGATACTGGTCACTTATAACATTCACCACTTAAAGAAACCAGGGCTCCCCGGAGAGTAGCAGGTTCCACGCCTCGGGGCAGAAAAGTCAAAGCAGGCCTAAGTCTGCTAGATGAGGCCAGAGCACAGCATTTCAAAGGACACGTGAGGTGGTGTGAAAAGGAAAAGGGACACAGCAAAACAAGGCAAAGCTGGCGATCTGAGTATCAGAAAGGAATCAAAACTTACAAAAAGCCCGAGTCCCTAATGATACTGAATACGGATTGCACTAAAAAAAGGTGTACGTGAGTTCCCAAAAATGTCAACTATTCCAGCAATGTGCACGCCATAGCCAAGTGCTGGTTAATAATTAAGCTGTGAATTTCTTGTGCTTTTCTCCAGGCAGTGAGACACTCAGGGGTGAAGGAGGCACTGGGGTGTCTTTTTTTTTTTTTTAAGATGAGGGTTTTAGGAATTTTGTTATTGTGGCAGGCAAAATTTGACTGCAAGAAGCCACTCCCACAGATAATTGCCAGGCTGGGTGACGTCCAGACCCCTCTCCCAGCCTCACCCAGTCTCCAGGTGGGCGAGTCTCCATATCTGTAACTGTAAGGCAGCTCCAAATACGGAGCTTATAACCCCAAAGTGTAAAGTGTATCCAAGTCCTAAACCTTCACTGTAGTCATCTCAGCACACCTGTGAGGCTGATTCTGCTTGTTTTGTTTAGATAGAGGCTTGAAAATAAATATAAATATGACACAAATATGTATTAAAACTTTTGTGATAGGTTTAAGGATGTAACAGTTAATTATTGTAACCATTAGGGTAATTTATATTTTATCTGGGTTTGGAGAGTAAGTTTAAAAATATAATTTATTTTTTGTTGCTGTTGGTTGGCTGCACCGTGCAGCTTGCGGGATCTTAGTTCCCCAGCCAGGGGCTGAACCCACGGCCTCGGCAGTGAAAGCATGGAGTCTTAACCACTGGAGCACTAGGGAATTCCCTAAAAATATAATTGAAAATTTAAATTCTTTTAAAAAATTCACATAACATGAAATTAACCATTAACCATTTTAAAGTGAACAATTTTTACCTGCTGTTTACAGTGTTGGAAAAGTATAAAAGTATGTGATATATTCGACTTGTGATGCTAGTTTAATACTAAGGTGGATTAAGTGTGAAGGTTAAACACCTAAATAAATCCGATTAGATCTGTAAGTTGAGACTTATTACGTTTCGTGAATAGTGTTTAAGTTCTTAGTGTTAAATGCTTAGTGTCTAAGATTTTGTTAGATTTATAAGTCTGCCTTGTTAGATATTTGAAGCGCTTAATTATAGTTTAAATAGTCTAAGCTAATTTAATTAATCCAGTTTGTGAGAGTAAATGTTTAGAGAATTTGTAAGGTAACTGAACATTAATGAAAGAAAAAGAGATTTAACAAAAAAATTACTAGCTTTCTGAACCAAATAGCAAGATTTACAAGTTGAACTTAACAAAATCAGGCTTTAAATTTTACAACTTTAATCAATTAAAAAAACTTAAAATACACAAATAACATGAAGTATTCTTTTCCATGCATAAAAGTTCCCCTCAGACATTAAAAACTCAACTGATAGTGACTTAGTAGTTTATAAACTAATACAAAGGTATAGAATGATATTTATTTGTTGAAATTTTGACAGTTGAAAATATTACGTCAAATGAAAAGGAAGCACCTTTTTTGAAGTTAATGTTTATGTTCTATTTTTATTGATATTATTTTATTTATAGTAACTAAATCAAACAATGATGAGTTTGTTGCTCAAATGCATCCCTTTGCCAGGGGAGGAAGCCCATCACCTGCTCCACCTCCAAGCAGGAGGGATGATCACAGATTGGTACCAGGCTGGGGGCGCAGCTTTTCTCCGCACCTGGTCAAAAAGCCTAGCCTGTTGCTTCTCACACTTTGCTGTGCATAGGAATCACCTGCAGGTTTTGATTCCAGTAGGACGGGTGAGTGGGGTGAGAGTCTGTGGGTTCCGGGGATGCACAGGAACCACACTTTGAGCCAGAAGGACATGCTTTCTCCATGTGAGCACACGTGGATATGGCTCTTTTCCGGGGTCCCAGTTACCAAAGGCCAACGCTGCTCCCGCAGCCGGATCGGCCACGTCTATCTCTCTGTGGATGGGACAAGCGGTCTTGCTGTCATACGGTAGCGGGAGCGGGGAGCCACTGTCTCCTCTAAGGAGACATGGAGGCAAATGCCCTCCGTTGCCCTTGACTCTTGCACTCCCCGATTCACAGAGATCATACCCTAGACTGTCTGGGTACGGCTGTGGTGGGAGAGGGGATAAACAGAACAGGAGGCCTGGCGCAGTTTTGTTTATTTGTCGTGTGATTCCCCCACTAGCGTGTAAGCTCTCCCAGGACCTGGACTTTGATTCTATTCACTGCTGCATCCCCAGGAGCCAGAACCGTGCCAGACGCATCCTAGGTGCTCAGAAATTATTTATGGGATAAACGAGGCCTGTTTGGGTAGTAGGCGTTCAGACCAACCCTTCTAGAATTCGACATTGGGGTCCAAGTCTCACCTGATAAAGACAGTGGTACGTGCCTGGCTGAGCCTCTTGCAGGCATCTCTCTCCCTCGAGGGGGAAGAACTGTGACCCAGAGCAGGATGTGGGTCTTCTTAGGCCCCTGGCCACAATGCTATCCGAACGCCGCTTCCATCTCCGGCCCAGGCCAGGGGCAGGGCGCTCCTCACTCAAGACTGAGAGAGGACACGGACCAGGGGCAGGAACAGAGCACGGGGTGAACGAGAAAACCCGAGGCCCAAAAAGCTACAAGGGGAATGTGATGAGTTGCCAAGTCCGAGGCAGCAGCAGCAAATATCAAAGCCAGGGACCATGGCCAGGAATCCAAGATTCAGTGAGACGAAGGGGAAGGGCAAGTGGGCCTGTGGTACATGGGGAGGGGCTGGGCCGTTCCCCGGAGCAGGCATGTGAGGCTCGCTTTAATGTGCCTCCAGCAGCAGGGCTGGGGAGGGTCAGGGACTTCCCTGGTGGCGCAGTGGTTAAGAATCCGCCTGCCAATGCAGGGGACACAGGTTCGAGCCCTGGTCCGGGGAGATCCCACATGCCGCGGAGCAGCTAAGCCCATGCGCCACAACTACTGAGCCTGCGCTCTAGAGCCCGCAAGCCACAACTACTGAGCCCACGTGCCACAACTACTGAAGCCCGCGCGCCTAGAGCCTGTGCTCCGCAACAAGAGAAGCCACTGCAATGAGAAGCCCGCGCACCGCAACAAAGAGTAGCCCCCACTCGCCGCAACTAGAGAAAGCCCATGCGTAGCAACCAAGACCCAACGCAGCCAAAATAATCAATAAGTAAAATAAATAAATTTTAAAAAAAAAGATTAAAGGGGGCCCTGTGTGTGATGGACAGAACGGCATTTCCCAGGGGCTCTTGGTTTTCTAGGAGGCAGCGTGTGGTCTTACAAGTCCCAAGGCTGGCTTCAAGTTCCAGCTTGCACTTCCCTACATAACCTCGAGCAAGTCACTTGAAAGTCATCTCATCTTCACAAACCCTTTGGAAAGTGCAAACCCATAATCAGCTTAAAGTCTGTATCTCCCCAACAATCTCCAAGCGATCAGAGGCATACACCCGCCACAAAGGGTCTACATCAGGATCAGTGGGGATTTAGAGAGAGAAATTGGAAAGAAGTCAGCAAAGTAATGACCAAAGAGGAAAAGCAGAAGGAGAGAATCGTGCCCAACTTCAAAAGTGCTGGGTTCGGCCTCTGGAAGCGAGGCTACAAAGAGAAGCAGATCCCCTTTGATACCGAGAAAACATTTCCACAGTCAGAGGACGCTCGGCAGACTCTTGTTCTGAACGTCTGACTGCTACCCAAGTACTTCCAAAATGGGCTTGCTCGCCCGCCAGCTGGCAAACACATTTCGCTCCAGTGTTGGTGGCTGTCTGATCTTTACTTCTCTAATTATCCGGCACAGTCTCTACCCCTGTGGAAATAGACACATTTTCCCCGAGAAGTGAGAAAGCTTTCATTGCTGCCCTTGAAGGCCAGTGTCTCCCGGGGCCTTCGGGGCCAGCTCCCAGCTCTCTGCCCAGCACCAGGCAAACTCTGGGGCAGAACCTCCTACACATTCACAACCAACTGTCCACCTACGGTCACCAGCACCGATGAGGGGCCACAGAACCCAGGTCGAAGTACACGATCTGTGATGTAGTAACCAGGTGACATGAGTGATTCCTCTGAGCCTCAGTTCCTTCATCTAGGAAGAAAATGTCTACAGCATCACAGAGCAGCTGCAAACATCAAGCAAGACAGTGGGTTTGAAAGTGCTCTGGAAACTGAAAAGTGCTATAAAGAGTCAGGGGTGGGATTATTACTGTTGTTGTTGTTACAGCTGTCTGTCCATGCTTCAGACACTCTGCCTCTGTGTTTATCGCCAGATCCCATGATGTATCAGTGAGAAATAAGTCTGGCTGCAAATTACAAAAAAAAACACAAAATACAAGTGACTTAAAGAAGATAGTTTATTTCTCTCTCGTATAAAATCTGTCCAGAGCTGTAATGGTGGTCCATGGAATCAAAGACCCAAGAGCCTTTGATCTCGTTGCCTTACCACGCGTAACTTCCATTCCTAAGGTCATCTCAGAGTCCAAAATGGCTGCAGGAAATCCAGCCATTACATCACACCCCAGTCAACTGAAAAGAAGGAGAGGTGAAGAAGAGCGTGCCCTCTCCCTATTAGGACACTTCTGGTAACTGCAGCTCTGGTTACCTCCATTGGTCAAACTTAGTCACAAAGCCACAACTAGCTGCAAGGGAGACTAGGAAATATGGCTTTATTCTGAGTGACCATGTGCCCAGCTAAAAATGGGGGAATCCTATTACTCAGGAAGAAGGGGAAACCAGGGCGTCTCTGTCACAAATGGTAATTTCTCTGTCTTCACCTTAATCTACGCGCCAGTAGCATTTCACCGCTGCCCTGGAAATGCTTTCTCCTCTACTACTGAGAAGAAAACCACTCTCCCCTCTCCTCTCCTCTCCTCTCCCCTTCAACGTTGGAAGGACTCAGGGCAGTCCTGGGGACACCTCCTCTCCTCCTAAGTGATCTCATCTAGTCTCAAGGACTTAAAATACCAATCCAGGTGCCAGTGAATCCTAGACCAAGCCCTGACCTCTCCCCTTCATTCCAGAATCACACAGGCAGCTGCTATGGAAGCCTCCACTCAGAGGTCTAACAGGGATCTCAACTCAGCTCTGATCTCCACCCACATACTTGCTCCTCCCCAAGCCTCTCCCACCACAGTAAACATGTGACTTGAGCCAGGAAACGAGGAGTTAATCTTGCTTCCTCACTTTCCCGCCCTCCCTGTACCCAAGCCTCAGGAAGTCATAGTGACGATCTTCAAAACACATCTCAAGGTCACTGGCTTCCTTTCCTCTCCATCACTAACCCGTGTCCAGAGCACCATCGTCTCCCTCCTGGACTTTGCAGTGACCTCCTAACTGGGTCTCCCTGCTGCCACTCACCCCTGCCCTCCTCTTTTCCATCTTCACATGACAGCCAGAGCGACATTTCAAATAAGTGAGTCAGGACAAAGGTGGTGGATTCAACACATACATCTATTTTGTTCCCTCTTGAAATCCTTCTAAGATGACCACATAAGGATTTTTTTAAAGCTATAAATCCTAAAGGACAAAGAGAACAGGAGGATAGGAACAAAAATTCAGAAAACAGAAGGATGGGTGCCAGCTGACTTAGCAGACCAAGAGAGCTGAACCTTACCCCAGAGACAGCCAGAAAGAAACATGGTTTCTACCAACGAACTCGCCAAGAGTCAAGAACCGACAGCGCCGGGCGTCTCTGGAAGCAGAGGTGGGGATGGGAGGGCTGCTCCAAGTCAGCTCAGAAAGATGTGGTGCTCCAAATTCTCTCCTGACTCCATATGCAGCTGGGGGGTGCCCCTCCCTACTCAGGCAGAAGCTGAGAGTTCTTTCCTTGGAGAGGATGACACAGAGTGTCCCCAGGGTGGGGGACACCAGGTCCAGTGGAACACAAGAGCCCCGTGCAGAACAGGGGGTTCGTACTGAACCCTGGGGGGGGCCCCAGCACTTTTCTCCCACTTGGTTCCCAGGATGCTGGTGGCCGGATTGTTCTCCACAGCAAGAAACTGGGGGAGCCCTTTCCATGGAATCTGACCCGGCCAGGAAGCCTTGCCCTAAAGAAATCTGCATTCTAACACGAGAGCCCTGCCAGGTGGCCATGGATGCAGCCGGCCTCCCACACCTGCCCACCTGCTCTGAGTCTCCCACGAGCGTCAGTGCCAGTCTTAAGTAGAGACGGACGACCGATGGTGACCTTCTGAGCCAAGGCTCTGGCACAAATGACAAAGGCCAAAACAGACCCAGAGGAAACAGATCAGATTGGGCGGAGAACCACATCCCTGAAACCACTGCTACCCGCAGGTCAAGCAATGAAGATGTGGCCCATGAGATAGGGATGGGACGTTACCCCAGCTGCACCCCGGTCCCTCCTGCCCCTCTTCCCACCTCAGTGCCCTCAAAGTGGAGGCTCGCTTCCCTGGGTCGTCTCGTGGCTACTCTTGCTGTCACCTCGGAGAGGCCTTCAATGGCCACCCGCTCCGAGGAAGCCCCCCCGTCACTCCCTGACTCAGGAGTCCGGTAGCTTTTCCTGGAAAGGGCCACCGTGAGCCAAGCATGGTCTCTGCCGCCACCTCCCAGCCCTGCATCGTAGCTCGAAAGCTGCCACGGACCCCGGGTCGCAGTGACCATGACCTGTTCCAATGACACTCGATTTACCGACACTGGGACTTGAACTGCAGACCACTGTCACAGGTCACAGTGCTAGTCTCCTTTGGATTTTTTTTCAACCATTTAAAAACATAAACACCATCCTTAGCTCCCAGGCTCTACAAAAGCAGGCGGCGGGCCAGATATGGCCAAACCCTGTTCTAAGACATCCTCCTGTTTTCCTTTCGTCAAAGCGCTAACTGCTTCCTGCTATTTTCCTGCTTACTTTTTCTTGTTGCTTGTTGCTTACTATTCATCAGTCTCTCGGACCAGAACGGAAATTCCGTGAGAGCAAAGACCTCTGCACACCCCCGGTCCCACCTGCCATGCTCACACTCAGAGCCATGCCTGGCATACAGTCTGTGCTCAATAAATGCTCGCCGTGGGCCACACCAGCCGCCCCGCACCCGCGGGACAAGCTCTGGGGGACAGCCGGCCACTCCCAGCCCGGCTCGCCCCCCATCCCCTCCTTTCCCCGTCCTTCCCTCTCTCCATCCCACACCCTAAGCCCCTCTGTGATGCCAGGGCTACCCACAAACCTGAGCGCCACGAAGGACCTACGGTCAGCACTGTCCCTACAACTCCCTGACCTGACGGGGAGGGCGTAGTGTCGGGCTGCTGGCAGCCGTCACCTTTGGGATGAGACTGGTAGAACAAGGCCCCCATGGGCACCACTCAGAGCGAGAGAGCTGGGGGGATCTGCTCCAGGCTAAACGGGGATGCACAACGACCCCCTGTGAACCCACAACCAGCAAGGATGAACGGAGGTGCTCGGTGGGTTTGCGGGATCCCACTGACTGAATGTTCACCAGCAACATAGCTTCTCAGCACCACGTGCTGGGACTCGTGGTGACAAAAGAGGAGCCATCTCTCACCCAGGGAAAAGGACTCCTCGATCCTCGGATGGGAGAATTCGGGCCCCCAAGGTGGAGCCGGGGCCTCACACTCTCACCGCTGCCAGCACTCGGTCCTTCAAGGTCACTCACGGCCCCGCTTGAACAGACTCACCAGCCCCCGTCTGCGGGTGACCCGGCTTCCTGGAGAGGAAGGGCCCCCGGGCGGAGGGCAGGTGCTGACACACGTGCCCCGCGTCCCGGGTCCCGGGGGCAGTGCTGCTCAGGTGAACTGGTAAAGTGGGTTTGGGCCCATCAGTCCGCTGCAACTCGCGGTTCTGATTCTGGCTGGCCAGTGCCGTGGGCCCACTCACTCCCGGGTCAAGGGCTAAAATCAAGTTCCTAGGAGGCCAAAGCAGGGACCACATCCTGCCAGGCGCGGCCTGGACCTCCTGCTTTGGTGGCTCTTCAGATCCAGGGGGGGTGAGTCCAGTTGTTGTTTATTAAGCACCTAACACTCTGCGTTTGAAACTGCGGCGCTCACAGAACCCGGAGCCTCGCAGGAGGCGATTGACTGGCTCGGGTGGCAGCCAAGGCACGTCCTCCCGAGGGCTCCGACTGGCTGGAACGTCACCCCGAGTGCGGCCCCTTCTCTTGCTCTCTCGCGAGGGGCCGTCAGCGGGTGGGCGGCCCCTGGCCTGGTCCAGATTGGATGGCTCTGCAGCGGCGGCTGTTTTGTGCTCTATCAACAGCACCCGGGACGCCTTCATTTCCATACAAAGAAATCACTCACACAAAGGCCTTTGTGTGTGGAGCAGACTTTACTGAAGATTTGGAGACAAAGGGGGTTTACATAGCAAAATACAAAAAACTTAAAGTTGAGTATCAGACATCCATGAGCTCAAAGACACGGTTTTCTCCCGCTGGGCTCCAGCCTTCCGCGAAGGTGCGCGCCCACCACACCCGTCCTGTCTCAGAAAGTGACACAAAAACCAAATTCTGGACAGTTTCTTATTCAGAGTGGCTTGGCCCTCCCTTTCGAGAGTTATTTTCTCAATGAAGAACACCTGCTCCCCTGTTTCTGACCCCAAAGTGAGGAGGAAAGTCTGCCCGACCAGGAGCCCCGAGGCCTCCTCTCTGCCCTTTGAGGGGCATCGGAGCAGAGCTTTTGTCTCTCTAATGATGAGTGAGTGTGTGTGTGTACGTCTGTGTGTGTGTCTACGTGGTGAGTGTATGCGTGTGTAGGTGTGTGGTATACGCATGTCCGTGTACGTGATGAGTGTATGAATGTGAGTGTATGTGTAAGCGTGTGTATGTGTATACACTGTGTGTGTAGGTATGTGTGGTGCGTGTGTGTATGTATGAGTGTGTATACAGTGAGTAGGTATGTGTATGTATGTGGTGAGTGTATGAGTGTGTGTAGGTGTATACAGTGCATAGGGGTGTGTGTGTGTGCATGCAGCGTGTGAGTGCTGTGTGAACATGTGAGCGTCTGTGGACGGGGTGGGACGGCCCTCTTCGCCCGAGTCGCTGCCCCGCTGCGCCCTGCGGGCCAGGTGTGGCCCGGCCCCCTCACAGGTGGGGACCTGCCCCCTCACAGGTGTGGGCCGGCCCCCTCACAGGTGTGGCCTGCCCCCTCACAGGTGGGGACCTGCCCCCTCACAGGTGTGGACCTGCCCCCTCACAGGTGCGGTCGCCTTCTTCCTCCCCACAGTCAGCCCACTTTATTCCCATTTCACAAACGAGGTTACAAAGGTTCCCGGAGGGTAAGTCACTCGCCCAAGGTCACACGACCTGTAAGAAGCCAACTCAGCCCTGGAGCAGCCTGGCTCCGGGGCTTCCATTCTCAAGAACAACTTATCCAGAGTTACCGTCTCGTTTCCTGTCTTGACCGACACGGCAGTAATGTCAGCAGGGGTCAAACGCAGTGACCTCTGGGATGAACGGGGAAAATCAAGCCCGCCCCCGCTCCAGCTCGAGTCCCTCCTCCAGGCAGGTGCAGCCCAGGTGTGCACTGGTGGCCCAGTCCCGGTGGGGCTCCCTGCTGTCGCCACCCCTGCTAACAAGGGACACCCGCCCCCTGCTCCACTGCCCACTGCCCCCCGAGCCCCGTGGGGGGGCCAGGGAGCAGGTGCCCCAACCTCGCACCCACAGCCCCACGCTCCTCACGCCCGGCTCCAGTCCCCAAAGGGCAGAGCCGCGTCACACACGCCTCCCAAACTCCTGCTGCATTCAGAAGGTCACCCCACTCTATGGAAGGTCACTGGTGGTCACTGGGGCACTGTCTGCTGGGTCATCGGACCCCACGGCCAGGCACCCATCCTGTTTCCACGTCCCCGCCTGCTGACTCCTGATGGTGTCAGCAGAGTCCTATCCTGCAGGCTCGGGGACACCCACTCATCACCCCCTCCCAGGCCCAAAAGGCACGGGTCACGCACCTTGCACACGGGCACCCTTCAAATGTTCATCAGGCACCTGCTGTGATCCAGACGTGGGCTCAGATTACAGAAAGTGACAGAGCAGGCACCTACAGTCTCCCCACCCAGATGCTGAGTCCAGGGGGCGAGACACACTCGGAAACAATGACGCGCACTGCTCTGTGGTCCACGGCCACCCAGTGCTGTTTCCCAACATTCAGACCCGACAGTCTTACTCCCTTGCTTAAAATACTTCCAGGACCTCCCATCACACGGAGAAAAAGCCAAAGCCCTTCCCGAGTGCGGCAGCAGGGCCTGGGCCGGATCTGGGCCTGCGTCTCTGGGTTCCTGATGCGGCTTTCCTCGCTGTCCCCGGGACACGCGTCACACCCGCCCCCCAGGCCTCGGCCTCGGCGCCCTCTCCTCCTGTCGGCACCCGTCAGTCTGCACGCCCTTCACCCACTCACTTTGTCTTCCCTCCTCAGTAAAACGCAAGCTCCCAGGGACCCCGTCTGTCTCGGCCATCAGTACGTCCCGCGCCTGGCACGAAGCAGAAGTTAAATAAACATGTGCTAAGCGAGTGAATAAATGCATTCAGACTCCAAGCAAGTTAGCCGGCCTCTCCAGACCCCACTTTCCTCATCTTTAAAATGGGGAGAGCACAGCATCCCCGGGTGAGGATGGAAGAGGTGACACAGGCCCTGTGTCCAGGGACGCGTGGCAGGTGCTCTGACGGGTTGCGAATGGAACGCTTCTGCCACGCCAGGACAGGAGCGACCGGCCCTCCTGCGGGAGAAGACGTGGCTCCACGCCGGCTCTTGAAGAATGAGTGACAGTTCTCCAGGGCCTGCTAGCCAGGGGACATGCGGTGCCAGGGCCGAAAGGCGGGGAGGGGCGCAGGGGGGTGTCAGATGAGGCTGCAGGAGAGGCGGGGCCAGGTTGTGGTCTGCACGACACCGCGGGGAGAGGCGCCTGCATCTGTGTCCTCCGTGGCTGACCGGTTTGGACTTTCCAGCTCTAAGTAGGTTACTCTCTTAGGCTACTGAGGTCAGTTCCTAAAGAGAAGGGAAGACTCACAGCCAATACGTGGCCCCGACGGCTGCACTGGCAGCCCTCACCCACAATGCAAAATGAGGGGCCTAGTTTGTGCATCCGTCCCAGGGCCCAGAGGCTGCTCACACACGCTTCTCAAGCCCTTGCTGGAAGGTTCAGTCGTGCTGGGAGGGCAGGCGTCACGAGCTCCCCTTATGCTGACGGCCCCGGAAACAGGGGCTGGGAGGGGGGAGGGCGGGAGAGCCTTACCAGACACTAACCAGAGGAGGATGTGTGAGTGCTTCTCAGGGACCCCAAGGCCCCTTCCACATCACATCATCCGTAAGTGAGAGCCTGGTCCCCGCACGCAGGAGGGTCACACAACTTGGCATGGGGCCTAGCAGCCGTCCACAGGCTGCTTATCTAGACACTGCCCCTCTTTTAAGGGGCAACCCCTCTCAATTTCCCCCTCTTCCCCAAACCTTCCACGCCCTGCCCCCTCCCACCTCTGAACTCCAGTCGCTCTGAGGACCACTCACCCCACTTAAGAGTTTTCCAAGCTGACTTCTCAGACTGAAAGGAGTCAGATGCTATGAATAATAACACATAGGTATCGAACACACTTGTGTGCTCGGCACGGTGCTAGGCACTCTGCATACACGAGGTAGGTACTGTTTTTATACCCATTTTACAGACGGGGAAACTGAGGCACAGTGGAATTAGGTAACTTGCCCCAAGGCCACACAGCTAGTCTGTAGCTGAGCACCAGGATTCCAATCCTAGCAGCCTGACTCCAGAGCCCTTGCTCCTAACCGCTCCGTAACACCTCCTCAACGTCGTCTTACTCGCTTCTTATCCCCATACATCTCCCTGAGTGCTGGGCACACACAACACCTGCAGGTTGAATCTTGTTCCCCTTCGGCTCCAGGCTCCTGGAATTGTGGTTCCCCACTAGAGAAGGTGATACCAAATGGCCACTAGATGGCAGCAAAGAGCCGGGCCCCGAGCGCCCCAAGGGCAGGGATAAGGGGATAATAATGTTTACTGTATTTAGTGCATCTTGCACCAGGCCCTTTAATGACAAGATCTTTCCTCCTCACTAATCCCATCCCCCTTTACAGGGAGGAAGGACACTCACGCTGAGACAGCTCGGGCAGCAGGGCACCCGAGGACTGAGGCCCATTCCCAGGAGAAAATGACCAGGGAAATCCCTCGGCGGGTCTCCTCCAGGCCCAGGGCCGAGGGGGGCACAGAACCTGACCTTTAGGTAGGGAGTGGACTTAGGGAGGGCGTGGACGGCCTGAGCTGCTCCAAGGCGGCACCCGGCAGGCTTCTTGGCTGGGAGGGGTTCACGGTGAGACTCACAGACCATCCAGACTGCGGGGTCTCAGAAACCACTGGTCCATCGCAGACCTCTGACCAGCTGTCTTGGCCTTCACCACCACAGAGGAGGCCACGTGACTCCGGCCTCACCACCCACACTCAAAAGCTGGCTGCACCACTGCACTCCCACCCTCGTTGTCTCGGGCTCCCCTGACCTGGGACCCACCCCCCCCCAGGCAGCCAGTGTGGCCACGGAGCCCATGCCTGGAGTTGGATGAAAACTACCTAAAGAGCTCGGACCGCGTCCACTTCCAACCTCCTGAGAGTTCAGTCACCTCCACACCCGAAACCCACCCCGCGGGACTGGGCCGGGCCTCCCTGTCGGCTGTCCTGGGGCAGCAGCAGCAGAGGTGGCCATGGCCAGGGCGGATGCGTCCATCACTCCCAGGTGGCCGAGGTGCCCACACAGGACGCACAGGCCGAGGACCCACGCCCGCCCTCAGGCCTCCCAGCGCGGCCGGCAGCCGGCAGGCAGCGGCTCGTGCAGCGCAGGGGCTGTCCCATCTTGAGCTTCAGCATCCGGACGTTGCTGGCTGAGTCCACCGGGGCCTTGGCTTCAGGACCGCACCCCGGGGCTGCTTCCGGCCTGTTTCCCAGCCAGCCCCCTGCTCCCTCAGCCCCTCCCGAGGCTCACACAGCCAGATGGGGCCTCTGAAGACGCACAGATCTTGGGTTTATTGGGCTTAGGCACTGCGGGTTCAGGCAGTTTGTTCCTGGGTAGAAGCGTCATGACCGCAACTCTCTTGGCGCTCTGGGGGGGCTGCCCCCGCGGGTCCCCTCCCCACGTCCCTGCACACACGATGTCTTGCCCCCCTCCCTGCTCCCCGGTCTCTTATTCCTTCACCAGCCGGTAGATGTGGTGCTGAGCCCCGTGCTCACTGGCCGACACCTCGAAGACGTACGCGACGCACAGCAGGGTCTCCTGCGTGTCTCTGTTGGTGACCACCTGCAGGGGTGAGGGGAGGTGGGGGTCGGGGCCCAGGAGACAGCATGCCATCTCCTCTGCCCACCGCCCACTCTCACCCCCCACCCCTGCACACACACCCCTGCGCGCACATACCTGCAGGGGTGAGGGGAGGAGGGGGTCGGGGCCCAGGAGACAGCATGCCATCTCCTCTGCCCACCGCCCACTCTCACCCCCCACCCCTGCACACACCTGCGCACACACACCTGCAGGATGGTGAAGTTCTCCAGCACGCTGTTCATCATGTACTTCTCGGGCAGGTGCTTCAGCTTGTGGATGAAGTTGATCATGTACTCGCAGAGCGGCGAGCGGTGGATGCGGTAGGAGTAGTGGCCGTTCTCGTAGCGCGCGTACTCGGTCTGCAGGGCCCGGGGACAGTGGGGCTTAGGAGGCCGCTGCCCACAGCCAGCCTGGCCAGCTCCGTGAGGAAGCTCCACAACCCGCTCGGCCTTAAGTGGGAAGGACGGGCAGAGCCCAGGGAGCCCTCGAGACAGAGCACCCCCCGCCCCCTGTGACCCAGACACCGGGTACCGGAGGAAGGAGCTTAAAGACGTGGAGACAGGGACGGAATGACAGCTCAATCCCGGCCGCACACGGGGGATGGGCCACAGGGACCTTGTGGCCACGGAACCGTCACGTATGTCTAGCTACACATCTAGGCACACACACACAGGCATGCACACAAATGAGTGCGTGTAAACGGACGGAATCTGACTCAGGTTGGTGGGCTACATCGGCGTCAAGAGCCAGGTTGCTAATGGTCCACTCTAGGTATGTAAGGTGCTGCCACCGGGGGAACTGGGGAAGGGATTACCGTTGCACGTGGATCCACAACGATCTCAAAATTAAAATTTCACTGGAAATAACTAACTCGAAGAGCTTCTCAGAGACCGCTGCTGCCCGGACTCCACCCGAGGGGTCGTGGGTTAAGAGCTGTAGGGGAGCTCAGCTCTGGGGTGTTGGAACGGTTCCCCGCGACCTGACGGGCAACAGGTGAGACCCACCAGGATGGGGGGGGCAGGTGCTCTGCTTGTGTTGGACGTGAGGTGGGTTGTCAGTGATGAGGCACGGCGAGGGTCAGACTGCATTCATTCAGACATATCTGGGCACAGAGGTGAGAAGCCCGGGCCGCAGGGGCGCGACGGTCTGGCGCCCAGGCGGGCGAGCGGCGGTGCGTGCTCACCTCCACCTTCTCCACCACCTGCTTGCCAAAGGAGCAGACCTTGGTGGAGCAGGTGATGGTCATGTTCTCGGGACTCTCGTACTGGCTGGACACCCCGTAGAAGGAGCTGCCCTCATCCTCGATGTTGGTGTTGAGGTCTGCCTGGAGGGAGACAAGGGGAGACCAAGGAGGGGCGGTAACTCAGAGGGGCCCTGTTGGGGGCGGCACCGAGGCCGCCTCTGGGGCCACAGCCCAGGCCCCAGGGCCAGGACGTCATCAGGGGGCTCAGAAAAAACGTGGACAGAGGACCTCGGAAAGCTCCCCCATCCATCCACACGCAGGCCTGGTGTAAAGTCAGGTCGTGTGCCCCAAACAATGGCAAGAACCTGGGCCTGCATCAGCTCCCGGCCCTGCTGCCCACCGGGTACCAACAGCCCAGCAGGCGGGGCCCCAAGTCGGTCTTTAGAGCATTAGGGCCCTGCCGGTGTCCCTTCAGCAATGGCTCTGGGGGCTGGCCTCTCGCCATCTCTGGGGCACCGCGAGCCCGGCCACCCTTGACCTTCTGCATCTCTGTTCTGCCTCCGGACCAATCTCCCCAACACCGGCCTCTTTCCGCTGGGCTCCTCTGCAATTGCCCTGAGAGCTCTGTGCACAACAGAAGTCTGGCTAGCACCCTCTCACCGAGCCCCTTTGCCAAAGGGAACCCCCTCCCCAGCCTGGTGTGGGAGCCCCCGGTCCTCTGATCTGCTTTGTGCCTGAAGGCAGGGTCCAGGGCGCCTCCTGCTGCGTGTTGGGGCGATTTGAAGTTGCCCCCCCAGGAAAGTGGGTAATAAGACGCATGACTTCACACCCACTCCCTGCGAGGGGGGACAAGGCAGGACGGGGGCCTCAGTTTGATCTCAGGCTCCCCGACCGCGGGCCTTGCCCAAGGCCAGAGTGGATGAGTCACGGGCCCTGGGTCCTCAGGCTCCAACTCTGGTGCTTCTCCCACCCAGCCGAGAGACGCTGGGTGAGCCCGTTCGGTGCCTCGGCGAAGCCCCCAACCATTGAGGGGTCCCCACCCCGGAACCTGGGCTCCACAGCCAATCACCCCATTTGAGTCAGGGTGCTAACAGAGCAGCTTCAGACTCAGAAGCAGTGTGCAAACGGATCGCAAAAGGCTTACTCTTAGGGGGAAGCCTCTCCTCCCATCCACACAACTCGTGCCAAATCACTGCCCAGCGGGACCCAGAGTGCAGCCCCACAAACGCAGGCGAGCTCCTGACCGCGATAAGGATTCTGACCCCAAGGACTCTTTTGCACAAAGTTACAGGGAGCCCCAGAACCCCGGGAAGTTTCCAGCACGATTCAGAGCCGGGCCCCGGGCTGCTCTGCCCCTGGCCATCAAAGTCGTTACTTTTCTCTCCTTTGGGGAAAGAAGTTTTCCAAGAGCAAGTACACTCTCTAGACTGGCAGGGGGCAACTGTCTGAGGCACAGTAGAAATACTACAGAGCCACACACCGTGTCGAGAGGGACCTGTATTTACTACTGTGAACTGACTACAACATAATGTTGAGCGGAAAGAAAGAACAAAGCAGGTCATAAAGCAGAATAAGGATGTGTTACTTTTATGATGAAAATAAAGGCTGTTTCCATGTTGACCTAGATGGCATACATTTCAGCGTGCCCAGCAAGGGCTTTCATAGGGCCATTAGGAAGAAAAAAAAAATGAATTACAGGGAATTAATTCCCTGGCCGTCCAGTGGTTAGGACTCTGCACTTCCACTGCTGGGGGCCTGGGTTCAATCCCTGGTTGGGGAACAAAGATCCCGCAAGCTGCACGGCGTGGCCAGAAAAAAGAAAAAGAGAAAACTAAACTCCGAAATAAGCAGCAGTCTCCCCCCTCTGTGGTGGGCGTGGAGCAGGGCAGGGGGCGCCCAGGGGCCTGCGGAGGTGGGCCAGGCCTTCGGTGGGCTGGGAATTAACTGCCGCTGTGACGGGCTGTGCAGTGAAACCTGGCCCCTGGGACCAGCACCAGCTCTCTGTCTCCTGTTCTCTCTACTAAGTCACATGCTCCTCCTCGGAGACCCAGTTTGTCGGACTTCCTCAAAAAGGCCTGGGGGACAGACAGTTTGTGTGTGCTTGAGATACAGAAGCGCAGGGCAGGAACGTGGACCGTGCCTGGAAAGGAGCTGGCAGGGAGTCCGGCTCCTGGGGAGGGCAGGCACCCGGACGAGGGGGCGAGGCCAGGACATGAACTGACGTCTCCCAGATGCGGCCACCGCCGTGCTCCTCCTGACTGATGCTATTCACGTACCACTCACCACACGCCCCACTCCACCCCTAACGGTTTCTTTCAAATCAACTCATTCTTATTCTAAGCAGTCACATCCGTGACATCAGGAATTCTGTTTCTCCTAATAGATATGAAAACAATCACCTAACTGTTAATGAAGAAATGTGAGTCCGTGCACTGTGCACCGGGCTCGGGCAGGGCTGGCACGGCCCCTCCAGGCTCTCCCCAGCGCACAAGGTAGCAGCTGCCCAGCACCCCGCGGGGATGGGACGTGCCCATCACCACCCTGTGCTGGCAGGGCCTGGCCTTGCCCCTTCCAGGTGGTAAGCACCCTCGAGGCGGGCACCAAGCTCTCCCAGGGCTCAGGCCCGGCGCGCGGCGTGCCTGCCACAGAGTGGCGTGTGGCTGTTGAACCTCTCGGCGGCTCTGGGCGAGGAACGGTCCTGTGCTCACAAGGGGACCTCCACCTCCTGCACCCCTGGCAGTCCTCGGAGCCCCGCCCCGGCCCAAAGACACTCCAGGGGCTTCTGGCATCGCCTCCCACTCGCCTGGTCCTTCCAATCAACTCTGTTGCCCATTTATCCTGCCTGGCCCAGCATGGCCAGGATAGGGGGGGCCCAAAGAGGCTGCAGTGTTGTCTCTGCTCTCAAGGAGTGTGTGACTTGTTGGGGAGCAGGTAGGACAGGTGAGCTGGTGCTTGAGAGAGAGAGAGAGAGAAGGAGATGGGGTAGAGCTGAAAGTCTCAGACGTCTCATCTCTCTCAGACGTTGGCGGTCCAGTGTCTGCCCCAGAACCTCCCCTATGGCCCCACTGCTTGGTCCCGGGGGACCCCGGCCAGCGAAAAGCGCACACTCCACAGTCCCTCACCATCCTCAGTGCCGTCCTAATTGCGACCCACCACCTCCTGCAGCCCCACTGCGTACCCCCCAGTCTGAGCACCTCCGCGCACACGCTCAGCGTCTCTGCTTTCTCAGCCTGAGAGCAAAGCCGCCCCCCACGTCACCCTGAGAGCGCCCCCGCGGCCCCCTGCCCTCCACCCTATTCATAGCTGCGGTGCAGTGGCAGGTCACAGGCTGGGCCTGGAACAGGTGCAGCGGATCGGGTGGCTGACAGATGAGCCGGGACAGCCGGGCCTGGGGGCCAGGGGGCTCAGATTCATTGTTATGGGCTGGTATGTGCCTGGGAGAAATGTCAGGGCCCTTCGACGGAGGAAGGTCTGGGGTACTGTCCTCCCTGCCCGGCCTCGGCCCAGCTCTGCCCGGCATTTCCAATCTGCAGACTGGAGTTCACGGCCATCTGTGTGTAAGAGTCCCCTCTCCCACTGCCTAAGGACAGAGGTGGCCTCTGCTGGTCTCACATGTCCTGGGGGAGTTGGGAGCTTCTCAGCCCCTGCATCTCACACCCACGGAGCACAGCCTGACACCCAGCCCCTCCTGCCCCCAATGCCACCGCCAGCTGGAACCGATGAGTCCCGGCGGACTGCGCGCCGACCACTTACTAGCTGTCCCCACCAAAGAGAACAGTACCATCGGCAGCAGGGGCACAGGAGGCTGCGCTGGGGCATCAAAGCCCTCCTGCCACTCCAAGCGGGCTCTGGCCCACTCCGCAGCCTGCGTGCCCGGGGCCTGGGGCCGGACGAGAAAACCGCCAGGCTTTGGGGCGGGGCGAGAGGGGTGTGTGCGGTGACACTGTCCTCTCCTGGCAGCGTCCCTTCCTAATCGTGTGGTCAGTCTCACACCAGCTACAGGCCAGGGCACAGGAGAGGAGGGTTCCAGACGGCTAGGGCGCCGGGGCTGCCTGGGAGGACCCCAAGTCCCGTGGTTAGCAAGCAGGAGACCTTCCTCTCCCACATCCCAGGTCTATCCTTCCCTGGCGCCTCTACCTTCCCCACCCAGGAGGAGAGGGACCGGATGACGGCCAAGGTGCCCTGGCCGCCCACGTGCCCACCCTCCCACCCCCAGCTGACCCCACTCATCAGGGTCCTCAGACACAAGCCACTTGCAGGCCCTCCGGGACAAAGTGCTGACTTTTCAGGTGGAGAAACAGGGCCCAGAGGAGCCGAGACTCCCTCGGGACACAGCTCTCCAGCTGGGCCCTCTGCTGCCTGCCTTGCTCTCCTGACACGCTGGGAGGGCTCACTGGTAGCCCACCCCCTCCCACACAGAGCAGGCGAGACCTGCTCTGATTCTCCCACTCGGAACGCAAGCTCCTATCAGGTCCGCACGGCACGGGCTGTGTGCGCAGCCCGTGGACGGAGCACAGAGGCCCGACGTGGAACCTGCCCAATCACGCTGCCCAGCACCACCGTCTCCACCTCCTCTCCTCCCCTCACCCCCACCTCCAGCCTCCCCAGAGTCAGAAGGAAGGAGAGGACCAGGGCCACGAGCCAGGTAGGAGAAGGATCCTCTGGTCCTCCTCCCCACCTGCCAGCTCTGATCTCTAGGCAGGACACCCCGGCCCATCTCCTGGAAGGGAAGCCTGGGCTCTAGAAGACCCAAGAACCCCAAGTGCCCAGCTCGACAATGAATGCACAGCTGAGACTGCTCTCTCCCTGCCCCCACTAGCTGCCCTTCCTCAGGGGCTGGGGGCCCTTTTTTAAGCTATCCAGAGCCTTCTCCACCAGGAGCAGGGGGAGCACGGGGCCGCGCGGGGGACCCCAGCCACCCGGCAAGGCCGGATGGTCTGGGGTGATAGTTCCGAGCACACTCCCAGAGCTAGGCTGGCTGGTTCTGATCCTGGTTCTGCCACTACGAACTGGGCTGCCCGGCACATCCTTTCACCTCTCTGTGCCTCATCTTCCCCTGTACGGAACGAGGCTGTCAGCTGTACCTCCCTTCAGAGGTGTAGCAAGGATGGAACATGCTAGTACAAGTCAGGTTATGAACAGTGCCTGGGGTGACCTTCCGCCAACTGCCTTGACCTACCTCGGCGTGTGCATCACAAGAAGGACTACAGGAGCAAGGCTTGCCCAGGCTGGGGGTCTCAGAGCCAGACCCTTGCTTACTCCATGCCTCAGTCTCCCCATCTGTGAAATGGGGGCCTAGGATGGCTCTCATTTGGACGGTGGCTAGAAGAATACAGAATACTGTCACCAACTGAAAGAAGGCTGGAGCTGGTGAAAAGGGCCCCCAGTATGCTATCTGCCACGACCAGGGTGGTGTTCCCATACTCCTCCTGCCAGCCAGGCCTCCCTGCTCAGGGGTCACCTTAAATTGAACCCTCGGGGTAGCTGAGCCAAGGGCGTTCTTCCGAGTCAAGGCTGAGCCTGGACAGGCTTGGGGGGTGGGGGAAGGAGCAGGCGACAGAGGGCGTAGGCTCTCCTAAGGAAAGGCCAGGAACCTCCCTGGACACACAGCAGGAGGTGGGAGTTGCCACCGCTGGCCGGATGGTACCAGTGCTAGTCGGCTGCTGACAACCAAGCCACTTGGTTCCAACTCCCATGTTCAGGGCTGGAAGGGAGAAGAGGGAGAAGAAAAAGGGAAATGAGATGGTTTAAGCCCTTCCTGAGAAAAGGGAGCCTGGCATCCTGCCTCGTACATCGGACTCTAAAGCCAGCCTCTCCGCTGAGGCCCTAAGGAGGCTGAGGTCTCTTTCTCGGCCTGTAGTGCAGCTGTCAGTCTGGATGGCTAATGCATCTAACCAAGCACAGCTCTGGCCATGCCCCGTTCAACAACCTTCAAGGACTCCTCATTACCTAAACAAAGGGACGGTAAACATGTAGGAAATGCACACTACCCTCCCCTGCTGCACCCATGGCAGACATTACCAGTCAATCCAGGAAGGGCTCCCTCCAGATCTTCCTCAACCCAGCACTCCAAACAAATGCTACCGATCCATTAGCAGTGGCCCTCGTGGGCCTCTGGGTAAAATGCGAGACTGACCGCACAAGTTCACATTTCCCCGTCCAGAGAGCCGACAGGATGAGGGCAAAGACCTTTTTTAATGCACTGCACCACACACACGAAGAAAACGGAGAAAAGGCCAAACGGACGGGAGAATTCAACAAATTCCAGGGGACTGGGAGCTGATCTGAACTAGGATGGCTTCTGCGGGGAAAAGGACGCAAGAAGAGTTACAGCCTGAAAGTGCCCTCAGAGGGGTGACGGGTGAGAAGTCAGCACCATCCTCGGGACGAGAGGGGCCAGGACAGTGATGGCCAGGGAGACACAGGATATGACACAAGGAACCGGCTGAAAGGCTGTACACTGGGTGGTCAGGCCTCCGGGCCCCCCCTCTCCACACATCAGGGGAAGAAATTAAACAGGAGGGCGTCAGGTCTCAGGGACACCAGGCATGTCGGAAGAGGGGGTGGGAGCCAGGGCATGAGGTGAACGCTGCCTAAGAAACGGTCGGCTCCCCTAGCCCTCTCCCTGCCCCACTGCTAGAATGTTCGTATGTCCCTGCCAAGGGGGCGGGGGACAGTAGGGGTCTTCTTTGGAGAAACTGAACCACTTCAGGAAAGGAAAAGGTCCAGTAAATATGCTGACATTTACTAGTGTCCTCAGTAAAGCAGCTGGTTCCCCAACCCTGATCACCTGAAAGAGAAGTCCAGCAGGTAACAAGGCCCACACCTTGTCCAGAGTTCCCAGTCACTGGACATGGACAAATGGCCCGAACAACAAAAGGAAGGATACACTAGACTTCATCAAAATGGAAAAGGTTGTGCTTCAAAGGACACTGTCAAGAATGTAAAAAGAGGGGACTTCCCTGGTGGCTCAGTGGTTAAGAACCTGCCTGCCAATGCAGGGGACACGGGTTCGAGCCCTGGTCCGGGAAGATCCCACACGCCACGGAGCAATTAAGCCCATGCGCCACAGCTACTGAGCCTGCGCTCTAGAGCCCGCGAGCCACAACTACTGAAGCCCGCGTGCTTAGAGCCTGTGCTCCGCAACAAGAGAAGCCACCGCAATGAGAAGCCCACGCACCGCAAAGAGTAGCCCCCGCTCGCCTCAACTAGAGAAAGCCCGCGCAGCAACGAAGACCCAACGCAGCCAAAAATAAATAAATAGTGCATATGATCCAGCAATTCCATGCCTAAGTATCTACCCAAGAGAAATGAAAAGTTATGTCCACACAAAGACTTGTATATTAAGTTCATAGCAGCATTATTCACAATGGCCCAAAGGTGGAAACAACCCAAATGCCCATCACTGACAGATGAATGGATAAACAAAATGTGGTCTATCCAGACAATGGGCTATTACTCAACCATAAAAAGGAATGAAGTCCTGACATGTTCTATAATATGGCTAAACCTTAAAAACTTAACCTTAAGTGAAAGAAGCCAGTCACAAAAGACTATATATTGTAAGGTTCCATTTATGTGAAATATCTAAAAATGCTATAAAGACAGAAAGCAGCTTAGAGGTTGCCTAAGGCTGGGGGGTGGAGGTGATAACTAATGGGTTCGGGAGTGATGAAAATGTTCTAAAATTAACTGGTTGCAACTCTGTGAATGTACTAAAAATGCTGAATTGTACACTTTAAGTAGGTGAATTATACGGTAAGTGAATTATATGGCAATAAAGCTGTCAAAAAAATAAGGACCAAAAAATCTGGCCACGAATTATAGACATTTGAGAAAATCCTCCAACTTGAAAGACAAAGACTCAAACAGACAGAAAAAGGGACTAAAAGGAAACAAAGGGAGCAGAAGAAAACTTAAAAAATAATTCTCACTTCAAGTCCCCAGAAAGATGAGAGGAAACTTGTAGCCATGAAACAAGATTAGGATGCAATCAAAGAAGAAGAAGGAGCTTTTAAAAATTAAAAACGTCATGGTCAAAACTAAATATTCGATACAAGGGGCGGGGTCGGGGTGGGCCGAGCATGCCACCATATCCCATTAATCTATTTCACCACTAAATGTACAATGCACCAAGATTTTACGAACAATTAAGAAAAAAAAGCCATCAATTAAACTATGACACATCAACAATTGAAAGAGTCATTCATTTTCTGTAGTGATAGAACCCTGATTTTACTCAGAATGGCAATTTACTCAGCTAAAAGAGTACATTTCCCTGGCTCCTTTGCAGCTACCTGCAAACAGACAACTAATTAAGAGTTGTGTGGGACTTCCAGGAAGGCTCCTTAAAGGGAACTAAGTTGGCTTTCCCCCTATCCTGATGCCTGAGAAATGGATGTGATGGCTGGAACCCCAGCAGCCTTGACCTTGAGGACAGAAGCCACACACTGAGGATGGCAGATAGAGACAAGTAGGGTCTCTGGTAATTTCACGGAGCTGCTGGACCAGACCTGGACACTCCATCTCCAGACTTACTTTACACGAAAGAAGAACTATTCATTCATGCCAATGTTACTTTGGGTTTTATGTAATATTCACTCAGATTCACTCTTAATTAGAAGATAAAGTTAAGAAAGTCTCTAAGAAAATGAATTGGAAAATAAATAAATGGTAAAAATCAGAGAGGATAGGTCCGGGATATCCAACATCAGACTAACAGGGGTTCCTGGAAAAGAACACAGAGAAAACAAAGAAAAAGAAATAATATAAGTAAATTTACCAAATTGAGAGACTCTCCTCTCACTGCCTACCAAGTACCTGGCTCAAAAATAGGAGGAAAAACAACACAGATCCCAAAGCTCATCAACGTGAAATTTAAGAACGTAAGGAACAGAGAGGAAATGCAAAACTCCTAGAGGCTAAAAAAAACCGAGTTACATAACAAAGAATAGAGAATTAGAATACTACCAGACTACTCTTATAAGACATTGGAGCAACCAAAAAATGATTCTTGAAAATCACTTCTAGGGAAAATCATTTACGATGGAGATTCTGTACCCAAACTATGAATCAGGTACTGAAAATAAATGACATTTCAAACAGGTAGACTTAGAACATTTATCTACCATGCACCTTTTCTTAGGAAGGTACTAGAGAATGTATTCCAGCAAAATGAGGGGGGAACACCAAAAAAGAGAGAAATATGAGATCTAGGAAACTGTAGATTCAAAATAGAGGAGCAGTAAACAGAGGTCTCAGGACAGCTGTTGAGCAGGCCTGGAGGAAAACCGGTTCAAACCGGAGCAGAACAGAGGCATCCCGAAGGAGAAAGGGACAAAGGATAAATTATCTGATAGGCTTGAGCACTGGGTGAAAAACAATTTTTTAAATTTTATATGCTGGTTATGATAGAACAATTTGTAAAATTTTAATAATAGGTTTTTTTAGAAATGTGCAAGCGAAAGAGCCATTTATTTTTAGGAAAACCCAAAAAGTTGCACAAGAAATGAAATGTAATCATTACACACTCTGGTGGTCAATCTACGTTGTCACAAAATCTAAACACTTTATTGTTTTGACTAAATTATATAACTTACTGGGACGATGAGGGGAAAAGTGGTATAATATAGCCAATGTTTTCCTACCATAAATACATAATACATAGATATCAAAGTGTAGCAATATAAGCAGATATTTAGAACTAAGGAGATAAAACCCAGAATAAACAGTGACATTTTACAGTGATTGCCTCTCGGGATTGGGCTTGGGGTTGGGAGGAGGCGGACGAGAACCTGACGGTTTTCATTCATGAGCCTCTTGGTATTAATAACTATGAACATGCACTGATTTAAAAATAAGATAAAGTAAAAGAAACTATTACCTATTTTTCATCCCAGCATAGAATCAAATCCAGACCTTTGTAGGATCAGGACCTTCCAGGATCTGACTCACCTCTCCCGTTTTACTTTCCGCGGTTCCCTCTCTTACACGTTTACCCATGACTAGCCCCCCTGGAGGCCGTTCCCCTTTTCCGCCTAACTCTGCCCATCCCTGAAGGCCCAGGGCCAACCTCCATCGGCTCACAGAGCAAGCTGTCCTGCAGGGGCAAACACTGAGCCTCTTTGGGATCCAGGCCCTGGGTCTCTGTTCCTGCCTTTTCTGTAGACAGCCAGCCCCACAGATTTGGTTGCGGACGAGGGCTAGGCTAAGAGCTCCTAGCCAGGGACCAGTAAGCCACCTGGAACTGCATGTACACTTTCGTGTGAATATGCCCACTTCTAGGAAAAGCACAGCTTTCAGGTTATCAAAGTGGTCCGAGACCAAATAAAGGCCCAGCTTCCGGGCTCCGAGACGATTCGAAGGCTCTGATCACCAGCCAGAAGGATTTCCTGCACTTCCTCCCACTGGCTTCTCCTGCCCTGTCCCTCTTCCCGGCAACCCTTTTCTGTGGGTGCTGGGCCCCCGGAACAGGTCCTATGCCTCCTGGTCTTGGAGGAGTTTTCGAAAGAAGGAGGCTCTACCCACACAGCACCCATGCAGGGGTGAGCTGGGGAGGGTGGCGGAGGCCGAGCTACGGGCTGAGCTCTTGCAGAAGCTCGGTGTTTCTTTGGGGATGACCCAACCTAAGCCTACCGGTCCACTTCTCCAAGCCCCATCCAGCCCAACAGCTGCCCCGCTGCGGGCCCGGAAACCTTGGCATTGAAAGCCTTGGGTGACTACCCCTGAGGCCTCCTGTAGGTCCTCTCTGGTACGACAGACCCCTTGAGGCCGCACTTCTGCCCGGGCGTGACCATCACCCGCCATCAGGAGGGGGCCTTGCTCTGCGGCACCAATGGCCCCACCTGGTCTGAGCTCCCGGCACCAGAGGGCCACTCTGTGCTGGCCCTTCGCTCTTGTCCTGCGCGTCCCAGGTCCCACCGCCGCCAAGGCCCACCCCTCCTCCTTCCTGCGGTCATCGACGTGCTGGGGTGGGAAGGAGGAGGTCATCCAAGGCTTACCCAGAACTTCACGAGGAAAAAGGCGTTGGAGGGTCCCCGTTCAAAGAGCTCCTTGAGACCACCCTTCCTCTCCGGGAACTTGTCGTAAATCTGGCGGATGTCCACAGCTTCGAGGTAGGGGTCGCTGTAGCTGGGGCTCGACTGGCCGATGTGCACGAACAGGTGCTTATTGTACTGTGGACAGAGAAGAGCTGGTCTGAGGGGCCATGGGGGCGGCGGGGCAGACAGACCAGACAGACCGGGGCTCGGAGCCCGGCCAGGGGCCCAGAGCAGGGGTGCCACGGCGGGGGCCTCAGTTTCCCCTCTGGTAAAACGGAGCCAGTAGAAGGGCTGAGTGTAAAGCAGAGTCAACAGGTGTCCAGCACCTGGGGCAGGGTGACCCCCAGCAGATGCTCGGCACTTTCTGGTCGTTATTTGTACTGAGTCTTCACTCTGTCGCTAACATCCTTAGGCGACTCATTTTCTATCTCTGGACCCCCGTGATCTCGTCTGTGATGGAAAACCAGCGGCCCATACGAGGGGTGCTCCCCCCGGAGGCGGCGGCTGCGGTCCCTCGCTGCAACTAAAGAAGAGCCGCTTCTTTCGTGGTCCACGCTGGGTTCCTCACCTAAACCATAAGCTTGAAAATGTCAAAGTGAAATGGTCAGTGAAGTGCCCCCGACTCTGGCATCCTGCCCACCTGGACTTTGCAGGTGACGCCGGTCACCCAGGACGGAGACACCGAAGGGGGCGGGATGCGGGTGGGCTGCTGCTCCTGATGGCGTTCCCGAGGACATGGGACAGACTCAGAGCCACAGGGAAAGGACCGAGCAGCCTGCGGGCAGGGCTGGGACCAGTGCCTTCAGACGGAGAGGTGACCGGACCAGAAGAAGGTGGACATGGTGGGAGCAGGGAAGGGACAGAGCCTCGGGGCACCGGGACGGGGCACAGGAACCGTGGGAGGGCTTAGGGGAGGGAGCAGAAACCGAGCCAGGGACAGAGGGAAGGTCCAGTGAGAAGGAAGCAGGGAGGGAGAGGACGGAAGGATAGGGGGGGATGGAAAGGAACAAGGACCCTAAGTTCGGCCCCAAGGTGGCGCGGGGCAGAGAGCAGGGCAAGAAGGCCAGAGCAGGAGGAAGAGGCGCTGGGGGACGCACGGGAGCAGCCGCCCCAGGCGCGAGGACCGGGCGGGAGAGCGGCCAGACGGAGGCCGGGACCTACCGTATCGGGGTCTTGCTGCCGCTCCAGGAAGGCGGAGAACTCCAACATCCAGAGCTTGGGGCTGGCCACGCTGCGGCCCTGCCACGGGGGTGCTGGGGGCGCGGAGGGCGACGGGGAGGCTCCTGCGGCAGACTCGAACCCTGCACACAGTGGACGGCACATGGGAGCCGGTCCACAGCGCCTCCCTGCCGCACCCTCCGCCAGGCCCCCAGACCCTCCGGCTGGGGGACCTGCTGTCTGCCTTAACGGGGTCTCCCAGCGGGGGGGGGCAGAGCACTGGCCAGCGGTCCAGGGGCAGCCCTGGCAGGGAGCTCAGCCTGGAACAGCTCGGTCCCCTCGGGCCCTGCACGGAACTGCATTCAGGGGAGACTGGATGCTGGCTGGGGTTGGGGGGTGGGATGCCTGCAGGACCCAGGGCTTCCAGGGCAGCCTCCGCTTGGTTCTTGCCCTGGAGGAACTTCTGGTCCAGCCAGGGAGACGACCGGACCAACTATTACAATGACATGAGCGTCTGCTGTCCGGCCCCTGGGACAGCACCCGGCCCAGAACAGGCACTGGCTGCTGGCTGGCGAGTAAGTGAAGCAATGAACGTGAGGAAAACGGACAAGGAAGGCGCTCAGCTCAGCGGGGGAGGGGGGCTCCTAGTGTTCCGTGAAGAGCGTCAGAAAGGCCACCCGAAGGTGGCGCTGAAAGAGGGTACGGGGTAAGAGTGGGAGGCAGCAGGTGCAGACGGGGGAAGGGGGCTCCAGGCAGGGGGCACGGGGCTGAGAGATGCACCGTGAGCTCGGGGTCTCCGTCTGCCAGACGTGACGGGGAGGGCGGGTTTGTGCCGGGGCTGGAGAGACGGGCCCTGGCTGCTAGGTAAGGGGTACGGGTTTCAGCCTGAGCTCAGGAGGGCGATCGGAGGATTTTAGGCGGGGCCGAGGAGCGATCGGCTGTGCATTTCTGAAGACCCTGTTCCGCGTGGGGGAAGGACTGGGCTGGGGCGAGGTGGACCAGAAGCCCAGGCCTTGTGGGTTTTTCCCAAATGGGAAAATGAAGAGGGCAGTGGAGTGAAGAGAAGGGGACACAGGAGGGACATGGAGGGAGCAAGACCCCGGGGCTTGGTGGCGGACGGGACAAGAGGGCAGTGAGGCAGGTACGTCAGAAGCCCGGGGAGGAAACAGACAAGGGACGGCGGGGGACGGACGGAGGACCATGCTGGACACACCAGCTGGTATTTGACGGGTGAGCCGAATCACTCGTTCATTTGTTCAGGCGTGGCGTGCACACCGGATGTGGCCCAACACACAGAAGACAGACACAGACACCAGCCCCAGAGGCTGCCCAGGGCACACAGAGTGACAATTAAGCTTAGATCGTGTCCTGAAGGCACCAGGGAGCCACTAAAGGATTCTAAGCTGGAAGCAGCACGGTGAGATTGATACTTTAAAAAGATGATGGGTGGACTTCCCTGGTGGTCCAGTGGTTAAGAATCCACCTTCCAAGGCAGGGGACACGGGTTCGATTCCTGGTCGGGGAACTAAGATCCCACACGGTGCGGGGCAACTATGTCCGCGCACCACAACTAAGACCCGACGCAGTCAAATAAATAAATATTAACAACAAAAAAAAAGATGGCAGGTGGGTTACAGGGGGTAAGAGCGGGGATGAGACTGCAGACGGGGTGGGGGAGCCGTGAGGGGACAGCACAGACTAGAGGGGGTGGGCGGCCCCTGAGCAGCCGTCAGGAACCTAGGGGGGTGGCAGGGCCCGCTCCCAGAGCAGGAAAAGCCGGGCCACCGTGCAGGTCGGAGCCATTCCCAAGCCAGGAAAGGAGGGTGAGGGCGAGGATCCTATCTCGCCCTGCAGAGCGGAAGGTGGAGGGACCTTCCTGAGAAAGAGGCAGGGACAGAGCGGGTCACATGAGCGGGGAAGGCGGGAGCTCCGTGCTGCCCAGCTGGACCTCCATCTGCCTCATGCCAGGAGCCTTCCCTCTGCTAACCAGGGGCTCCCGGCTGGAAAGCCATGCTCTGCTGGACCCCCACCTTGAAGGAGAGGATTACAGTGTCACAGAGGGAAGCCATCCCAGGAGCCAAGCAGGACGGGGCACACATGCGGGTGGAGTGGCCACCCCGGGGCGCAGGCACTGCCCCTTGAGCTGTGCGCACCCTGCCAGCCTTGAGCCTCGCTGGGGAGGGGCTTGGGGAGGACGGGCAGCCCTGGGGGTGCAGGGGGCTTGGCTCCTGGAAGAGGATCGAGGTGGAGCTGGGAGATGGGGTGCACGGTGTGAGCACGTGCCAGGGCAGCATCTAAGGGGACTGCTAGAGGCGTCTAGCAGTCAGGGCCTGGGACCCGGAGCAGGAGCCACAGGGGTGTGATGCACGAGGGAGGCAGAGCCTGCTGACCCACCTGGCAGAGGCAGTGACGGCTGGACAGCGTAGGTTTGCTGAGAGAAAGGTTTCACACTGTGGGAGACGAGAGAGGATGCATGGGCCTGGGGGCAGGTGGCAGCCCTAGAGCCTCGGTCAGGCTCCAACGCTGTCTTCAGTGAGGCAGGCCCGGGTGGTCAGTGGCTCTGGCCTCCCGCTCCCTCGGGATTCTGGCCGACCCACAGAAGCAGCAGGTCTGTTGGGAAAACCCACCCCTCCTCCCTCCCTCCCAGGCCAGCCAGAGGGCTGGTTCCTAGCCTCCTCCCCTCGGGGTCCCGAGCTCGGGTTCTGCTATGCCCTGGATAGACTGGAGCTTCAGCGAACGCCACCCCAGGGTGCCCGAGAGCAGGAGAGCCTCATCCGTAAGTGCAGGGCCATCCGGAAAGGCTGACCCCAGCCTGCGGCTCTCCCACCCTGCGGCCTGGGTCAGCGGCACGAGTTCACGGGCTCAAGCGCAGCCCAGGGAGCAACAGGGCCGCACGGTGGCCATACTCACTCGTGGGACGTTCCGGCGTGGCCCGGCAAAGCTCCTTGCCAAAACTGAGGAGACAAAGGCACGGAGTCAGCAGAGCCCAGTGTGTGCGGCCGGCGGCGTCCAGACAGAGACGGGGCAGGGGCTCAGCTGGAGGGCGCGGCCGGGGCCGGGGCCTGGGAAGGGTGCCTGCCTAGAGCCCGGCAGCACCGCGTCCCCGCGAGCGCTGCAAGGACCTCCAGCCTCTGGAACGCCCGCCGGGCTTGCAAACACGGCATTCGTCCCCTTCCTCGGGGACAGATGCCTGGCGACAGTGGCACGCAGGACCCTCAAGAGATCTGGAGTCAAGCACCCTATTGAGACTTGAGTGCCCCTGAGTCACGTGTGCACGCGTTCGTCCCGTCGTCCTGTCCATTCAACGCCCTGCCGGCCTAGCGGCCTCTGGACACACTCGGAAAAATGCTGGATGAGAGGCTCCCCGGACACAGGGCCTGCGGCAGTGCGTTAGTCCCAACAGCCTACAAGACCCTGGGAGGACTCAGCCCTGCGGAGGAGGGGCCTCTCTGGACTATTCTTAGAGCGGGACCCACCTGGCCACGGCCAAGAGACCCATTCTCAGTTTAAAATTCGAGAGGACTTTGTTCCTGGACATCAGCCCTTTACCTGGAAGGAGCCCCTGAGGGCGGAGGGGGGACGAGGCTGAGCTGGGGGCGGGGTAGAGGGGCTCCTCAGAACATGCCGGTGCTGCCCCAAAGCTGGGCCTCAGCCTCCTCTTCTGTAAACGGGGCCAACTCTGCAGAGCCCCTGGGTGGCCGGCTGACGGGGCCGCTGCACCCTTGTCACTGCCAAGGCCCCCAGGAGGGCGGTCCCGGCAATTGCATGGCCCTTCGGTCCTTGGTCTCTCCTTCCCCGGCTCTCCTGGCCCGAGAGGACGCAAGTGAGGACTTTGGTGTGGCCAGTGCCTTGGAAGAGGGAGGAGTGAGAAGGACGGGGCGGTCCAGCCTCCGACTCCAGGCAGCCCCACTTACCCCTGAGACCGCCGGGTAGCCTGGGCCCCGGGTGAGGGCCATTTTACTGTGGAAGGCTGTGGCAGAGATGATCTGGGCGGACGACATGGCAGCCATGCTCTGCAGGGCCTTGTCCTTAGCTGCCTGATCCTGGGGAGACATTGAGGGAGGCCTCAGCGTGGGCACCATGGCAGGTCGGGAGAGGCGGGTCCAGCTGGTGACAGGGAAGCCAGACCTGGACTCGGCCCTGGGGACGAGGCTCACGCTCCTGCAGGGCTGTGCACCGGTCCTGTGACTTGAGTAAGTCACTCGGTGGCTCTGATCACTTTCCTCATCTGTCAAAGGGGCACAACACTTGCTCACCTCCACACCAGGGGTGGCTGGGGCCCACCTGGCCCTTGGGAGATGGTGCATGAATATCTGTTGGGCAAGGGTCATCCTCGGTCACATGGATGGTAACAAGGGACGGTCTCCTGTGGCCCCCGTCTTAGCCCTGGCCTGTGGATCTCTACTGTACCACGGGCGACCATGGCTCCCGAACCTTTTACGTGTCAGGATGCAAATACCAACTATCTGCCCTCTATGGGTCCCCTCTATGGTCCAAAGACCCCCCCAAAATGGGTTCACCCTGCAGAGGCTCTGAACAAATCAGCAGTATGACCTGCTTATAATAATAATAGTAATAATACTTGGTTACTACTTGTATTAGCCAGTGGTCCCCATCCTGAGCTCCCCAATCCCAAAGGTCTTCAAAACCAGTAAGACAGCATACTGTATGTCAGAAAGCCTAGTGGGTCCAAAAGAAGACCACACATACAGACTGAACAGCAAGTATTATTCAGTATGGGAAGCATTACTGGAGACAAAACGTTGGTTTATGTCAACTCGGGAGCTCTGATTAGAAATTCTGTATCTTTATGATGAATTATTTTTCAAATGGGAAAAATCAGTGGGCCCTGTATTCAATAATCAGATTGGTGGACCCGAATCTGTCCTGAGTAATAAGCAAGCTAACTGCTGAGGGAGGTCCTCTCAGCCCGCAGCTGGTTTTGCATATGACTTCACTCGCCCGGGGGCGGGGGGAGCATCACCACAGCGTCGGGCCCTAAGGGTCCAGGTGGTGCGCCCGGCATCCTGCGCGATGAGGTCTGGGGCCAGGCCCTTCCACTCGGCTTCTCAGGGACCCTTACGCTCGTGGGGCACGCACGAGACAGGCCCCGGAAGGTAAAGAACGCCGTCTCACTTTGGTTCTGAACATCTCAGCACCCCCGTGAGGCTGGCAGGACTCGTAGGCTCCCCGTTCTAAGATGAAGAAACTGAAGCTCAGAGGATTTAGGGGACTTGGGTGTTGACAGGGGTCACGTGACAGTCGGCCCTTAAGGTCCGTCCGGGATGGCACATCCATGACCTCTGACCTCTGCAGGCCCGGGGGACTGAGCAAACCAAGGAAGGGGCACATCAGGATCTGACGGCACCCATCCTCACCACAGAGGGCCCGGGAGGCCGTGCTGAGTGGTGGGACACCCCAGCCCACTGTCCTTTTGGGGCCAAACTTGGGCCTTGCTCTCAGGCTGTCTCTGATAACCAAAGCGTCAGGCTGCCTCTCCCCAAGGACTCTGCTGATTCTGGGAGGGAGATGCCATACACGCCCAGGCCCACTCCCTCCAGGACACAAATGGGGCGGCAGGTCGCGCCCCAGGAGGCCCACAAACCTCTGTTAACAACTGCACTTGGTGGGACGCCAGAGAGCTCCAACCCTGTGTCGGCAACCTGAGTCCCTTCCCGATGGCCAGTCTAAACGAACGGCCAGGGACCAGCGAGTGGGCCAGGAATCAGGTGGGAGTGGGGGGTGACATCAGTGACCAGGCTACTGAATTTTGCGGCTGGAGGGGACCTCAGATACCACCTTGCTCAACCCTGTCATTTTACAGGCGGGGAAGCTGGATGGAGCTTGAGGCAGGTGGGTGACATGGCCGAGGGCCCACGGCCCAGGGCAGCGCCAGGCCAGACCAGGGCCGTGACCCGAGGATTTCTACCTGACCTTGCCATCCACCAGGGAGCTTAACTACGCTGGGCCCCAGACCCGCTGGAGAATACGACAAAATCCTCAGACCAATCTTCTCCGAAAAATGCATGTACATGAAAATGTGCATATTATTTAAGGCGCCCATGGCTCCCCTTGAAGCCTGTCCAGCGGTCCCAGAGGCTGTTCCCAGTCCCACATTAGAGCCTGTGAACAGGGACAGGCTCAGTTCCTCGAGCACACGTGGGCCGTATAGCCCACGGGAATCCAAAGCTCCCCCCGACGGCTCTGAACAGAACCCTGGACATTCGGCTCTCCATCCGGTCCCCTACCAGGCCCTGGTGAGTCACAGGCTGACCAGAGAGGGGAGTGAGGAGCAAGTGGGCTGCAGGGCCGGGGACGTCCGGGTACACATGTGCCAGCCTGAGAGGGAGGGACCAGCAGCTGCGGCCCAGCCAGCTGTCCCGGGGACAAAGGAGCGAGGGCTGGGCCACAGCTGTGAGGGGCGGGGGACAGCTGGGCTGATGCAGAAGGAATGGGGCCTCCTGGGAGTTCCCACCCACACCGTCAGAGCCTCCAGTGTCAGGGTCACGGACAACGGGGCCAGATGGGGCCTCTGTGGTCCTCTACTCCAGGGGCTTTTAAACTGGGTTCTGGGATGCTTTCGGGTTCGAGAGTCATGGGGGCTGAGAGGTGACTAGCACGAGGGGTCCCTAGCCTGCTTCTCGCCAACCTAGCTTTGACCAGAGTAGCTCCTCTGATAACGGGATCGGGGTGATATTTAATTTGGGAGAAAAACGAAAGGGCTGGGACTTCCCTGGTGGCGCAGTGGTTAAGAATCCGCCTGCCAATGCAGGGGACACAGGTTTGAGCCCTGGTCCAGGAAGATCACACATGCCACAGAGCAACTAAGCCCGTGCGCCACAACTACTGAGCCTGTGCTCTAGAGCCCGCGAGCCACAACTACTGAAGCCCGTGCGCCTAGAGCCCGTACTCCGCAACAAGAGAAGCCACCACAACGAAAAGCCCGTGTGCCACAACAAAGACCCAATGCAGCCAAAAATAAATAAATAAAATTAAAAAAAAAAACAAAAAAAGGGCTTCCATTGCTTTAAAAAAATGTTTGTGGGGAATTCCCTGGCGGTCCAGCAGTTAGGACTCTGCGCTTTGACTGCCGAGGGCCCGGGTTCAATCCCTGGTCGGGGAACTAAGATCCCGCAAGCCGCATAGTGCAGCCAAAAAATAAAAATGAGAATAAAATTAAAATGTCTGTGGATTTACTGGTCTCGGCCCCAAGTGCTGGCTCCTCCTACCAAGCAGCCATAGACTCTTCTGTTACATCCACCGCGATGGGCAGCCTGCTGCCTCCCAGGGTTCAGCCAAGGGCCCCTGGGGCCAGGGGCCAGGAGGCCCGAGTCCCGCGGGGAGGGGACCCCCACCGGCGGCTGGCCCCCCGTGTAGCAGTCAGTCGCCTGTTGGCAGACAGGCCTGCAAGGTGGGGCCGATCCCGGGAGCGCCACCAGCCCTTCCCCCAGCGTGGACCCCACCCCGCAGGCCTGCCACCCACAGGATCTGGGTGACGGCAGTAAGGGGCCATGCGGTCCGCAAGAAATGGGGTCTGGAGGGCAGTCCTGCTGCTCTAACCACGGGACTCCGGGTGTGCCCGGTTCCTCTGAGCTGCAGGGGGCGGGGAGCACAGCAGGAGACCCGCCTCTGTCTCCCAGGATGCCGTGAGCCTGGCCATTCACACACGGACACACAGACACGGCCCCCAGTCAACGTCCTCTGCGCAGGTGGGAGAGAGGTTACAGGCTGAACCCCACTTTCCTCAGCACTGAGAAGCTCACTGGCTCCACACGTAAGCAGCCAGCCCCAAAACCCAGGGGAAGACTTTTCCTCCTGGGAAAAGAGCCCCAACTCCCGGGAGGCTGGCCCACCCGAGCCCTCCCGCTGCTGCCTTTGCCTTACCTTTAGCTTGGCCTGGATCTCGCGGGCTTTTCGCCGAGCCAGCACCTGGATGTGGCTGGACACCTGTGGCAGGAAGAGGGGTTCCTGTCTCCCCGACGGCCGGCTCCCCTGACCCTCAGCCCTCCACAGCCCCCCATCCCATCACAGGCTGAACGGATGAACGAATGAATAAAAGGACCAGTCACTGATGGGACCTCGGCCCCACCTCTCCCAGTTAAATAGAAGTGCAGTCGGATGGGGAGGGCTCTCCTCCCAGGCGATGGCAGAAGGGACCCCAGGGAAACTGACCGTCTGTGGCACACCCAGCAGAGGACCCTTCCCAAGCTGGTCCCCAGAGTCCACACCCAGTCCTGCGGAGGGCCGGGCCCACCCTGGGAGCCGACCAATGCCAGGGTACCTGCCCCAGGGTACCTGCCCCAGGGCCTACCTGCTTCCTGGTGCGGGTCTTCCCTGTCCGGAGCTTGATGTAGCGGGCGATCAGCTCATTCCGACCTGCAGAGACGCCAACATCCACTCAGCGGGAGGACCAGGACAAAAGCAGGCAAGCTCAAGGGCCCCTTACCAGCCCTCCCCAACCTGAGTGGCACTTGGGGTGAGGATTCTGCAGGGCCCCTCCCGTCCTCCTGAGATCCCAGGGATCTCCCAGCAGCAAGAGGAAGCCGAGGCCTCGCTGGGAGACCACTAACTTGAGACCAGGGTGACAGGGCTGTGGATCTCTGGCCGGCGGGCGCACAGCTCAGAAAGCCCCCTCAGAGCCTCCCCCCACCGCAGCCTGGCAGCCTCCTCCTTGGCCCTTCCCCCAGACAGCTCCCACGGTCCCCACCACCTCCGCTAATGAGCAGGACCCGACAGGATGTCTGCCCTGTCTGTGGGCAGCAAGGGGGACGGGGGACGCAAGTGCCAAGACACAGAGTGTCTCCGGAGGGGAACCCGTGGCCCTAACCCGGACACAGGGAACCCAGCCAAGCACAGCTCCACGGCTCCAGCTAGACCGTCAACGGGTCACACGAGTGCTCGCTGCGGGCCCAGCCTCCTAGAGGTGATGCTGCAAGATCCCCCAGGACTACGGGGCCCCACGTCCTCCCTTATCGTAAATGAGATCAGGACAAGGGGTTCCCTGCTTTCCAGAGCTCAGCACCTGGTGGAGGAGAGAAGTGTGCCCACATGACGGCCCTGAGCCCGTGTCTGACGGGACCATGCCACGTGCTCAGAGGAGGAGGGGCCAGCTCAGGCTGGGCGGCCAGGTGAGCCTTGAGCTGCACTGACCACTGGTAGGATTAGACCATAAAGAAGGGCACTGGTGGGGAGAGGCAGAGCGAGAGGGTTTGAGCAGGAGTTATTACCTCCTTTCTCCACCTCCGGGACCTGCCCTGTCCTGCTGGGCCTGGCTGAGCCTGGAGGGCTGCAGCAGCGGGAGTGAGGGAGCTGCTGATGCAGGGAAGAGGCGAGACAAGTGGGCTGTCCGCCACCTGGGCTGTAACCAGAGAGCACGGCCAAGGCCACATGGGGCCCCCAGCTGACCTCTCCCGCCTGCCAAGGCTGAATCAAGAGGCCACCCTCAGAAATCCTGGTTCAAGATGGCAGAGTAGAAGGACGTGCGCTCACTCCCTTTTGCGAGAGCACCGGAATCACAACTAACTGCTGAACAATCATCGACAGGAAGACACTGGAACTCACCAAAAAAGATACCCCACATCCAAGACAAAAGAAAAGCCTCAGTGAGATGGTAGGAGGGGCGCAATTACAATAAAATCAAATCCCACAACCACTGGGTGGGTGACTCACAAACTGGAGAACACTCATACCACAGAAGTCCACCCACTGGAGTGAAGAGTGAAGGTTGTGAACCCACATCAGGCTTCCCAACCTAGGGGTCTGGCAACGGGTGGAGGAATTCCCAGAGAATCAGACTTTGAAGGCTAGCAGGATTTGATTGCAGGACTTCGACAGGACTGGGGGAAGCACAGACTCCACTCTTAGAGGGCACACACAAAGTAGTGTGAGCATCAGGACCCAGGGGAAGGAGCAGTGACCCCAGGGGAGACTGAACCAGACGTGCCTGCTAGTGTTTGAGGGTCTCCTGCAGAGATGGGGGGTGGCTGTGGCTCACCGTGGGGACAAGGACACTGGCAGCAGAAGTTCTGGGAAGTACTGCTTGGCGTGAGCCCTCCCAGAGTCCGCCATTAGCCTCACCAAAGAGCCCAGGTAGGCTCCAGTGTTGGGTCACCTCAGGCCAAACAACCAACAGGGAGGGAACCCAGCCCCACCCATCAACAGACAAGTGGATTAAAGTTTTACTAAGCTCTGCCCACCAGAGCAACACCCAGCTCTACCCACCACCAGTCCCTCCCATCAGGAAGGTTACACAAGCCTCTTAGATAGCCTCATCCACCAGAGGGCAGACAGCAGAAGCAAGAAGAACTACAATCCTGCAGCCTGTGGAAGGAAAACCATACTCACAGAAAGACAGACAAAATGAAAAGGCAGAGGACTTTGTGCCAGATGAAGGAACAAGATAAAACCCCAGAAAAACAACTAAATGAAGTGTAGATAGGCAACCTTCCAGAAAAAGAATTCAGAATAATGATAGTGAAGATGATCCAGGAGCTTGGAAAAAGAATGGAGGCAAAGGTCAAGAAGGTGCAAGAAATGTTTAACAAAGACCTAGAAGAATTAAAGAACAAACAAACAGAGATGAACAATACAATAACTGAAATGAAAAATACACTAGAAGGAATCAATAGCAGAATAACTGAGGCAGAAGAACGGATAAGTGACCAGGAAGACAGAATGGTGGAATTCACTGCTGCGGAACAGACTAAAGAAAAAAGAATGAAAAGAAATGAAGACACGCTAAGAGACCTCCAGGACAACATTAAACGCACCAACATTCGCATTACAGGGGTCCCAGAAGGAGAAGAGAGAGAGAAAGGACCCAAGAAAAAACCTGAAGAGACTATAGTGAAAACTTCCCTAACATGGGAAAGGAAATAGCCACCCAAGTCCAGGAAGCGCAGAGAGTCCCAAGCAGGATAAACCTAAGGAGAAACACGCCGAGACACATAGTAATCAAATTGACAAAAATTAAAGACAAAGAAAAATTATTAAAAGCAGCAAGGGAAAAACGACAAATAACATACAAGGGAACTCCCATAACGTTAACAGCTGATTTCTCAGCAGAAACTCTACAAGCGAGAAGGAAGTGGCATGATATATTTAAAGTGATGAAAGAGAAGCACCTACAACCAAGATTACTCTACCCAGCAAGGATCTCACTCAGATTCAACGGAGAAATCAAAAGCTTTACAGAGAAGCAAAAGCTAAGAGAATTCAGCACCACCAAACCAGCTCTACAACAAATGCTAAAGGAACTTCTCTAAGTGGGAAACACAAGAGAAGAAAAGGACCTACAAAAACAAACCCAAAACAATTAAGAAAATGGTAATAGGAACATACATACCAATAATTATCTTAACTGTGAATGTATTAAATGCTCCAACCAAACGACACAGGCTTGCTGAATGGATACAAAAACAAGACCCATATATATGCTGTCTATAAGAGACCCACTTCAGACCTAGGGACACATACAGACTGAAAGTGAGGGGATGGAAAAAGATATTCCATGCAAATGAAAATCAAAAGAAAGCTGGAGTAGCAATTCTCATATCAGACAAAATAGACTTTAAAATAATGTTGTAAGAGACAAGGAAGGACACTACATAATGATCAAGGGACCAATCCAAGAAGAAGATATAACAATTATAAATATATATGCACCCAACATAGGAGCACCTCAATATGTAAGGCAAATGGTAACAGCTATAAAAGAGGAAATTGAGGGGCTTCGCTGGTGGCACAGTGGTTAAGAATCCACCTGCCAATGCAGGGGACATGGGTTCTTGCCTGGTCCGGGAAGATCCCACATGCCGCGGAGCAACTAAGCCCGTGCGCCACAACTACTGAGCCTGCGAGCCACGACTACTGAGCCCACGTGCCACAACTACTGAAGCCTGCACGCCTAGAGCCTGTGCTCCGCAACAAGAGAAGCCACTGCAATGAGAAGCCGGCGCACCACAACGAAGAGTTGCCCCCGCTCGCTGCAACTAAAGAAAGCCCACACGCAACAATGAAGACCCAACACAGCCAAAAATAAATAAATAAATAAAATTTTTTTCAAAAAAGAGGAAATCGACAGTAACACAATAATAGTGGGGGACTTTAACACCTCACTTACACCAATGGACAGATCATCCAGACAGAAAATTCATATGGAAACACAAGCTTTAAATGACACAACAGACCAGATAGATTTAATTGATATTTATAGGACATTCCATCCGAAAAATAAAAACAAAACTAAACAAATGGGACCTAATGAAACTTCAAAGCTTTTTCACAGCAAAGGAAACTATAAACAAGATGAAAAGACAACCCTCAGAATGGGAGAAAATATTTGCAAACAAATCAACGGACAAAGGATTAATCTCCAAAATATATAAACAGCTCATGCAGCTCAATATTTAAAAAAAAAAAAACCAATCAAAAAATGGGCAGAAGACCTAAATAGACATTTCTCCAAAGAAGACATACAGATGACCAAGAGGCATATGAAAAGCTGCTCAACATCACTAATTATTAGAGAAATGCAAATCAAAACTACAATGAGGTATCACCTCACACCAGTTAGAATGGGCATCATCAGAAAATCTACAAACAACAAATGCTGGAGAGGGTGTGGAGAAAAGGGAACCCTCTTGCACTGTTGGTGGGAATGTAAATTGATACAGCCACTATGGAGAACAGTATGGAGGTTCCTTAAAAAACTAAAAATAGGGCTTCCCTGGTGGCGCAGTGGTTGAGAATCTGCCTGCTAATGCAGGGGACACGGGTTCGCGCCCTGGTCTGGGAAGATCCCACATGCCGCAGAGCAACTAGACCGGTGAGCCACAACTACTGAGCCTGCGCGTCTGGAGCCTGTGCTCCGCAACAAGAGAGGCCGCGATAGTGAGAGGCCCGCGCACCGCGATGAAGAGTGGCCCCCGCTTGCCGCAACTAGAGAAAGCCCTCGCACAGAAACGAAGACCCAACATAGCAATCAAGCAATCAATCAATAAATTAAAACTTAAAAAAAAAACAAAACTAAAAATAGAATTACCATATGACCCAGCAATCCCACTACTGAGTATATACCCAGAGAAAACCATAATTCAGAAAGACACATGCACCCCAATGTTCACTGCAGCACTATTTACAGTAGCCAGGTCATGGAAGCAACCTAAATGCCCATCGACAGACGAATGGATAAAGAAGACATGGTACGTATATACAATGGAATATTACTCAGCCATAAAAAGGAACGAAATTGGGTCATTTGTAGAGACGTGGATGGACCTAGAGACTGTCATACAGAGTGAAGTAAGTCAGAAAGAGAAAAATAAATATCGTATATTAACGCATATATGTGGAATCTAGAAAAATGGTACAGATGAACCGGTTTGCAGGGCAGAAATAGATACACAAATGTAGAGAACAAACCTACGGACACCAAGGGGGGAAAGCGGCGGGGGGGTGGTGGTGGTGGTGGTGGGATGAATTGGGAGATTGGGATTGACATGTCTACACTGATGTGTATAAAATTGATGACCAATAAGAACCTGCTGTATAAAAAAATAAATAAAATTCAAAAAAAAAAAAAGAGGTTACCCTCAGGAGGTCTCATCTGCCAGAAAGACGCGCTGGCCTGTCTGTGTCGGGGAAGGAGGGGTGAGGCCGAGACCCTGGGGACACCGTCTGTGGGCTGGTCTGCCTCTAAGCCCGTGGTCCAGCACCATGTCTCTTCTCAAAGCTTTCCAGGGAAAGGTACTCCACAGGTGGTCCAATGGACGTGCAATAGTCCTACCCTACATCTAACTAGAGGCACTCACGCTGCAGCTGTGAAAGGCGGAGTCTAACCATCACCAGCGACAACTGGAAACGGTCACGGGATTGGGAGTCGAGGAGCCAGGCCGCAGCCCAGCAGCTCCACAGATGAGCTCTGGGGCCTCGGCCGGTCACTTCCCTCCGGACCCTCACACAGCCTTCTCTTCTTAAACATGCGCCCTGACAACCATAGGCTTTTCATTCAAATGTGCCCAAACTGTACAGACTTCGGAAACAGACCTGAACTCTGGCTCAACAACAGCTCTCTGGAGCTCAGTCTCCCTTCCTGTAAAACGAACATGTTCCAGGCCCCCGTGAGGAGTCCAGTTCCAAAAGTCCAGGGGCAAACAAACGGCAGGGCGGGAAGGAGGTCCCCTTGAGCCCCGAGGCTGAGGACAGCGCTGGTGGGCGTGGTGACGGAGAGGCCTGGTGCCGGTGGTGGGAAAGCTGATGGGATGGGGGGACACTTTGGTCTGGAGGCGCCTTAGTCACCAGCTGGGATCCGGTTCTCGTGCTGCTCCAGCCCACACCACGGAGTGGGTAGCAGCCCATCGCTTCTGTGTCTGTCTTCTCCTGCTAGATTCTCAGCATCTCAGGAGGGGACCACACCTCCCTTCAGGTCTGCATCCCCAGGACCCGGCAGCTATTTGCCAAATGAACGAATGACTCTGCCAGCAAAAGCTGATGCCTCCGATTTCAAACTGGGTCAGAATCCAGCCACTTCTCACCACCCCCGTGTCCAAGCGACCTCCCTCCCTGGCCCGACAGCGGAACGGGCTTCTGCCTGGATTCCCTGCTCCCAATCTATTCTCCACGCAGAAGCCACAGCCATCCTGTTAGAACCCAAACCCCTTCCAACGGTGCCCTCCTCCCTCCCTTGAAAGTATCCAAGCCCCTACAATAGCCTGAAGGCCCCCACAGGATGTGTCCACCCGCCCCCAGCTCAGCCCCTCTCCAACCTCCGGCCAGCGGCCTTCGGGTCTCTGGGCTATTGCTGGTCGTGCCAGGCCCCTCCCACCTCAGGGCCTTCACGCATCCTGTTCTCTGCCCCAGAGACCCGCACGGCCCACTCCCTCACCTTCAACCCCGCGGGCATCGTTGCTCAACAGCCGTTATCGGGGGGACGTCTTCCCTAAACACCCCACTGAAAGCTGAGGTCACCCCACACCCCCTTCACTTTCTCCAGCTCATTCTAATCACCATGTGACCCACTTACTTATGTAGCGCACGGTCTATCCCCGACTCCCATCAGGAGGAAAGCTCCTATGAACAGGGGTTCTTGTCTCTTCACACCTAAAGCTAGAAAAGTGCTACACACAGTACACACTCAATAAGTATTTGCTAAACGAATGACAAGATGTTGGTCATGTCTTCTGCGGGAACACTGTGAGATAAAGAAGTACAAATAACCTTCCACTTCCGATTAGTCCAACATCATTCTCAAAGCGCTTTCCTATCCTGGTCTCATTTGAGCTTGTCTCTGCAGAAGCAAATCCAGATTTTGGTGAGGCCTAAAATATCTAAAAACTGGGAGGCCCTCTCTGAGAAAAAGAATTGAAAATACAAACACAAAATTAGGTTAAGGAGGTGATGGGTGGGTTCACTCTCTTGATGGTGGTGATGGCTCCGTAAGTCAAACTTACCGAACTGTCCACTCCAAATACGGACTGTTTATTGTATGTCAATTATATTTCAGTAAAGCTACCTTAAAATATTTAATAAGAAATAAACAGTTTGGGCTTCCCTGGTGGCACAGTGGTTGAGAATCTGCCTGCCAATGCAGGGGACACGGGTTCGAGCCCTGGTCTGGGAAGATCCCACATGCTGCGGAGCAACTAGGCCCGTGAGCCACAACTGCTGAGCCTGCGCGTCTGGAGCCTGTGCTCCGCAACAAGAGAGGCCGCGATAGTGAGAGGCCCGCGCACCGCGATGAAGAGTGGCCCCCACTTGCCGCAACTAGAGAAAGCCCTCGCACAGAAACGAAGACCCAACACAGCCAAAAATAAATTAATTAATTAAAAATAAATAAATAAACAAACAGTTTTGGGAATTCCCTGGCAGTCCAATGGTTAGGACACGGCGCTTTCACTACTAGGGCCTGGGTTCAATCCCTGGTCAGGGAACTAAGATCCCACAAGCCGTGTGGTGCAGCTAAATAAATAAATAGAGTTAAAAAAAAAATAAAATAAAAAGTTTAGGCGCCTGGAAGGGGTCCACGCAGGTGAGGGGCCCCGAAGTGTAAGCCTCACTGACGTCACAGGAAATCCGACCTCCCCCACAGAAGGGCAGGCAGATGGAGAAACTGAGGCCAGAAAATCTCACTCAGATGGGCCACCAGCAGACCTAGGGCTAACACCCGGGTGTGAGTCCTGGCTCAGCCACTTGGAAGTGGCACAGGGCCTGGCGGAGAAGGTCCTCGGTCCGCAGGAGTCCATTCCCAGTCCGGGCAGGCCTCCTGGCTGGACGCAGTGGCGTGTACTCTGGAGCACCCGTTAAACAGCAGCTGGGAGGCCCCTGCCCAGCCCCGGCTGAGACCCTTACTCCATATGTCACAGACGACCCCCATGTCATGAGGACGGAGCCCCCGCCCAGCCCCGGCACCGCCTCTGTCTCTGCCACAGGGTCCAGGAGCTCTGCCTACAGACAGGCCCTAGGCACGGCCCGGGCCCTAGGCACGAGGCCAGCAGTGGGGTCACAGGAGCCAGACCCAGGGTCCCAGGCTGGCTCGGCTGTCTTCGTACGTTTCAAGTTGTGCTTCTCTCCTCCCGGGAGAGGTCTCCTCCTCTCCCTTGCGGCCCCTCGGACCGCGTTCCAGCCAGGCCCGTCCTGCTGCTCAGCAGGGGAGGACCCCTGGGTGGGAGTGGAGCCCTGGGTTTCTCTGGGTGTCTGGAGCCAAGGGGGGCAAACAGCTCCCTTCCTGCCCCTTGAGGTCCTCCCGAGGTCAACCCGGCCATTCAACTGCCTCCAAACCAGCTGGCATCTAATCCAGGCCTTTTACAGACACAGGGAACTGCTGTAGTTTCTTTCACTCTCGTGATAACAGTAACAATAATGAACGTCTGTGGAGCACTTACAGGTACCCGTAAGAACACAGAGTGAACACCGTAAACTTTACGTGTGTTCACACGTTCATCCTCACAACAGCTCCTGCAGCTGGTCTCTCGTCTTCATTCTATCCGCAGTGTGGTTCTAGAGTCTATCTCCTAAGTTCTCTTTAACACAGGATTGAGGGGATGGACCAGGGGGCACCAGGGGTCCTAGCTAGCCTAAGCGAGAAGAAACTAAGGCCCAGAGAGGGAAAGTGATTTATTCAAAGTCACATGGTTTATTACTGTCCCAAGGCCACAGGAACATCCGTTTCTAAGGCCACACCCAGGGCTTCACAATGGCTGCTTTTTCCCACGGATGTCTCCCCTGGCTGGGCTGGGAGTTTCTTCTGCCAGAGACCATTCTGCTCTGCCTCTCTGGACCATCCACCCCCCTCCCACACCCCGACGATTCCCTGGGTCTCTGCGTGAAGTAAGTCCTTAGTGATGTCTCACTGCTCCTGGCCCTGACCCTGGCCCTGGCCCAGGTCCTGCAGGGAGAGCCAACTATTTGGACCAAAAGCCAGCCCACCTGTTTGTTTTTGTTTTAATATTTATTTTATTTATTTAGGCTGAGCCGGGTCTTAGTTGTAGCATACATGCGGGATCTAGTTCCCGGACCAGGGATCGAACCCGGGCCCCCTGCATTGGGAGCGTGGAATCTTACTCACTGGACTGCCAGGGAAGTCCCAATGCCCACCTGTTTTCACTCTCTCCTGGACAGCAGTACTCAGAGCTGTAGGAGCCAAAGTGCCCTGGATGACTGAGACGCCAGGAGGCTCCCAGAGCTGGGGGAGAAGCAGAGAGATGTAAGGAGTGTGCAGAGCCGTGAAGCCACAGTGAAGGCAGCAAAGAAGAGCAATGGCAGGGGAGCTCCCTGGTGGCCCAGTGGTTAGGATTCCGGGCTTTCACTGCCATGGCCCAGGTTCAATCCCTGGTCAGGGAATGGAGATCCCGCAAGCCATACGGCGTGGCCAAAAAAAAAAAAAAAGGGCAACATCAGGAGGAAACTAGTAGAAAATCCAGGTGAGCTGGTGGGAAGGCAAGAGCTGCATCCTCGTCCCAGCTCTGCCACCAGCTGCATAACCCCAGGCCTCCCACCCTCCGGTGGTTGAGATCCCGGACCGGGGCAGGAGGCCAACCTGGACCACGCGGAGGCCAGCCGGGCAGCTGGGCATTGCAGTGTGGCAGGTGGCCTTGGCCAACCCCAGAGAGGGCCTGGGTGGGACTGGAAAGGACACCCCACCAGACTGTGGCCCATCTGTCAGAGGACATGTGTCCAAAGCCCCCACAGCCCCACCCACCATGGGCAAGGACGGCAGTGGACCCTCGGGCTGAAGGCGGGGCACTCCCAATGCAGGGTCCACACAGAGTGACGACCACCTTCTCCAAACCCCACACCCAGGGTCACACATGTCCTGCCAGCCACCCCAGGCTCTTTCTTCCTCAGTCACACAAGAGCATGAAAATCCCATCTGCTAAATCCTGTCTGGGACAGGCCTCTTCTGTGTCTCATTTCCTCCCTGTACCAGCCCTACCCCAGGGTCGTAAACATATTCAGCGTTTATGCCCTTTAAGAAGGGTCATCAAAAACAGTTGTTTTGCTAATATTGTTGATAAGGTCCTATTAGAACTAAAGCTATTAGTTTTCAAAGTTGAAAAGGGCATGAGCTTCCCCGCAGGTAGACAGATCTTTGCTTCAGCAGAGGCCTCACAGGGAGCTCTTTACAGGAGCTGACATTTCACCTCTGCTGGCGGGGGTGGGGAGGAGGCCAGCCCCCACTAATGCCCACGGCCTGGCCTGGGGGCGCCCTGGCTAGGGATCAACTGAAGCTATAAACACCTGCAGCTGGAGGAGGAGGCTATTTGTGGAGAAGAAACTTTTCATGCCTGACATCCGAGCTGTTACCACCATTGTCCCTGGAGGGCTCTGAGGCTTCTGGTGAAATCCTACGCCATCTTCAAGGCCACTCAGCCTCCAGCCCTGGTGCACAAGGTCTGTGCCTCCCTGGGCTCAAGTCATTTGAGCTCCTGAAGGGCAGGAAGAGTTCCCCTCCAGCTCTACAGCCCCACGCTGTTCACTGGCACCTCTCGTCCCAACAGCTACACTAAAGACGGTGTCTTCTTTCAATTAGTACATGAAAAGATGCTTGACATCACTAACCTTAGGGAAATGCAAATCAAACCATGAGATACCACCTCACACCCACTAGAATGGCTATTGAAAAAAACAAAAAACAGAAAACGGAAAATAACAAGCGTTGGTGAGGATGTAAAGAAATTAAAACATTTGTACGTTGCTGGCAGAATGTAAAACGGTGCAGCCACTTGTGGGAGATAGTCTGGTAGTTCCTCAAAAAGTTAAACAGAATCACCATATGATCCAGCAATTCCACCTCTAGGTATATACCCCAAATAACTGAAAGCAGGGTCTCAAAGAGATATTTGTATACCCAGGTTCATAGCAGCATTATTCACAATAGCCAAAAGATGGAAACACCCACATATACATCAATAGATAAATGGATCAACAAAATGTGGTCCATCTACACAATGGAATATTATTCAGTGATTAAAAAGAAGAATGAAGTTCTGACATAGGCTACAACATGGATGAACCTTGAAGACATTGTCCTAAGAGAAATAATCCAGACACAGAATGGCAAGTACTATATGATTCCACTACCGTGATGTACCCAGAACAGGCAAATTCATGATCTACAGAAAGTAGATCAGAGGATACCAGGGCCTAGGGGGAAGGGGGAATGGGGAATGGGGAGTTATTGTTTAATGGGTACAGTTTCTGTTGGGAAGAACGAAAAAGTTCTGGAGATGATGGCGGTGATGGCTGCACAACAGTGTAAGTGTACTTAATGCCACTGAGCTGTGCACTTACAAAGGGTCATATGGTGCATTTTAAGTTCTTCATATTTTCCCACAAAATATATAAGTAGGGCTTCCCTGGTGGCCCAGTGGTTAAGAATCTGCCTGCCAATGCAGGGGGACACGGGTTCGAGCCCTGGTCCAGGAAGATCCCATATGCTGCGGAGCAACTAAGCCAGTGCGCCACAACTACTGAGCCTGCGTTCTAGAGCCCGCGAGCAACAACTACCGAGCCCACGTGCCACAACTGCTGAAGCCCACGCACCTAGAGCCTGTGCTCCACAAGAAGAGAAGCCACTGCAATGAGAAGCCCGCACACCACAACAAAGAGTAGCCCCCACTCGCTGCAACTAGAGAAAGCCTGCGCACAGCAACAAAGACCCAACGCAGCCAAAAATAAAATAAATAAATAAATTTATTTTTTAAAAAAAAATATATATATATAAGTAATAAATAAATAAAACCAAAACCCCACAAAAGGTAGTATTATTATTATCCCCATTTTTCAAATGGGGACACTGAAGCTGAGAGGTAAACAACCTGCCCAACTGGCCACTGGGCAGAGTGGATGTGAACGGAGGCGCCCACCGTCAGGCCTCCAGAAGCGGGACGCCAGGGTTCCAGACCAGAAGAGAGGGACACGAAGCACAGGGCAGCGGAGGGTCCGAGGACCACGGCGAGGAAGCAGCAGCAGAAGCTCGGATGAGGCTCCATGACCTGTCCCATCGCCTCCGTGACCAGAGCCTGACCTGGGTCCAGCCTCTGCTCAGCCTCTCGTTAGCTAGTGACTCACCTCGGATGGTCCTTTATCACAACACTTTGCCCAGATCCCCACGGGGACCCCCAAACCCAGCAGGCAAAGCCCCGCCTCTGGGCCAAGGCTCACTCCCCCCACCTTCCTCCACCTGGCCAAGCTCCACTTCCTCCCAGAAAGCTTCCAAGATAAGCCAGCCCTCAGCTGACTGGCTACCTACAACATAAGTGCCCTCAGTTTACTTTCCAAAGATGTTCCTCCTGCCTCTCCTTCAACCACGCAGCTACAAAGAGCAGAGACCACGGCACCCAGCCCGGCCTGGTCCAGAGCGGTGGGGCCCTTTATGGGAACCGCCCAACAGCTAACAGGCAACGAGGCGCCAGGGAGACAAGGGAGACAGGAGAGGAGGGCAGAGACTTGGGAGATTCAGAGCAACGTCCAGGAGGGCCAGGGCCCTGGCGGGCAGAGGGGAGGAACGCCCAGAGCAAGACAGAGCCGGCCGCAGGCCGCCGGAGGGAGAGCCAGGCCGCCGGGGCCAGACGGGAGCCACGCTCACCTCCCGCCACCTGCCAGGGGGGCAGAGCCAGGCTGGGCGACGAGGTCAGAGAGACCGGCAGTGCCAGGGCGAGGGTCACACCGTGACGGGGCAAAACCGAAGGCTGCCATGAGCCGGGGAAGGCCTTGGCCCGGAGCCGGTCCACGGGCGGGGGAGGCTCAGCGCGGATCTGTCCTGCGCCTGCGTGTCACCTGCATGTCTGCCTGGCCCTGGTCGGTGGCCCTGCTCTGGGTGTGCGGGGGCCGAGCTGGGGGCAGGACTGACCCCTTGTCCTCAGAGACTCCGGGTCTCGAATCCTCCTCTGGGCAGTTTGCTCTTCCTGCCTGAGGCCAGCTGCCCACCTGGAAACCAGCTGAGGCCTCTGGATGTGGGGCACTGGGGAGGGTAAGGACCAGGGCTCTCGGGGCACAGAGGATGGCAAGGGTGGGTCCCCGAGAGAAGGAGGGGTGGCGAGCAGCCTGAGGGAGACCAGGTCTGAGCCAACTCGGCGGCTGGCCCCTCTACCGCCCCACCCCCTCCCACGCCTGGGGCTGAGCTCAGAGCTATATATACCCCCCAGCTGGGCCGCTCCGCTCTGCCGAGAAAGCCCCCGTCCACTCCGGCAAGGCCCTGCCTTGGCTCTGCCCCCGAGCCTGTAAGACGAGATGGGGCTAAGCCAGCGTCTGCACCCCAGCGGGACGTGTACTCACGGAGGACAGGTGCCATGGGGGCTGGGTCGGTCGCCAGACTCCGCGGGGCGGCCCCTGGTCCCCCTGCCCAGAGCCTGACCCACCTGAGCCGGGGCCAAGCAGGAGGCAGGCTGGCTTCGCAGAGCTCACCAGGGCCACTCGGGGTAATGGGGAGCACTGACCACCGCCCCACCCGGCCCCCGCTCCTACTTACTACCTGAGCGACTCTGGGAGAAGCTCTTGGTTTCTCTGAGCTTCTCTCTCTGCATCTGCACAGGCTGTCACCCCTCCCATCGCTAAGAGGCTCCTGGCCTCGGCCCCTCCCTGTCTCTCAGCACAGGGAAGGAGAGCCGCAAAGGACGCCGGCAAGGCCAGGACAGTTCGCCAAACACTGTTTTCATCTTGCTTCCCTCACTCAACGGCTCCCCTCCTGCCAAACACAATTCCACCCCAAGGCCCGCTGGAAGTGCACAGCCTTGCCTTTCCCAAACCCTGCTTCGGTCACAATCGCCAGGGGCCCAAAGATCAAGTCTCTTAAACCCTATACCTTCCTATGTGAATACGGATAGAAATAACCACCCATAACGACTAAAAAAAGTGAAGCCACCCAAATGTCCATCAACTGGGTGAACAGATAAACACCATGGGGTCCATCCATATGATGGAATGTGACTCAGTCTTCAAAAGGAAGGACGTTCTGACACCTGCTACGACACGGAGGAACCTTGAGGACGTGATACTCAGTGAAACAAGCTGGACACAGAAGGACAAATACTGCGTGACTCCACTTACGTGAGGTCCGTAGAGGAATCACAGCCACAGAGACAGAAAGTGGATGGTGGGTGCCAGGGGCTGGGGGAGGAGGGGAGTGAGTGTTTAATGGGGACAGAGTTTCAGTTCGGGAGGATGAGAAAATTCTAGAAACGGACGGTGATAATGGTCACACAACAATGTGAATGTACTTAATGCCACTGAACTGTACACTGAAAAATGGTTACAACGGTATATTTTACCACCACACACAAAGAAACAGCTGGCCCACGGCGTCACTCAAACACTGTCTGCTGGCTCTCCACGGTCAGCACCTCCTGGGGCCTTCCCCACACGGCAGCACCCTCGGCTTTCTCCCTCTGCTGAGTGCCTCTTGCCCACCTGTGTTTGCCAGACCATTTGTCCCTTTAAAGCAGGAAGATGAATCCTGAGAGGTGCCTGGGCACCGATCACTGCCCCACCCAGGGACAGGACAGCTCTCCAGCCACGCCCGGACCCCCCCTACACACCCCTCCCCCTCCTCCCCCTCACACCTCAGCTCAGGACCAGCACGCGCCCCACTCTCCACCAAAGCGGTGGGAAGAGCCCAGGATACCAGAGCCCCCTCCTCCGCAGCTCCACGGGGAGGACCTCCATCTGCAGCCCCACCCCGGACACACAGGTGCTCCATACACGGCGGCCCTCTCCTCCACGGAAGCTTCCACGGGGACCAAAAGTAAGAAGCAAGCATTAGAGCAGGAAGTGGTTTAGCAGGGAGGCCTGGGGGGCCCGACCCGGGGCGTGGAGGCCCACAGAAGTGGGGCCCCAGCAGAGCCACAGCAGAGGGGCTGGTAAGGAGGGATGAGCAGCTTTAACTGCTGACCAAGGAGCAGACCCAGGGTCTAGCTCGAGAGGACCCTGCTTCCCCAACAAGCAGGAGAGAAGGAATCCCTCGGCCCTGCAGGGAAGGTGTAGGTAAAGGATGAAGTAGGCGGGGCTGTGCAGCTCCACGACTCCCTAGACCAGTAACTAAGCAGATTTGAGTTTGGTCCATTGAATTGTGTTGGTGTCCCCCCAACATTCACGTCCACCCAGAACCTCAGAACGTGGCCTTATCTGGAAACAGAGTCTTCACAGATGTAATTAGTTAAGATGAGGTCATACTGGATTAAGGTGGGCCCTAAATCCAATGATTGGTAACCTCTTACAGGTGTCCGGGTAAGAGGAGAACACACAAAGACACAGAGAGGATGGCCATGTGACAACAGGGTCAGAGATGGGAGTGATGCAGCTACGAGCCAAGGACAACAAGGGCTGCCATCCGCCACCAGAAGCCAGGAGGGAGGCACGGAACAGACCCTCCACAAGGAACCAACCCCAGGGACCCCTTGAGTTCAGACTTCTGGCCTCCTGACCCGCAAGGATACATTGCTGTTGTCCAAGGCATCCCTTAAATTTGTGGCAACTCTTACAGCAGCCCTCGGAGCTGAGCTGGGTCAGCCCCCATGGGCCCCCCACACAGCTGACAAAGCATCTGCGCTGGGGGAGGGGCACCCGTGTGCGGGTGGTCGCCTGGCCTGGAGCCATCTCACAGGGGGGGCAGCGCGAGACCCTCTGTTGTCAGGGGCTTCAGCCAGTCAGAGACCCCCTCAGCTGCCCAAGACCCACGTTTCAAGCTGGGGGTCCTGGCGGGCTTTCCAGTGTCAATGGAGGCTGCCCTGAGCCTCTCAACAGCCGTTCAGTGTTTGTTTTGCTCCCCCAGATACCCTCTCTTCCATCCAAAAGTCAACACAGCCCCGGGCAGAACGCTCAGTCCTTCCCACGGGGCTGCTGGACATTGAGTCTCTGTATGTTCCCATCCTCAGCGGCTCAGGAAGACTTAGTCTTACCTGATGGCTCTCGGCTGGAGGGGAACGTCCCTGAGGGAAGGGTCCTCAGCCTCTCCGGGGACACGCCCGTCTGCCTTGTGTACAGTTACATGTGTGCTCACCCCCACCGAGCTGCGAGCAAGGTCTAGATCTGCCCCACCCTGCCTGACACACAGCAGGCTCCTGCATGGGGAAGGGAGGGAGGGAATGAGCCAGGACGGCCTTCCTAACCGCCCTACACAGCCAAGGTGGGAAGCTGGGAGAAGATGAGGCATTTGCCTGGGGGATGGCTGGAGGGATTTTCCTTCAGTACCACCTTCTCACCATCCTCCACATCCACCCAAAGGCGTCTCCTCCGAGGCCCTCCCATCCCTTGGGAGCCCAGGACAGAGTAAAGCAGCGTCCACCTGGGAGGAGCCCCAAGAAGTCACCCCCCTCCGTCACTTGGCAGGAGCGCGGTTGCTGTGCTGAGGCTGTTGCCAGGCCTGGACCGTGAGTTGGGGGGCGCTGCTGGCCAGGCCCGACAGCCTCCTTACCGTACATCTTGCCTTCGTCTGAGAGGATGATCTTGCGCCGACCGCAGGGCGGGTAGATGGCCAGCGCCTCCTGGAAGCTCTGCTCAATGTCGGGGCTCCACACGCCCTCCGCGTCATTGTCGATGGGCTTGTCCAAGGCCTGGCTGCCCCCAGAGACGTTGCTCCCCTCGGGGGAGTTGGGAGAGCTCCACTCGTTGGAGGTAATGGTGCCGGCCGTGCCCTCCAAGGCTCCGCTTGGAGGAGCGCCCGTTGGACCTGTTTGGGCAGAAACCACGGCATTGGTGGATGAATGTGCGGACCAGGGTCGGGGGGGACCCAGGGAGCACCACCCCCAAACCAGGTGCTCCTCCTTTCCTGGCGATCACGGCGCAGGAGCTCAAGGGAAAGGCCGGGGATCCCAGGGAACAAAGGGTGAGGTGGAAGATCTGGGGGGTCAAGGGCAGGTCATCTCCCATCCAGAGACCTCACCTTCCCACCCTGTCAAAGGAGCTCGATGACCAGGCTCCCTCTGATCATGGCTCTAAGAACCCAGATGGGGCTGAGAAGTTGGAGACGAGGACCAAGTGCCAGGGATGTTCTACATTAAATCAAAAAGGGGCAAAAGGATGAAAGATATTGTGCACCGTTGGTGGGAACAGAAAATGGGGCAACCACTAGGGAAAACAGTAGGGAGGTCCCTCAAAAAATCAAAATAAGAACTACCATATGATCCAGCAATTCCACTTCTGGGTATACACCCAGAAGAACCAAAAGCAGGGTCTCAAAGAGATTATTTATACACCCATGTTCACAGCAGCACTATTCACAATAGCCAAGAGACAGAAGCAACCCAAGTGTCCACGGATGAATGAAAGTATAAACAAAATGTAGTATCTATATACAATAGAGTATTATTCAACCTTAAAAAGGAAGGTTGAATAACATGGTTGGACATGTTATTACATGGATGGACTTTGAGGACATTATCCTAAGTGACATAAGCCAGCCAAAAAAGACAAATACTGTGTGATTCCACTTACATGACATCCTTAGGGTACTCAAAGTCATAGAGGCAGAAAGTAGAACGGTGGTTACCCCGGGCTGGGGGAGGAGGAGGTGGGGAGTTGCTGTTTAAGGGGTATAGGGTTTCGGTTTTGCAAGATGAAAAAGTTCCGGAGATGTGTTGCACAACAACGTGAATATACTTTTTTTTTTTTCTGTTTTAAGTTTACTTTTTATGTTTTTTTTTTTTTAATTTTTATGGAAGTATAGTTGATTTACAATGTTGTGTTAGTTTCAGGTGTATAGCAACGTGATTAGTTATACATATACATATATCCACTTGTGAATATACTTTTAACATTACTGAACTATACACTTAAAAATGGTTAAGATGGGGCTTCCCTGGTGGCACAGTGGTTAAGAATCCGCCTGCCAATGCAGGCAACACAGGTTCGAGCCCTGGTCCGGGAAGATCCTACATGCCGCGGAGCAACTAAGCCTGAGTGCCACAACTACTGAGCCTACGCTCTAGAGCCCACAAACCACAACTACTGAGCCCACGCGCCACAACTACTGAAGTCCACGCGCCTAGAGCCCATGCTCTGCAACAAGAGGAACCACCGTAATAAGAAGCCCACGCACCACAACAAAGAGTAGCCCCCGCTCGCTGCAACTAGAGAGAGCCTGCACGCAGCAACAAAGACCCAATGCAGCCAAAAATAAATAAATAAATAAATTTATTTTTTTTTAAAATGGTTAAGATGATAAATTTTGCACCATAAAATTATGGTGTAATTTTAATTAAAATACGAAACATGCAAAGTAAAATGCAGGTCACCATTCTCTTACTCCATCCCAGCTCAGGCTCTTTTCAGAGGAAGATTCTAGCCCTGGCAGATTCTCACATGTTGGGGATATGGCGAGGTTGACTGGCTGGTACCTCCAGAAGGTGACAACACAACCTTATTCTAGTCACTAGCATGAGACAAACCCAGGGACCTCTTGGCTCCAACTGTCCAAGCTGTGAATTTCTGGACACGATTCTCAGGGGTTTGGGAAGAAGCAGTACATACTAGTACTCTTAAGGCAGTTCTTGGATTATGAGTACCAGGTGGGTACCATTTGCCTCCCAAAGCCCTCCCAAGCTCCCAGCATCCCTCCTCTCCCAGCCACCAAGCGCATCTGCAAAGGAGGACCCCCCTCCCCATCACACGTCACCCCCTCCCCCATTAGCCATGAGGAGCAGTGTGGTCCAGCAGCCCAAACCCAGGGCCAAGAATTGAAACACGAGCTCCCACCCACTTCCATCTAGGACCCTCTGAGATAAGACCTCCCCAGAGCACCTCTCACTTTCTCCCCCTTCCCCAGGCCTGTCAGAGGTACACATTGTTCACAGATAGGTGGGTATGAGGGTGAGCATGGTCAAGTTCACAAGGAGGAGCTGAGTGGGGGACAGCACATCCTGGGAGGGGTTGGAGGTTCCAAGAAGCTTGTCCTGGCTGCTGGCACAGACATGCAGTCGGAAGGAGGTTAGAACCACTGACATTCAAAGTAGGAAACCTAACCCAATCCTCTCAGCTTGAGGATGGGGACACTGAGACCAGAAAGGCCTAGGGACGTGCCTGAGGTCATGCAGCAAATCAGTAGTGTAGCTGGGTCTGGATCTCCGCCCTCCAGGGTCCCAGGTCTTTTAGCATAACAAATGTCAACTTCCTCTCTGTGGCCAGTTAAAATAAGTTTTTCCCCCGAAGTGTGTCTGAGGGAGTCACTTGATCTGGAAGAAACTAGCTTATTCTCTACAAGAAATTCTGGTCTTGATCCTATTGTGAATGTTGAAACATTTTTCTGTACCTTCCAAAACAAACTTCTTTAAAGAGTTCCTAACTTTAATTTCTGGCAATATGGTAGATAAGATGGTTTTTAAAACTCACTCTGTAAAAGAAATCTAGAAATGATAAAACATAAGAAATACACTTTTATAAATAGAAAGCTAAAAAAAAAAAAAAAAAGAAATACACTTTTAAATGCATAGCTGACTTCAGAAGAAGGTAAAGAGGCCCCAAATGAGACAACTAAAACCTATAACAATAAGCAAATGAGTTGTTACTACAACCCCAGGAAGCAGAGGATGAAGCTGATCTTAGTAATGAAGACACTGGGTTTTAGTGGCCACCCAGATGAGACCTTACACCTGAGAGATACAGGGAGGTTGGAACTGTGAACAATACCTCAGTCCTCAGAGAAAAGGTAGACTATTCACAAAATAGACAAGGAAGATTGTCTGTCTTGGCCTAAGCCCTAGGTACAAAAAAGAATTTTCTTTCCTAAGAATTTGTAGCCAAGGGCCTGCCCTTAAGTGGATTTGAGATTTGTATTTTATATAACGCAGGAACCCCCAGCCAATTCACAAAAATAAATAGTGATCCCAGGCTCAAAATCTCTGAGAAGACAATCTTAACTCAGACTGCAGAGATCCAAAGACTCGCTCAAGAATCTCAAAATCCAAAATTACAAATTTTAAGAGGAAACAGTTCACCATGATCAAGATTTGATGGGATTGGATCACCCAAGAACTACAGATAATTGAACAATCAGATAAAACTATTATATAATTGTATTTAAAATGATTATCGACTTAAGGAATTGGAAAGATGGCAATTAGACACTATCAAAAAGTACAAAGCAGACTGGGAAAAGAACCAAATAGAATATTTAGAAATAAACATTTTAGCCACTGAAGTTAAAAACTCAACGATTGAGAGTAACAGCAAATTAGACACAGCTAGAGAAAGAATTAACAACCTGGAAGATATATCTGAGGACATTATTCATAAATGCATTAAAAAGAATGAAGATAAAGAGCAAGAAGGACACAATAAGGCAGTTCAACATACCTTCAATTAACATTTGAGAAAAGTATAGAAAATGAAATAGAACAACATTTGAAAAAATAATGGCAAGGAATTTTGCAGGATTAATGAAATACATGAATCCTCCAATTCAGGAACCATACTAAATCCTAACCAGGATAAATTCAAATAAAATAAACAGATATTATAGAGACACGGAAGAATACCAAAAACAAAGAGTAGATCTTAAAAGCATCCAGAGTGAAGGGGCATATTACCTACAAGGGAAAGACTATCATACTGATTGTATATATTGATAGTGAACTTGTCAACTAGAAAACCCACAATAACATCTCCAAATTATGGAGAGAAAAATAACTGTCAACCTAGAATTAGAAACCCAACCTAAATATCATTCAAGAATGAACATTAGGGACTTCCCTGGGGGTGCAGTGGTTAAAAATCCGCCTGCCAATGCAGGGCGACATGGGTTCGGTCCGGGAAGACCCCACATGCTGTGAAGCAACTTAAGCCTGTGCACCACAACTACTGAGCCTGCGCTCTAGAGCCCACGCGCCAAAACTACTGAGCCCGCGTGCCACAACTACTGAAGCCCACGCGCCTAGAGCCTGTGCTCTGCAACAAGAGAAGCCACTGCAATGAGAAGCCCGAGCACCACGACGAAGAGTAGCCCCCGCTCGCCGCAACTAGAGAAAGCCCGCCCACAGCAACGAAGACCCAAAGCAGCCAAAAATAAATTAACTTTAAAAAAGAAAAGGAAAAGAATGAACATTAAATAAAAGCATTTTCAGACAAAGACGGAGAGAATTTAGTAGTAACAGACCCTCACTGGAAAAAAACAAAAAATCAAAATCCAACAGTTTTGTTTCCTTTAAGAGGTATCTTAAAAAAAAAAAAAAGGAACTGGTATGAAAAGATATTACATACATGGAAGAATAGTGAGCAAGGTGACTGGTAAAAACGAGTGAATCTAAACTGTACTAACTACATAAAAATAATAACAACAATGAGGATGACTAAGTTGGCCACACAATACACACACACATGCGAATGCAGAAAAACCATATTTCTGAACCATAAGCTCAGAAGATGCATTTGATACAAGACCCATTCACAGTAAAAACTCTTAGCACACTGTAGAAACAAAAGGAACTTCCTTAAACTAACAACAGATTTCTTCCCAAAGCCTATTGTGATATTTTGATTTATAAGAAGAAGTACACATTTGGTTTTTGTCCTGTTTCTGACACAGAGCCCCCAAAACCCTTGAAATTTCCTAAGTGCTGACAGCCATAAAGGTATCTTTGGTTACGGGGATGAGGTGCACCTGAGGATGGGGGCTGGTGGCCAGGAGAACCATCAAAGTGATTAGAGGGTGGAACTTTCAGCCCCACCCACCCGACCTCTGGGAAGGGGAGAGAGGCAAGAGGTTGAATTAATCGAAAACAGCCAACGATGTAATCAACCATACCTCAACAGTGAAGCCTCCATAAAAACACCAAAGGAGAAGGTTCTGAGAGCTTCTGAGTTGGTGACCATGTGCAGATATGGGGAGTGACTGCCCACAGGAAGGGCATGGAAGTTCCGCGCCCTTTCCCTACGCCATGCCATATGCATCTCTTCCATCAGGCTGTTCCTGAGTTACATCCTTTTACAGTAAACAGGTAGTCTAGTAAGTAAAATGTTTCTCTGAGTTCTGTGAACCACTCTAGCAAGTTAACTGAACCCAAGGGAAGGATTTATTGGAACCTCCAATGTATAGTCGGTGATAACCTGAACTTGCAGGGGTTCAGTCTTGTGGGACTGAGCCCTTAACCTGTGGGATCTCACGCTACCTCCTGGTAGATAATGTTAGAACTGAGTTGAATTGTAGGACACCCAGCTGGTTGGTGAGGGGAAAAAAACCCATTCACAGGTTGAAATTGGTGACCAAAACTTTTAATGATTAAACACTAAAAGCATTACATTTAAAGTCAGGAATAAGATAAAGAATGCTGAGTTTCAACACTGAACACTCACACTGTAATAGAAGTCCTAGCCAACACAGTAGAGCAGAAAAAGAATTGTGAAGATTGGAAAGGAAGTAAAATTGTCATTACGCTAAGGAATGATGAGAGAAGATTGAAAAGATGCTACAAACAAATCATAAAAAAGTTCAGCAAGACCAACATATCAAAACCAATTCCATTCTTTTATGACAGAAATAAGGTATTAGACAACATAATTTTTTGTATTCCAAATACCCCATTTGGAAACCAAAGCCATAATTTATCCAGTAGTGATAAATCTAACAAAGATTTGTCACTTTACAGAGAAAATGGTAATTGCTTTGAAAGACGTACAATCCCTACATAAATGGAGAGGAAACTGTGTGTTTGTGGATGGCAAAAACCATCACCAAGAGGTCGAACCTCTCCAGATAAAGCATAAATTCAATGAAATCAGGAATAAAAATCTCACAAGGTTTTCCACAAAACTTAACACTGATTCTCAAAACACAGGGAAGCCCAAGACGGTTGTCAAGTCATCTAACTGAGCGCCTTCACCTTGGGTCAGACCCTTCCCATACATGTCTCCCCACGGTTCCGACCTGACCTCTCCTCTTTAAACCCTGAACACACCCCTTGTGGGGGGGGGGTCCTCACCCATGGCTTGCCCCTCACTATGATTCCCAAACCTGAATCTTTCCTGGGTTCGGACTGCATAGCGACCAGCCTCCGATCACCAGACGTCTCCAAAGCTCTTCCGACTCAACATGGCCAAAGTCCCATCCTTCCACTTGTGGCTGAACCTTCCTCCTGCTCGGCCGCTCAGGAACAGACACAACCCTCCACCCAGAAGCCAGAAACCGAGGAGTGCCTTTTGACTTTTCCCTCTCATCTCCCATCAGCAATCCACGACCACACCCTGTCTTTCTCTCTTGGAGCCCTAACCCAAAGCTTCCCCAGTGCTCACCTGGATGACCGGGCAAGTCCCATCCAGACTCCATAATCTTTTCACTGCAGCCAGCAATGCTTCTACAGCACATGATTCCTCCACTTAAAGTCTTTCCAGGGCTCTTAGATAATGGGATTTTACAGGGCCCTTTATCCGCTGATTGCGGCTCTCCAGCCATACCTTCCATCCATCTGCACCATTCTCTCTCCTCCCTCTTCTTTGCACCCCGCTCCCAAGCCCCAAACTCAGTTGCCCAAATGATACCCCAAAATGCCAAGCTCTTCCCCCGCACAGGGCAGAGCTGCCGGTGACTTTCCTCCCCATCCCCCTTCCCCCGGCCAACTCCTACCCATCCTTAAGGTCCAGCCAAAATCTTTTCTTTTTCATTTTTTTTTTTAATTGAAGAATAGCTGATTTACAATACTGTGTTAGTTTCAGGAGTACAGCTGTTCCAGCCAAAATCTCCCTTCCCCTGGGAGGATGGCCCCAAGCTCAGTCTGGGTGAGGCGCCCTCCGCGCTCCGGCAGGTCCCCGTGCTTTGGGCACCTCAGTCCCAGCTCCCAGGGTGACTGATCCCCCTTAACACACTGCAGACCCCACGAGGGCAGGGCTGGCCGTCTTTCTCCGCTAAATCCTCCGCACACTGCACACGCTGGGGACAAAAGGATGAACAAATCAATGGCTATTTGGTGCGTGTCTGTGAAGTAATGATTTCTCTGTGGAGAGGATGCACTATTCTGTGTTCAGTGTCAGGAAACAGAAGAAAATCTCAGTAAATGTCTGGACTTGGGCACACCAGAGGGAGAGCTTGAGTTGTATGTAAATCCCTTTGGGGTTTATTCTGGAGGCTTGTAAATGAAAGGGTGACGTCTGGGAATCAAGACGCTGTTTCTGGCTCCAGTTCTACAAGCCACTGTGACCGTGGACGAGTCCCTCCGTTTCTCTGGGCCTCAGCCAGCTCACCTGTGAATTCTGTCCCTGGCAGGTCCCTCCTGCCCTGGCAGTGCCTGCGGCTCGCAGCCCAACCCCCTACTCTCCCAAGCGGCCTCTAAACATACCTTGCGGACTCTCGCCTGTGGCTTTGCTCAGAGGAGGCTGGAAACCGATCCGCCTTGGAGAGGCGTCCATGCGATGGTCGGTAAGACCAGATGTCAACTGCACAGGGCCTGACCCAGAGCCCGTGCTCAGGAAGAGCTATTCACGTCACCCTTACTAAGCTGCACGTAAAGCCTAGAGCCCTAAACAGACCAGTTAGATACATACACCTTAAGCCCTAAAGCCTAATAATAATTAATACTAGCTAGTTAATAATATGAATACCTACGGCGTCGTGTCTCCTGGCTTCACCTAGATTTTCTTCTGGGATCTGACACTAAACACAGAAGGTGCCCCGGAGACCAGAAAGTTAGGAGATGAAAAGGAGGGTGCCCCAACTTCCCTGGCTCCACGTGGGCCCCTCGGAGAGCAGGGCCTGTGGTCCCTGGGCCCTTCCTTCCCCTGAGCTGGGAGCTGGGCTGGGCTGGGAGCTGGGCTGGGAGCTGGGAGCTGGGCTGAGCTGGGAGCTGGGCTGGGCTGGGAGCTGGGAGCTGGGCTGGGCTGGGAGCTGGGCTGGGCTGGGAGCTGGGCTGGGCTGGGAGCTGGGCTGGGCTGGGAGCTGGGCTGGGAGCTGGGAGCTGGGCTGGGCTGGGAGCTGGGCTGGGCTGGGAGCTGGGCTGGGAGCTGGGCTGGGCTGGGAGCTGGGCTGGGCTGGGAGCTGGGCTGGGCTGGGAGCTGGGCTGGGCTGGGCTGGGAGCTGGGAGCTGGGAGCTGGGCTGGGAGCTGGGAGCGGGGCTGGGCTGGGAGCTGGGTTGAGCTGGGAGCTGGGCTGGGCTGGGAGCTGGGCTGGGAGCTGGGAGCTGGGAGCTGGGCTGGGCTGGGAGCTGGGCTGGGCTGGGAGCTGGGCTGGGCTGGGAGCTGGGAGCTGGGAGCTGGGCTGGGAGCTGGGAGCTGGGCTGGGCTGGGAGCTGGGTTGAGCTGGGAGCTGGGCTGGGCTGGGAGCTGGGAGCTGGGAGCTGGGCTGGGAGCTGGGAGCTGGGCTGGGCTGGGAGCTGGGCTGGGAGCTGGGAGCTGGGCTGGGAGCTGGGAGCTGGGCTGGGAGCTGGGAGCTGGGCTGGGCTGGGAGCTGGGCTGGGAGCTGGGCTGAGCTGGGAGCTGGGCTGAGCTGCGAGCTGGGCTTCGTGGGCAGGGGCAAGCCGGGCCCAGACCCTGCCCCAGGAGGCAGGTTTGCTGAGGCTCCCGCACTGGGTCCGCCCCAAGGAGAGCTGGGCAGAGGGTCACCCAAGGCCCTGGGCCACGGGATCCATTACCAAAATGGAGCTGCTCCCAGCTCCGTGTGGCCTGCCATTCCTAGCCCACAACCCTGCCGGCCTGGCCTCTCCACAACCCCCCCGCCACCCCCGCCAGCCCACGGCCGGGCCTGGCAGGTGCTTCCCTCCCCAGGCAAAGCTCCCACGCGGCCTCTGCCCGCGGCTAGAAGGGGTGGGGGGTAGGGTAAGCCAACAGCAGCCCAGTGAAGGGTCCCTCTGCTGCTCCTCCTCCTCCCCCAGCGACCCTCGGGGGCCTGCCAGGAGGGGCTGGAGGGGACAGATGGCATCGCTGAGCCTGGGCCAGGTGCCACGAGCAGAGGAACAAAAATAATCCCTGACTTGGCTCCAGGGCCTGCCCCGGCGGCCTCCCACTCTGCCCCGCCCCCCCTAAAAGCCCACCCAAGGCCACAGAGCACTCAGCTCCATCCTAGGGACCGCCGATGCCGTTACTCAGGACTTTTCCAAAGAATCGGGAACTTACGGGCTTTTATCAAGATCTTTCTAATAATGAGAATAATAAGCTTCTCAAAAACACCTTCAGGACAGGAAGGGAACTGTGATCCTCAGGTTATAAATGGAGAACCCAAGTCTCAAGGAGGACCAATATCTCACCCTGACAGAGTGACCTCAGATCTAGTCCTGTCCCCTGCCTGGTCCACTGTGGTGTCCTCAAGACTTGTCTCCTGCTCTCAAAGCCCACCCCCTTCAGTAGCCCTCCACGGCCATCAGTGATCACTCAGCCCCCCCGACTCCCCCTCACGCCTGGAGCCCCCAACATGCCACTCAGAACGTGGCAACACCTGGTCCTGTAAAAGTGATGGCACCTGTGCCCACCTGTCTCCCCTGCTGGCTGTGAGCTACTTGAGGACATGATTTTCTCCTACGTCCGTGTCCCCCACCACTCCTGGCTCCAAGTTGGGGACTTAGCAGCACACGGCATCCTTAATTAAGGAGTCAATTCTTCCACTGGTCCCCTTTCCTCGGTCAAGGACAAATCTACTACTCGTTTCCTTTTTATCACAATATCTCTGACTCGTTGGGCGTCAACACATGTTATAACCTCCTCCCCATGGCACTGCCCCCAGACTGGAAGTGATGGAGGCTGGAAGGAACTAGGGAAATTTATAGGACTTGCCTGGCGTCATCCAGAAAGTTAGGGAGAGACCGTGAGGACAGGGCCTGAGGCTCCCGCCCAGTTACAAGAACAAGAGCTCTGGGATCCAGGCTAAAGGCTCCAGCCACACAGGACCCTCGGGATGGGGTTCTCACGTCCTGCCCACAGATGCCTCAGCTCTTAACGCTGATGCCCCTCTCCTGGAGGCCTTTGGAAGAACCACCTCCTTCATCCCAACAACCCCTATAACTGAGAAGCTGGAAGGAAAAGAAAAGTTGGGGTTTCCTTCCAGGAACCCGTCCCAATCTTCCAGATACATGAATCCCAGGTATGAAGATGTGGGATATGGGATATGGTTGGGGGGGCGGGGCGTGGAGACTAGGTAATCTGGGAGGAAGGGAGTGGGTCCCCTTCTGCTTCAACCCCAGAACAGGGATCCTTCTTCAGGCTGCAGGACTCGTCTATGAGGTCCGGTTATCAGGGCAGGTGGGGTCTAGTTTCTGAACCCCAGGTGCTTCGCCCAATCTGACTTAGCTGTTACAGAACCCACAGAGCACTGCACTGGACAGAGTGTGGATTTTCCTCATCCAACAGACTTCAGAGCTGGGACAAAAATGGCTCTCCCATCATTACCCTGGCTAGTCGCACCGGACCAGACTCTGGAGATTGGATCCAACTGTACAAGGACCACAAAATACTGCACACACTGAAGCAGATAGAGACCTCTGGGGTGCCAGGGTGGGGAGGGCAGGGCCAGTCATCTCTGAGCCTTCGCTGTCCGGACCTCATTCCTTAAACAAGAACAGGAGGGGAGATCAGGAACAGTGGGCCCCAGCCTCCCTCCAGCCCCGTCCCCCTCTCCCCTCCAGCCTCTGGCCTCCTCACGGCCTCTGAGTTCACGCACATTGTTTTCCGGCTGAGGCCAGGCCTCTGTACTTAATTCCCAACACCAGTCCAACCACAAACATCTACGGAGGGCGGAGGGAAATGGAAGAGGTCCGTAAAAGGGAACAGAAAAGTTCGGCTCTAAGAATAAGGTCTGAGGACTTCCCTGGTGGTGCAGTGGTTGGGAATCCACGCTTCCGCTGCAGGGGGCACCTGTTCGATCCCTGGTCAGGGAACTAAGATCCCACGTGCCACGCTGGGGGAGAGAGAGAGGAAGAAAGAAAGAAAGAGAGAAAGAAAGAAAGAAAGAAAGAAAGAGAGAGAGAGAGAGAGAAAGAAAGAAAGAAAGAAAGAAAGAAAGAAAGAAAGAAAGAAAGAAAGAAAGAAAGAAAGAAAGAAAGAAAGAAAGAAAGAAAGGAGGGAGGGAGGGAGGGAGGGAGGAAGGAAGGAAGGAAGGAAGGAAAGAAAGAGAAAAAGAAAGAAAGAAAAAGAAAGAAGGGTCTGAGGTCTAATGTCTCACATGGTGACTACAGTTGCTGAATGTTCTCACACACACACAAAAGAAAAACATGTGAGATGAGAGATGTGCTAATTAACTAGATGGAGGGGACCCTTTCACAATGTATATGCACGTCAAATCACCAGACCCTTGAAGTATCTTACAGTTCTAGATGTCAGTTATGCCTCAGTAAAGCTGAAATTACCTACTGTACGCCAGGCTCGGGGTATGAGGTCACTAGGACATGGTTCTGCCCTCAACATACTTCATCTATGGGTCCAGGGGTCCCTGCAACGATGCAAGTACAGTCCACCCCTTATTACCCACAGAACCGTCACAGATTCCGTGTTTGCAAATTCGTTCACTCACTAGAATCTGTAACCTAAACTGACACTGGCGGTGCTTCCTGGTCACTCGGACATGTCCCTGCGCTGAGCAGCCGTCACCCGTGGTCCACCTGAGGTCAAGCAAGCCCGCCCTGCCTTCCGGTTTCAGCTCAGACCCCAAACAAGCGTCCGTCCTTTTCCAGGTCTATTTAGTGCCATGCTTTTCCCACTTTTGTCTTTTTGTTGTTGATCTCACTGTTTAAAATGGCCCCCAAGTGCAGTGCTGGGGTGCTGCCTGGTGTCCCCAGGTGCAAGGAGGTCGTGATGTGCCTCATGGAGAAAATACACGCGTTAGATAAGCTTTGTCCAGGCGGGAGTGATGGTGCTGTTGGTCGTGAGTTCAATGTTAATGAATCAACAATCTATATTAAATTAGGTGTCTCTGAACAGAAACACACATAAAGCAAGGTTACGAATTAAATGGATGACAAAAATGTTGCAACCAGAGCCTCACAGGAACCTAACCCGTGTCTGCCCTCAGAACACGGGTTCAGTACCTGCTAATTCATGTTCTCAGTGACTTTATAGGAATCAGGAATGACAAGAATCCAGTGCACCAGGGAGAGTAACACGTTAAACCATTACAGGTAAACATCTTGGGGGGAGGGGGAGGATTTCAATAGACACTGAGCTCAAGACCCTGGGAAAATCACACCTGGTGCAGAAAGACATGCCCCAAGGCAGCCAAAAGGTGGAGACAACCCAAATGTCCTTCAACAGACGAAGGAATAAACAAAAGGTCATCTATCCATACAGTGAACTATTATTCAGCTTTAAAAAGGAATGGGGAAAAAAAGGGAGTTCCCTGGTGGTCCAGTGGTTAGGACTCCCGTGCTTTCACTGCCGTGGGCCGGGTTCAATCCCTGGTTGGGGAACTGAGATCCCAAAAGCCATGCGGCACGGCCAAAAAGATACAAAAATTAAAGATTAAAAAAAATAAAAATAAAAAGCAATGGAATTCTGACACATGCTACAACATGGATGAACTTGGGGACATTATGCTAAGTGAAATAAGCCAGACACATAAAGGATGAATATTCTATGATTCCGCTTCTATGAAACACCTAAAACAGGCAAATCCACAGAGACAGAAAGTAGAAGACAGGTTATGAGGGGTGTGGGGTGAGGCGGAAGTTCTGTAATGGGGACAGAGTTTCTGTTTGGGATGATGAAAAAGTTCTGAAGACCGATGGTGATGGTTAACACAACACTGTACTTAATGTTACTGAACTGTACACTTAACAACGGTTAAAATGGTACATTTTATGTGGTGCATATTCTACCACATTTTTTTAAAAAGGGTCACCAGGAGATAGAAGGGAAAAAGAAATGGATGGAGAGGGGAGAGGGGGTCACTCCAGGAGTCTGGAGCCCAACATACAGGAGAGAAAGGAAGTTGGCCTACGTATAAGCAGAAATGCAGAGAGAGAAGGCGAACCCCCGGGATGGAAGGAAGGCGGGGGAGGACTAGAAACAACCCACAGATAGCGGATGGGCTGGGCAGGGCCAGGCAGCTGGACAAAGCTGGGCCCCGTGTGACTCAGAAGGCCAGCCGGGGCTTGCTGGAGGCCAAATAACGAAACCACCCAGAACCTGAGGTCATGAGGCCCAAACGCCCCACCGTCCTTCGCGCCAGGCAGCGCCCCTTCCTCTCCAAAGGCACGCAGCTCTGGGAAAGCTGGGCGTCAGGCTGTCTGGTCTATCGTGAAGAAGTTCAGGGTCACAGGACCTGGGTTTTGTTGTTTGTTTGTTTGTTTAAATATTTATTTATCTGGCTGCCCCGGGTCTTCGTTGCAGCACATGGGCTCAGTAGTTGCGGCACGTGGGATCTTTAGTTGCGGCATTCGGGATCTACTTCCCTGACCAGGGATCGAACTCAGGCCCCCTGCATCGGGAGCACGGAGTCTTAACCACTGGACCACCAGGGAAGTCCCAGAACCTGGGTTAACGTCTGCCTCTGAGCAGCTACACATTCACCTCCCGAAGCTCCTGTTTCCTCATCCCTCAAACTGGGAGCAGACGCCCCTTGCGGAGCGATGATGGAGGACCAGTGGGATGAAACAGGCAAAGCCCTGGAGGGCAGCAGCGTGTCCCTCCCTCCCCTTTCAGTGGGGACGTTGATCATACCTCGCTTCTCGACAGGACAGGATGGGGAGGGGGTGAAAGGGAAGAAGGCAAAAGGAGGGGGTCCCACAGTCCTTCCCCGTGTGAGCGCCTGTTGGAACCAAAGCCACGGAGAGCCAGGGCAGCCAGGGGCGTGGCGCTGTGGAGCCCGGCGCCAGAGGCCTGGCTGGGCCTCACACTGGCACTCACACCGGGCGGGCCACTCGACTCTCTGGGGCTGTGTCCTTGAAGATACGCTGCAGAGGGGACAACATCTCTCCTCCTCACAGGCCTATCTTGAGGATCAGGATCAATCCTGGCTGGCACAGAGGTCAGCTCCCGGCGGGGTAATGATGGAGGGGTGACAGAGGGGTGACGGCGGGGTGACGGCGGGGTGACGGCGGGGTGACGGCGAGGTGATGGAGTGGTGACGGCGGGGTGACGGCGGGGTGACGGCGGGGTGACGGAGGGGTGATGGCGGGGTGACGGAGGGGTGATGGCGGGGTGACGGAGGGGTGATGGCAGGGTGATGGAGGGGTGATGGAGGGGTGACGGAGAGGTGATGGCGGGATGGGGGGGATGAGGGGGGGAGAAGGACGATGAGGGGCATTCTCCCCTGGACAGCGGGGAGCTGAGGAGCAGGACGAGTGAGGGGCACAGAAAGCAGGAAATAGGTGGAGAGGGAAGCAGGCCAGAGGGACGGGTCAGCAGGGAGGGGCAGAGTGCCTCAGAGAGGAAGAGAAATAGAGGGAGATAAGATTCCTGAGCAGATCCGGCCCCCTAGCCCATCCCTCAGACACCCACCCCAGAGGGGCGGTGGGGGTTAATGAGGGCGGGGCTCCAGCACCCCATCCCCCTCAGCTCTGCCGCCAGCCATCCTCCCAGGGCCAGGGCTGTGGGTGTCTGCGGGCCTAGCCCTAAGGCATCCAGGAAGGGCTTGTCCAAGGCCCTCCACCTCTGCCCCACCCACTGGGGCCAAGAAAGGGGCCCTGATGGAGCAGCACAGAAGCCCCTCTGATCTCACAAGGAGGAGAAATCAGGTCCCACATTCAGCCTTGCCATGATTCGTGGGAACACTTTCCCTCTCCGGACCTCGGTATCCCCACTTACAAAGAGAAAAGGTGGGGAAAGTGGAAGATCATTCACGATGAAAAAGAAATGAGCTATCAAGTCAGGGGAAAACTTGGAGGAAACTTAGAGGCATATCCCTAAGTGAGGCCCATCTGAAGCCACACCTGGAAAGGCTGCAGACTAGGACAAAGACCACACAGCATTCGGAGAAGGTGACACCATGGGGACAACAGAAGATCAGTGGAGGGATGAGCAGGTGGGACACAGGAGCTCCAGGGCAGTGAAGCCACTCCGTCTGGGGCTGTAATGCCACCATTACATGCGACGAGACGTGTGTCCAAACCCACAGAACACACCACACACGCAGCGGACCCTAATATAAACTGCGGACTTTAGTTAATAACATATCAATCCTGGCCCATCAAGGTAACAAATATGCCACACAGGGCAAGGTGTTAATAAGCAGAAAGCAGGGAGGAGGGAGGGTATTCTGTGTAATTTCTGCTCAACTTTTATGTAAACCCAAAACCGCTCAAAGTAATAATAACAACAAAGGCTACTGACTTTAAAAAAAGGTGGAGAAGACTGTATATATGTATAACTGAACCACTTTGCTGTACAGCAGAAATTAACACAACATTGTAAATCAACTACACTCCAATAAAATACATTTAAAAAATAATAATAGGGCTTCCCTGGTGGTGCAGTGGTTGAGAGTCCGCCTGCCAATACAGGGGACACGGGTTCGAGTCCTGGTCTGGGAAGATCCCACATGCCGCAGAGCAACTGGGTCCATGAGCCACAACTACTGAGTCTGCGCGTCTGGAGCCTGTGCTCCGCAACAAGAGAGGCCGCAATAGTGAGAGGCCTGTGCACGGCGATGAAGAGTGGCCCCCACTTGCCGCAACTAGAGAAAGCCCTCGCACAGAAACGAAGACCCAACACAGCCAAAGATAAATAAATAAATAAATAAATTTTAAAAAGAAAAGATGACTACTATCTTTAAAAAAAATAATAATAATAGTAATAATAATAATAATAAAGTAGGGAGTTCCCTGGCAGTCCAGTGGTTAGGACTTGGCGCTCTCACTGCCAAGGGCCCGGGTTCGATTCCTAGTCGGGGAACTAAGATCTCACAAGCCGCACAGGGCAGCCAAAAATAAATAAATAAAGATAAATATACATTTGGGGAAGCTGGGAAAAAAAAAAAAAAAAAAAAGATGGGCGGAGTAAGCCTTGCATTTATTTCTCCTCTGGGCCCTTCCCAGGATTCTAAAATAAAGCAAAAGTCACAAAAGTACTGGAGGCCAAGGGACTGCACCAACCCGCTGGGCTCCCTCTGGGCGGGCCTGTCCTGTGGAATCCAGATCTCACAAGAGATCAAGGACCCGGAGTCCTGGAAACTCCTCACACGGCGAATCCCCAGGCAGGGCCTGAGCAAGCTGGGCCTCCCCTACACCGCTGCGCCCACAGAGTGCAGGACCATGCCCATGTGCCAGGACTGGGGCTGTGCCCGCACCGGTGCCCCTGCAGCTCAAGCCCCGCCCCCCCGCCAGGGAGAAGGAGCCCTCCGGGGCCCAGGGCATCAGGGAGCCACGGCGGGGCGAGGGCTCAGGGGGAGCCCCAGAGAGCAGTTCGCGAGCCCCATCCTCAGCTCTGCCCGCTCTCTAATCATCTCTGGGAAAGGCCTGCCCAGGAGGGAATGAAGACCCCTGCATCTGGCAGCGCCACGGGCCCCAGGACACAGGCGAGGGACAGGCTGGACGGAGGTTAACCGAGAGGCAGCACCCACCCCACCCTGGGTCCTTTTCATAGGAATGTCCTTCGGTCTCAGAGCCACCCTGCCTGCACCGGGGTAGAAATTCCAATGGCCCAGGGCCCTCAGACCCTAGGCTGAGGTCACACCAGCGAAGACCCACCCTGACCCAGAAACCCACCCCACTGATTCCCCTCTGCACCAGCCAAAAACCCGCCCAGCCCTCACTCCGGCCGCCTCCAATTCCAGAATGCACGGTCACCCAGTTTGGAAACAAGGCCACATAAGCGGCTGATACCCAGGCTGTGCACAAGCATTCGTTGCTCTCGATGGGCCTGGCCAGCAAGACACCACCGGGGCCTCCTGTTCTGAAGCAGCTGCTGCGCCAGGAGTGGGACCTCACGGAAGACCGGTCCCCTCCTCTTTTCCGTAGGTCTTTCTCTAGGGGACCCCCATCTCCCACCTCAACCCGGTCCCACCTTTGCCCTGAAGAAAGGCCAAGGCTTAGGACACCAAACTCTTACCCCACACCCAGCATCTTCTTTTGGAGATTTTCTCCTTAAGTGAATTTCCCCAAAATTTGTAAATCACACGTCTGACAGGGGACTTGTATCCAGAATATTAAAGAACTCTCATAACAAAACAATCAAATGAAAAAAATAGGCAAAGGATTTGGACATACATCTCACCAAAGAAGTTGTATGAATGGCAAATAAGCACCCGAAAGGATGTTCCACATGGTAGCCATCAAGGAAATGCAAATTAAAACCTCAGGGAGATTCTACTACACACCTACGCGGACGGCACAAACAAAACAGAAAGAGACCTGACAACACCAGGTGCTGCTGAAGATACCAAGTGATGGAACTCTGACGCTCTGCTGGGAGAAATGCCAAACGGTACACGTGGGAAAACAGTCTGGCAGTTTCTTAAAGCTTTAAACATACACGTACCGCGTGACCCAGCAATCCCACTCCTAGGTATTTATCCAAGAGAAATGGAGACCTGTGTTTGCACAAAAACCTGCACACCAGTGACGACAGCAGCTTTACAAAATCATCAAGGTCTGGAAACCACCCCAAAGTCCTTCAACCAGCAAACGGCCAAGCACACTGTGGGACGCCATATAACGGGGTCCTTACTTTATTTTGTATTTTTTATTTTGGGGCCACATCACATGGCATGCAGGATCTCAGTTCCCCGACCAGGAATCAAACCTGTGCCCCCTGAAGTGGAAGCTTGGAGTCCTAACCACTGGACCGCCAGAAAATTCCCTATAACGGGGTCCTTATGACTCAGCAATGAAAGGGAACTAACTTCTGACCCACACACCACCTGGTCGAAGGGGGCATTCTGCTGAGTGAAGTCAGCAGAGCCCAAAGCTACACACTGTATGCTTTCACCTGACGTTCTAGAAAAGGCAAGACCACAGCAGTGAGAACAGATCGCGGAGGGCAGGGTGGGCATGGGGCGAAGGGACTGCAGCGTTGAGGAGCCGTCTGGGGAGATGGTCGGTTGTGGACCCTGACCATGGTGGCGACCACCCAACTCCGTGCATCTGTCAAAGCTCATAGGACTACACATCACAAGGAGTAAACTCGGCTGCATGTAAATTTAAAACGAAACTTTTAACAAGTCCTCCTTATTCTACCCAGAGTGCCCGGAAAATTGACCGTGTTCATAAAGTCCCTCCTCTAGTCATTTCATGCCCACAGCCCTGAAATCACTACTTTTTCTCTCTTCTCACAGATATTTCTCCTGTCCTCTTCCTTCCTCCCTCTCTCCTTCTCTCTGCCCCTCTTACACATGTACACACTCAGCTGTCAGAAACCTAACATCCTTCAAGTGCCTCTTCTTCCATGAAGCCTTCCCTGACTGCTCCCAGCCCCTTCAGGATGAATCCTCTTTACCAGGCATCCCCTCCGCACTTGCCTGTGCTGCTGCTGCTGCTTCTTCTTTCCTTCTTTCTTTCTTTCTTTCGTGGCCGCACCGTGCAGCACGGGGATCTCAGTTCCCCAACCAGGGATGGATCCCGTGCCCCCCGCAGTGGAAGCACGGAGCCCTAACCCCTGGACCGCCAGGGAAGTCCTTTGTCTGTGCTTCTCATTAGCCCTTCTTGCACCCCGCAGGCTCTCAGCGTTCGCTACTCAGTCCGTCTCCCCTGCTAGATCGCACGCTCCTTGAGCACTTGCCACGTGACCGCCGCTGCACCTGGCACACACCGGGCACACCGTGGGTGCTCTGTGACCACTGAGGGCAGGTGCAAGCAGAGGGGGCTGATGCCAAGGAGAGCTGGCGCTGCTGCGGCTGACGGAGCTCCGCGGGGGGTGTCGGAAGCACTCAAACCTCCAAGTCAACACGAGGTCACGCGATCTTCCAGGACGCTTTTCTTCCTCCTTGCCACGAAGCACAGCTCCGAGCCCCGAGGAGACAGAGGCTCAGGACACACCTGTTGAGGGACAGGACCCTGTCCCATCATCGGGGGCTGGCATTTCTCTCCCAGGAGGTGGCCCTCTGTGCAGCAACAACCAATCAGCCCATCTGATCTGAATCCATTTCACTCTGTAGAACTACGGGCGCCGGCAGGGACCCCCAGGGGCCACGGGGCCCCTCTATGGCTGGGCTTTCCCAAGCACAGCACTGCCTCTCCAGGGGTTAAGGACCAGTTATAGGTCATTTACCTGATAAACACTTATACAGTGTTTAATATGTGCCAGGCAAAGAAACCAAGCACTTTACAGATATTGCCTAATTTAATCTTCACATCAACCGTATGGGGTTGGCACTGTTATTAGTATTGCCCCCATTAATAAGAGGGGAAAATAAGCGACTTCCCTGGCGGTCCAGTGGTTAGGACTCCACGCTTCCACTTCAGGGGGCGTGGGTTGGATCCCTGGTCAGGAACTAAGATCCCGCAAACCGCGTGGCTCGGCCAAATAAAAAATAAAGGGGAAAATAAGACACACTGCAGCCTGGAAACTTGCCCAAGGCCACATAGCTGAAGAGCAGCAGGTAGGGGCTTCAAACCCAGGCAGGCAGGCTGGCTGTGAACCTCTACTGTCCAAACACTGGCCACGGCTAGTGGGCACTTGAAGCGTGGCCGGTGCAACAGAGACGTGTCGTTGAGTTAAAACACGGGCTGGATCCCAACCCTTTTTATGAAAAACAATGTAAACTATCTCATTAATATTGTTTTACTATTGATTACACGTTAAGCGATAATATTTTAGACACTGTAGTTTAATAGAAAATATTATTAAAATTCATTTCACTAGGGAAGGGTAGGGGGAAGGGACAGTTAGGGAGTTTGGGATTGACACGTACACACGGCTATATTTAAAATGGATAACCAACAAGGACCTACTGTATAGCACAGGGAACTCTGCTCAATATTATGTAACAACCTAAATGGGAAAATGCATAACTGAATCACTGTGCTGTACACCTGAAACTATCACAACATTGTTAAGCAACTATACTCCAATGTAAAATAAAAAGTTAAAAAAAAAATTCATTTTGCAAGAGGGAAGAGATATGGGGACATATGTATATGTATAACTGATTCACTTTGTTATAAAGCAGAAACTAACACACCATTGTAAAGCAATTATACTCCAATAAAGATGTTAAAAAAAAAAAACTAAAAAAAAAAAAAAATTCATTTGACTAGTTTCTTTTCGCCTCTTAAACGTGGCTCCCAGCTCACGTTCAATTTCACATTCCCAGCGGACAGCACCGGCTCCGGAGTCTGTACTCGCAGCCGCTACCCGACGCCAGGGCATCTTCCCCTGACCCTGACGCCCGTCCACTCAGCTTGCACAAGGGTGACGCGGGCCAGGCAATGCCGCCCACACCTCCCCGTGCTGCATCTTCCACCTGCTGGGACACTGCTCCTTCCCCCACATCTCTCAGCCTCACCTCCGGCAGGATGGATCTCCCCGAGGGTCAAAGTGGGAAAACACCTCCCTCCTCGCCTAGTGGGGTCCCCACCTGCCACATGTGGAGAAACTGAGGCCAGGACCATAAGGGGGAGGCAGAGGCCCCAGAGGTCATCTGATCCCACCTCCCATCCAGCACAGAGACGTCCAGCGAAGCATCCCTAACCAGTTCTGCACAGAAACAGAAATTCTGTGTAGTTCCACCTGGTCCTGCCTCCTGAAATGACGGATGGATCTGCTTTTCCTGCAAGGAAGGCCGCCTCCTGGGAGAGAAATGCCAGCACCCACCCCCGCTCCAAACTCGGCTGAGATGCTCGAAGCTCAGTACTTCCTAGGTCCGGTGTGTCCACCCTCCAAAACCAGAGGAGGCTCCCAGTGTGACTGGAGCACTGCACTGGACTCAAGCCTTTCTGACGCAGGCTCCGCACACCACAGGGCCCACAGGGAAGCGCGTGGCGGACCCGGGTACAAACTCCAACCCACCATTCATCTCCATGTAGCTTCTTCCTCCTCTGTAAAGGAGAGGTTAAAAAAATAATAACAAACCCCATCTCACAGGGCTGCTGTGAAGATTAAAAGAGATGTCGAGAGAGATGTTTAGAATAACGCCTGGCATCCAGTGGGCACTTAATAAATGCTCATTTCCCTTCCCCTTCCTTCATCAACCAAAAACCCCAAGTTTTTTTTTTCCCCCCAAGAATGGACAGCAAGTTCCTATTCTATATAATTGATATTCTGAACTTAAATGCAGGATTTTACACGTAAACTTTTTAGGTTTCATCTTGAGATAAGAAGACATGTTTAATATTGCTAGATGTCAAGTTATTTTGAATGGCTAAAAATTGAGAACAATTTTTTTTAAAAGTCCAGTACAGCACAGTTAAATAAGGTATTGTCATATGATGTAATATTATTCAGATCCTTAAAATTACGGTTTTCAATAATTTATATACTCACTCTATAGTATAGAGTAGTTAAAAAAAACAGAATAGAGTATAATTGCAATTATGTTAAAATATATAGACTTGCATGAGCACAAGTTTGGAGGGACATATACCAAACTATTAACGGTACTCATCCCTGAGTTGTGGCACTATGTACCATTTTATTTTCTCCTTTATAGATTTCTTTATTTTCCTGGTGTTCTATAATGAGCATGTATTAATCTTAACTGAAAATTTATTTTAATTTCAGGGTTCTGCTTAATCTCAGCATTCTAGTCAATTGAAATGATTTTGAATCCTGGTTCTGTCATCCAATAGGCTTGTTATCCTAAACATGTACAGAACTGATAGAGGACAAAGCCAAAAAAGATGTGACATATATCACTAGAGACCTCACCCCAGGGTGACGTGAGCTCAGTACCCAGGGTGGTCTTTCCACCGGCTACAAATCCATCTTACTGCTGCCATCAGCCAGAACACACTCAATTCTCTTGAACCCAAATTAGGTGATTTTCCCACGACTTGGTAGAGTGAACCCATGTCGGCTACTAGTTACCTCAACTTCATTTCTGATGTCCCCACAGACTGTATGTTCAAATATCTGACCTGGAATTTGGCCAGGGATGGATAAGAAGCTTCCCAGCCGGCCACTTCAGGACCCCGGTCTTGCCCCCTTGAAGAGATGAACCAGGACAGCATTTGTTACCCTGCCGTCCTCACCTCTTCCCAGACCCCAGAAGCTTCTCTCAGGTCCCCAAAACACGATCTGTGAGAATCTGGCCGCCTGAGCTCAGGAAAAGCGACTTAAGTGTGGTCCAAGGCACCTCGTCCAAGGCTGGCCTTAGCCCTCTCACAAGTCTGCTCTTCCCTGACAAAGATGAGGGCGTGGTAAGGGCGCTTCACCTTGGAGACGCCAGCTGCCCCCCAGCCTGTCCCTGTCATCCTCCTGCTCTGACTGTAGCTCAGAAATATCCCTTTCTGTTGTCCAGCTGACCCAGGCCGGCTGCTTCCCCACCTGGAGCTCTGCCCACGGCCCAGTCAACTATTATTACTCAAGGCTCAACGCCAAGATGGCCGTCAGCCGGAGAGGACCAAGACCGGTCTTTTATCCTGGCCGGGACGATTCACGCAAACATCTCGGGGGCTTGAGGGAACGGAGCGCAGTACTGGCAGGGGTGGGCCAGACCAGCAGACACTGGGACACCTCAGCTGAGAAGACAAAGCAGAGGGTTCAGCCAGAGGATGGGCTTCAGCAGCTCAGGCTTCTCTGAGTCAACAGGGCCCCTGCAGAGGAGAGGCCCACCCTGTGTGTCACCGGCCCCTCCCCAGTGCCCTTTGCACTGCCCCCAACACCCTGCCTTTCCTTCAGGCCGGATATGCATCCCCTCCCCCACGAGGGTCACCCAGCCTCAGCACAGCTCCCATTTCCTGCCCCTGGTGACTCCTCTGAAGTCTATTGTTCGTGTGAAGTTTGGGTCAAAGGAAGCTGAGTCCCCACCCATGGGGGCCCGCCCACCCTCAGCAGTCCACACTGCAGGGAGCCGGGCCCATCTTCCTGATGTACTGAAGGCCGGAGGATGTTGGGCAAGGTCCTTGGGGGCTGGGATTCTGGTGGAAATGCTCCCAAAGGGCCAGTCGCTCCAGCTGAGGGCTCCAAGCCCATATCCCTAGTATCTACATGGAAAAACCAAAAGCGTGCGAAGAACTGTCATTTCAGAAGCGGTCAAGGCAAAGCTGGAATGAGAGCCTAGGAGCTGGAGACTGTGCCTAGCTACACAGCCCTGCCCCACCTCCACCTGGGCCCCTGAACTGGTCACACCCTAGGGGAAGGGGGGCCCCCCCCCCCGACAGCAGCTGTTCAGCTACAGTTTCAGAGCCTTAAAGGGAGCTGTGGTCCCAACTCCTGCCAGCAAAGGGTCACAGGGGGCAAAGGAAGGCAGGCAACCCGGGTCTGACATCGGCTGCAGGAAGGCACGGGGCGACCACGTCCTCCACTGCCACTGGGAAGAGGGACAGGAGCCTCAGATAGGGATGGCTCTGTGACAGTCACCAGTGCAAGACCGGGCTGGAAGCACATGGAGGCTGTGGCACTGCATCCCAGGGGACCTGGAAACACAGAGGGACCCTTCTCCACCAGCAGACCCTCGAGGAGAAAGGAGGGTGCATTTTAAAGACCCCTTGAGGGCCCCGCCCCTTCCAGAGGTCATTCTCAGATTCCAGGGTTCTGCACTTTCTGCTGGAAGGAGTGGAGTATTTCTGCCCCAACGACTTTGAGCCACAAGATGGGAGACATCCCCAGGCACAGTGCGCCAGCCTCCACGCCTGTTAGACGAAGGTGGCCGGGAGTCTGGGCATTGGGACCCACAGAGCAGGAGACGGCGCAGGAGACAGAATGGACCAGAATGGACCAGGGTGGACTCCAGCCCCAGCTGCGCCACTCACCAGCTGTGCGACCTTAAGCAAGCTACTGTCCCACCAGGGCTTCAGTTTCCCATCTTTATTTTTATTATTTTTAAAATTTTTATTGAACTATAGTTGACATTTACAACGTTGTATTAGTTTCAGGTGTACAGCAAAGTGATTCAGTTATTTTGTGTGTGTGTGTATATATATTCTTTTTTAGATTCTCTTCCATTATAGGTTACTACAAGATACTGAATATAGTTCCCTGTGCTATACAGTAGGTCCTGCTGTTTATCTATTTTATATATAGCAGTGTATATCTGCTAATCCCAAACTCCTAATTTATCCCTCCCCCACCCCCTTCCCCTTTGGTAAGCGTAAGTTTGTTTTCTATGTCTGTGAGTCTATTCCTGTTTTGTAAATAAGTTCTTTTGTACCATTTTTTAGATTCCACATATAAGTGATATCATATGGTATTTGTCTTTCTCTGCCTGACTTAACTTCACTTAGCATGATAATCTCCAGGTCCATCCATGTTGCTGCAAATGGCATTATTTCATTCTTTTTTATGGCTGAGTAGTATTCCACTGTATATATATATATATATATATATATATATACCACATCTTCTTTATCCATTCATCTGTCAATGGACATGTAAGTTGCTTCCATGTCTTGGCTATTGTAAATAGTGCTGCTATGAGCACTGGGGTACATGTATCATTTCGAATTACAGTTTTCTCTGGATATGTGCCAGGAATGGGATTGCTGGACCATATATTTTTATTTTTTTAAGGAAGCTCCATACTGTTCTCTGTAGTGGCTGCTCCTCATCTTTAAAATGAGCGAGTTAGGTGCTGACATTAGAGTTCACTAATGTTCAGCAAGTTCACCCTGGGGTCAAGGCAAAACGGTAATTAGAACATAGGAGTGGGAGACCCTGTGCTCTGCGGTGACAAAGCCGGGCTCCCACCTCCACCTGGGCCACTAGCGACCCTGGTTCCTAAGTCTGAGGGAAGAAGCCTGTAGGGCCCAAAGCGCTCAAGCCATCTGGCTAAATAAACATGAATGGCAGGGCAGGGTTTAGCAAAGGGTGTTCAGAGAAGTTCCCAGGAAAAAAGGGGTTCTATGCTGAAACAGGCTTAGGAAACACTGGCTGCTGCGCCTCTGGCTGTGCCAGGCACGGTGCGAGGTGCTCTGCAAACACTTAATTTTCACCACCAACTTTTCCGATAGATACTAATGAACTCCTCCCATATTACTCATCAGGAAACCGAGCCCGAAGACTTAAAGGTAGCGAGTAAGTGTCAGGATTTATACCCTGGTACGTGTGACCCCAAACCTGAACCCGCTCTACTCCATCTTTAGACCAGACGCCCTCGAAGCCCCACCCACACCCGGCCTGAGCCAGTGAGGGGGGAGGTGGCCCCCAGCAGCACACCTGTGTCCTCAGGGTGCGTGGAGGAGGGGCGGCGAGTCCCCACCCCCTGGCAGTGTCTGGTCCCTTCCTTTCAAGAAGCCCTAAACATTATGCCCACAGCATCTGGCTGTGAGAATGAAGAAAGAACTCGATAAGGGGTCGGCCTGCGTTCCCCCCACCCATCCCCACCACGTGCTGTCAATCTCACACTGCGGCCAATCTCCTGGGCATTGTGGCTCTCGCCCTACCCAGCTCCCTCCTCTAAAATGTTTCACATGGTGAAACCCCAATGGAGAGAAAACAGAAAGCAAAGCAGAAAGGAAGAGATGGGGAAACAGAGATACCCACAAGGTTCTCCTCACAGGTCAACCGGCAAATCAGAGGCGGCCTTCCCTCCCAGGCTGGCACCAAAGCATCTTTGCAATGCTCAGGACAGTGCCTCCTGGTCTAGCAAGTCTTCAAGGAGGAGGATTCTTCCATTTGACTGCCCCGGCAGCTCTAAGGAGAGCTGGACCAGGAGAAAGTAGTTCGATTCCTCCTTGTTCTTGGGGCCAAATTTAAAAGCACTGTCTAGACAAATACTGTGTGATATCACTTACATGTGGAATTTAAACAACAAAACTAGTGAATATAACAAAAAAGAAGAGGACTCACAGATATAGATATGAGCAAACTGGTGGTTACCAGTGGGGAGGGGGCAGCGCAATTTAGGGGCGGGGGAGGGGAGGTACAAACTATTGAGTGTACCATAGGCTACAAGGATGTGTTGTACAACACAGGGAATATAGCCCATATTTTGTTGTAACTGGAAATGGAAAGTTGCCTCTAAAAATTGCATAAAATTTTTTAAAAGTTAAAAATAAATAAGTAAAATAAAAGCACTGTTTACACAAATCTCAAGATTCAAAACGGTCTCTTTCTCGGGGGTCCAACCCCACAAACATCCCCAAATCTCACTACTGTCACGGAAAGACAAGAATCTCAACTTCCCTTAACTTTCTGCCCAGGCAAAACAAAACCGACCTCCCTAGAAAGACAGCTGCCTGGAAGAGGCAGGTGTGGACAGCTTCCTTCCAGCTCCGCGGGTCCAGGGCGAGTGGAGCCTGGGGGCCGCACACTCCCACAGCCAACTACTCCCGTACACACACCACCAGGGACACTGTCTCCTGCCCCCGCTTCGGCAGGGAGCAAGGACAGTCCTGCCCAAGAACAACATCCTCGCGGGGAAAACGCACACTGAGAGAGGCGGCATCTCGCAAGTCCTCAGAGACACTCAGCTCTCAGAAAAACGGCACTCTTAGCGAGTGGAAACGCGCTCCCGTTCGACACAAACAAATCCGCCTCCTGGAAGCCAGGTGAGTCATCTGTGAGCCGGTGTCACCCTCACATACACTCGAAGCTAAGGAGACAGGACAGCCAGACGCCACGTGAACTCATCACTTACCCTCCGGGTCTGGCCCGAACCCCCTGACACACGAGTGCACGGAGGCGCGAGTCCCGGGTCGGCCCACCCGCCGGGGAAATATCCGCTTCGGGGTCTGGGAGCTCTGCTCCCCAGACTCGCTGGTCCCCAGCGTAGAACGCACCAAGCTTCTCAAGCCCTGGGGAGCGGGGACCTTTTGCGGAGGTCCCCTCCGCTCTCGCAAAGCCTCGGCACTGCAAACCGCCAGGGCACCCACCTCCAGGGCTCTCCTTCCGAGCCCGAGAAGCGCCCAGCAGAAAAGAGGCGCGGGTGCCGGGTCTCTCCTGCCGCCGGCGTCCTCGGCTCCGCCTCCGGTCCTTTCGGCTCCGCGCGCTCCCCTTCCCCCCCCCCCACCCCGGCCCTCTCGCCCACCACGGCCCTGCGGTCCGCGCGCCTCCACGTGCCCGACTCGCCACCCAGTCCGGTCCTGGGTGAGAGCTCCTCCCGCGCCGCCGCCTTACCGGTCCCAGGGTGCGGGGAGGTGGGCGGGCGCGCCGGGCCAGTCCCGCGGAGTCCGCCCCGGCGCCGCTCTTCCAGCCGCGGCTCCGCTGAGGTCCCGGGAGGCCGGCGAGGGCGCTGCAGGGACGACGCGGGGTCAGCGAGCGGAGACCCGGGCTCCGGACCCGGGGCAGATCCGCTGGGCGGGGAGGAAGGCGGGTCGCGGGACGGGGCCGACCCCGCGCCGTCCCGAGCCCAGCTCGCCGCGCCCAGCGCGCGGTACTCGGTGCGCGGTAGTCGGTGCGCGGGGTCCGGCGCGCTGTAGCCGGTGCGCGGAGCGGGGCGGAGCGGGGCTCGCGGAGGGAGGAGTTTTCCCAGAAGGGGACTGACGGGAAAGCACGGGCGATCCCTATTCCTGGCGGGGTGAGTCAACGGGAGAGGAAGGGAGCCGGGGGAACCGAGCGCGCGCAGGAGGGCGGAAGGGAGGGAAGTGGGAGAGGGGAGACGGGAGAGGGGGGGACGGCGGGCCCGGAGCGCAGGTCCAAGGCCGGAAGAAGAGAGCGCCCGGGGAGCGGCAGAGGGGCGCGGCGGCGGGGCCACTCACCTGGGGGACGCGGCCGCACGGCGGAGCCGGGAGCTGCGGGCCCTCCCCGCCCCCGGCCTGGGGTTTGAAAGGAGGAAGCCTGGAATGTGAGGAATGAGGGCTGGAATGAGATGCGCGCGGCCGAGGGCGGGAGCTGGAGGGAGTGGCGGCCCGGCCCCGAGCCCTCGGGGAGGAGACTGGGACGCGGGGAGGGGCCGCGGGCGCGGGGCGGGCGGTGCTGGCGGGGGGCGGCCGCGGGGACTGTAGGCTGCGACCTCGGCGTCCTGCTCCGGCTTCGGCCGCCGCTCCGCACACGTGCTTCCCCTTTGATCTCGGCCCAGACTCTCTTCCTCCTCCCCTGGCCCGGCTTCCCGCCGGTCCTGGCCAGCCCCCCGCTCTCGGCCGAGGCCGGAACCCTTCCCCCTGACCCGCGGGCCGGCCTCTGGCCTCGCGCCCGGCCGCCAGCACGCCTCTCCCTCCGCGCCGGCCCCGAAAGGACGGGCGAGGGCGGACGTCCGGCGCGCGGGCAGCTGCTCCCTTCCCTGCGGTGCCCACCGGGGACCCCGCTCCCGGGCCCAGGACGCAGGAGCTCCGCGCGCACACGCGTGCCCTCCCCGCACGTTCTTTTCAGGCGTTCCCTTCCGCCCAGCGCTGACCTGCGACGCTGTCACCGCGGAGAGCGGCGCACGTGGGGAGAGGATGCCCGAAGTGACGGCCGTGTGGCGCGGCAGGAGACGCGTCTAACGCTAATCCCGCATCTGTTATGCGCCCACCGGACTCTGTGAAAATAGTGAAGGATAAGGCCTCAGCACCTGCCCTCTCAGAGCTTGCCATTTAGCTGGGAAGACTCGGTCTGTGGAGGAGCATCGCCAGAAAGTGGGGAGTCTGGGTCTTAAACACGCCAGGTGGGTTTAGTCTCGTGATGGATTACAACAGCGGTGCCAGTTGTGGAGGTCACTGTATCGCATTTGGGCTGTATCACTGGGCTTCTGTTTGGAAGTCTTCAGAACACACTGGCTTAATGCAGGGTGTAATCACATACCTCTGTCATCCACCTTGTTGGGAAGTTGAAACCAAAGGACTTCTGCCCTTTTCCAAAAATCAGATCCAACCTCAGCCTTATCTCTTAACCCTGTATTGTCCTGGGGTCCAGATCTTATCTCCCTTACCAAACAGAAACTTCCTTGGAGACACAGTAAATGTCCAATTTATCTTATCTTTCACCCAGCTCCAGCTTGGTGCCTGGGATAGATAAATGCTAATAAATGTTAAGTTAAAACCAAAAAAAAAAAACCAAAAAAAACCAGAAACCTACTACCACAGAGGATCTTGAAAGTGCTATAAATGCTGAAGTTGTTTCCAAGAGAGGTGTTCCAAAGGTGTTTTGAGTGATCACAGTATCACTGGACAAAGTATCCAATCTCTTAAGGTGAAGACTTTGAAGGAAGCAGGTCTCATTTGGATATAAATTCTGGTCTGCTTGTTAAATGATGCTTCACGTCAGGGCTTGGTCACACCTCGTCCACATGAAAAGTCTGCAGCGCAGGACAGTGTGCAGGCACCGAATGACACACAAACGGTAAGCACTGGCTACTTAGTGTAACAACCATTTGTTGTGTCCGTGAGCTTTGAGCACCATAGGGGAACCCAAGGGAATGCACAGTGAAATCCAAGTTGCAGAGGCGACGTGCTCTAGCTCTTGAAGGATAAATGAGAGTTCGCTGAATTGAGTCTGGAAGACTCACTAAGGCTGGTAGCCTGTACACGAGGGGAGTTTAGGAAAAGTCTAGTAAGCTGGTGTGGCTGGAGAACAGGAGGCGGGGAGGATGGATTACAACAGCGGTGCCAGTTGTGAAGATCACTGTATCCCGTGCTGAAGAGGGGGCATCCAAAGGGCCCTTGAGACACAAGTGTGACATAATCGGCACCTCCATCAGGAAGACCCCCCTCGACTAGACTGCAGGTGTTAGGGCTGGATTGGAGAGTCAGGGTAGTGGTCCTGAGGCTGAGGATGAGGGAAGGGGTCCAGGAAATAGTCCAGAAGCAAAATCAACAGAAATGGTGACTAAGTTGGCTGTGAGGTGAGAGAGGAGACAAAAATCACTGAACTTTGACAGCTGAACGATTGGTGGTACCATTAACAAAGATAAGAACTCAAACAAAGAGAGGACTATGTTGGATTGGAAGGTCAGTCCAGCTGGACTCAGAGGGGTGGGAGGAAGGTAGGACGGAGTCCCTTGGAGACAGGAAAGCAGGCTTCGGGCAGCCCACTCAGCACACACTGCTGAGAGGGTATTTGGAGATCAGACTGGCTTATTCCCTCCAGACCCTAACTATCCAAGACCATAAAGGATCAGAACCTCAGCCTCCCACAGGCTTATAGAGAGCTCTGTGCCTTCAGGAATCTCCCGTTCCCAAGCTGTTGTGGTCATTCTGGATAAAGGAAAGTTCTTAGAAGTCCCAAAGGTGAAAGACAGACTGTGATTTTACACACATGCCTGCCCTTTCAGGGGTATTTACATTTCTCAAGAGACAGGACTCATTTGTTGACCTTCAGGAATGAATCTCTTGGTGGAAATATTTCATGTCTGGATAGAGCTAGAGAGATGCACATGGCTCCCCTCAAATTACACCATAAAATCCACACCTCACCTCACCTCACCTCCTCGTGATCCCAGCCACCTTACCCGGACCTACAAATGGATCCTGGTCGAGCTTCACAAAAGTTGTGCAGAAAGAAGACGGCACAGGTGTGGTCAGAGCTGGGTTTGATGTGTGGTGGCTATTTGTGTTGTTTATTCTCCAAAATCAAAGTCAAAAATCATATTAATTACTTTTATCATGTGTCGTTTGGTATTATTTCCATTCCTTTAATAAATTGTTTTCAACCTACATGGTTATAGTTAAATTATCCATATGATACCCTATTAAACAAATTCAGCCACATCCATGTGATAGAATTCTTTAGAGTGATTAATAAGATTTTAAAAAATAAACCAGACAAGTGTGCATGACATAATAAGTGGAAAAGCGGATTTTAAAAACAGTGTGTACAGGATGGTCCTGTTTTATTTATTTATTTATTTAGGCCACACCGTGCGGCATGCGGGATCTTAGTTCCCCCACCAGGGACCGAACCCATGCCCCCTGCAGTGGAAGCACAGAGTTCTAACCACGGGACGGCCAGGGAAGTCCCAATCCTGTTTGTTTTTTTTTTAATTTTTATCTTATATTAGAGTATAGCTGATTTACAATGCTGTGTCCTGCTTTTGAAAAATAAATGGAAAAGTATCTTACAGTGAGTATCTCTGACAGGTTGAAGATTAAGGGACCTTCTTTCTCATTTTTTAAAAATCAATTTTTAATTTAATTTATTTATTTTTGGCTGTGTTGGGTCTTCGTTGCTGCACATAGGCTTTCTCTAGTTGCTGCGAGAGGGGGCTACTCTTCGTTGCAGTGCGCAGGCTTCTCATTGAGGTGGCTTCTGTTGTTGTGGAGCAAGGCTCTAGGCGCGCGGGCTTCAGTAGTTGTGGCACGCGGGCTCAGTAGTTGTGGCTCACGGGCTCTAGAGCGCAGGCTCAGTAGTTGTGGCGCACGGGCTTAGTTGCTCCACAGCATGTGGGATCTTCCCAGACCAGGGCTCGAACCCATGTCCCCTGCATTGGCAGGCAGATTCTTAACCACTGCACCACCAGGGAAGCTCCTCTTTCTCATTTTTTGTTCTCTATTTTCTATAACAAACTTGTACTTCTTTTATAATTGGGGGGGTAAGGGGTGGGATGTGACTGGAACTATATATCTAACCCTGCCCTAATTTTTCCACATCTTAAAAAAAAACCAACACCCACAACTGGATTTAATAGCCTAATAAGAAGTTAACAAGGGCAGAATCCAGGAAGGATTATTTCCTAGGCTTTAGGTAAAAGGAAATATATTGCTTTTGAAATATCCCCAAAGCATGCCCCCTCTTCCTGGGCTTCAAAAGTAGGATGCGGCTGACTCGGTGCTGGGGGTATGGTCACTGTAACTGCAGGTCCTATTCTTTTCAACCCATGCACGCTGTATTTCTTTCTTTCTTTCCTTCTTTCTTTCTTTTTCCGGCTGTGCCACACGGCTTGCTGACCAGGGATTGAACCCACGCCCCCGGCAGTGAAAGCGCAGTCCTAAGCACTAGACCGCCACGGAATTCCCTCTATTTGCTTTTTTTTCCTTAAGAAGACTCTTCACTCCATACCACCTGAACTGCATCTTGTGTTTTGAAGGACAAAACAGACCGACCTTTATCAAAGCTGGAGTCTTTCATCTATAGAATAAAAGCGGTCTGTGACTTGAAAAGCATCATATTAATTCTGTTATCTCTTCATCCAAGAGAAATGTGGACAAGAATAGACTCCAGGTCTAGCATCCCTAGGGGGCAGTGTGTGCTAGGGGCTGACTTGTCCTCCTCACCCCACCCCCCAGTTCCTTATGTTGAAGTCCTAATCCCCAGTGCCTCAGAATGTGACTGGATCTGGAGATGTCTTTACAGAGGTGATTAATTTAAAATGATTAAGTTAAAAGTCCAATCTGCCTGGATTAGGGCCCATCCTAATCCTCCTTATAAGAGAGATTAGGACACAGACTTCTCACAGGGGACACAGGGAGAGGATGGCCATCTGTAGGCCACGGAGAGAGGCCTCAGGAGAAACCAAACCTGCCTACACTTTGATCTTGGACTTCTAGCCTCCAGAACTGTGAGAAATAAATTTCTGTTCAAGCCACCCAGTCTGTGGTACTTTGTTATGGCAGCCCGAGCAAACTAATTCAGTGTATTTCCAGACTGACACAAAACTCTTGGTTTCTGGAGCCCAGAGGGTGAAGGCTTCTCTGTGCAGTTCTCAGAATTTCTCTGAGGGTCCCAGGGGGTCTTTAGGATCCGGATATCCAGGAGCTTCCTGGAAAAAAATCTAAAGGGGGGGGAAGGCTTCCTCCAGCCTAATTGTTAAAAGTTTCATTTTCAGTGACTCTGATACAAAATTTTGAAAATGAAAGTTAACATAAGTCATATTATGTCCCTACTGGGGAATTAAACTAATCCGGTTCAAACAACAGCTCGGCCGATACTAATTATGACCTTGGGGACCCTTAGAGTCTGGGCCTCAGCCTCCTATCACTCATGTTTCCATCCCACGTTGACTGAGCATGTGTGATGTCCTTGGCACCGTGCCAGGTAGGCGCTAGGGATGAACAGACATGTCACAGCCCTGCCCCCAAGCTACTGACATTCTAATGGGGAAGTTGGACAAGCACAACTTCCCCAGGGAATGACACCTGGTGAGAAGAGGGTTACATTTTCGGAACCCGAAGTTGAGATTTCTGTGGACCCACGTTCTCCGACAGAACATTCTGGAATGATGAAGTGTTCTTTATCCGTGCTGTCCAGTATGGTAGGCACGAGCCACATATGGCTACTGAGCCCTTGAAATGCAGCTAGTTGACTGAATTTTAATGAACTTTAATAGTTCCATGTGACTAGTGGCGATGGTGTTGGAGAGCACAGCTGTCGACCATCCAAAAGGAGATGCTTGGCGGGCAGGTAGATAACACTTGCGGAGCGAAGGGGAGAACTGAGGACTGTGGAGACACCAAGAATAAAAGTGTGGGCATTCCCTGGCGGTCCAGTGGTTAAGACTCGTGCTTCCACTGCAGGAGTGGGGGATTCATCCCTGGTCGGGGAACCAAGATCCCACGTGCCACATGGCACGGCCAAAGGAAAAAACAAAAAAGCAAGCTACTGAACCAAGTATATAGTATGCTACCTTTTGTGCACAAAGAGTGGGAAATTACAAATACATTTTTATTTTTGCATAAAGAAATACTGGAAAGATACACTGGAAACTAAAAGTGGTCAACTATAAGAGTACAGGGCAAGGGAAACAAGAAGGGGACAGATATGGGAGGAGGCTTTAATTGTATAATCTTAAAAAGTGTTTTAAATAATATTAAATTATTACTATTTAAAATCTGTATCTCTCTCTCTCTCTGATACAGAATCACAGGAGACTGACCAAAGGCAAAATCAGGACGTATTTTTTAGGGACATCCTTGTATCTTACCCTGATGGAGTCTGTCCTGAGCATGCGTCAGTACCCTAAAAATTGCATTTAAACCCACTCTTAAAATCTTGATCTAATTGCCAGCCCCCCTCTGCCTGTCACCCTCCTTTCGTCTCAGACCATCCTTCCTTCCTGACCTTCCTGCCCCCAGACCACGGAAGAGAGAGAGAACTACTGATTATTCTTGGAGGCCTTGAAAATCTCAAGGGACGGAATCTGGGTAGATAGTGCTTAACCAGATGTTAAAACCCGGAGGCTTGAGAAGCACTATATTATACCAAAATGTGTAATAAAAGGTTGGAACAGACCAGGAAAAGTCCCACTGCCACCCTGGCCCACCAGCTCTACCCTCTACGTGGCACACTCTTATTGCACCTGGCCTCCTGGGCCTCAGCCTTGCCCTGTGCAAAGGAGCTTGGGCCTGATGGACCAAAGGACCTGGCAGAGCCGGAGAAAATCACGGAGGCCCCTTTCATATTTGAAATATTTCAGAAACTTCCATTAACATCAGGGCTACTTTTCTTGTTGTTTTGCTTTGTTTGTTTGTTTTGCCTAGGCTGTCCCTTCAAGTAGGAAAGGAGAGATGGGTACAAAGTAAGGAAGGTGAGGTAGGCTCAGGCCTGAGACCAGAACGCAGGGTATGTTTAGTTACCCAGTAAAGCCATGCTGTTTTTCTTTCCTCTCACCAGAGTCCCTGGAAAACCACCTTAAATTGCTTTATGAGCATTTATAAACCATTTTGCGTAACTGCATGGCTAAAAAAGTCAACCGAAATGCATTATCCCATTTTAAAACAACATTAATAAAAATGATAATATTGATATTTGCCCCTCTCCTACACCAAATGCCTAGGCATTTGGGGCCAGAGCCCACGCGTTCTGCCTGGAATTCCTCCACTTTCTACACTCCACAAATGCTACTGTTCCCAGACCTTCAAGAGAGTCATGACAACAGGGTCCACTGTGAAGTCGCCTCATCTGGGTTTCAGAACCTGCGCGCATGTGTTAATGCACTTGTAATGTGCCCCCTGGGTCAGTAGGTGGTGCCAGGGAGCGGCCCGCGGTTTCGGGAGAGCTTGCCTGAAAACCGCACTGACCGCGGCATCCCCATGCCCGCACCCCCGGTTTTTGGAGAGGGAAGAGTAGGTAGAACCCGTGAAGAGTACACTGACTACAATAGCTAGGAGACCGAAGCGGGGAGAGGGGGCAAAACTAGCCCACATGCACCTGGCCAAGAAATGTGTGAGGGGCGGGGCAGAATCTAACCAGTCCTGGGCGAGCCCCCGGCGGGGGGTCTACGTGGGGACGTTTAGGAGGACCAGGGGCTGGAGGCGTGGCACACGTGGCGCGAGCACACGGGCAGGAGACACTCCGCGGAGGGGGGCAGCTCGCAACGCCCCCAAGTTTTCTCTGTGGAGCAAGATGCAGCCAGCGGTTGGGAGGGGCGGCTTCCTCAGCGCGGCCACGCCCTCCCCCGGGGCGCGCTCCCGCCATTCCAGTCTCCCCTCTCTAGGCCCTTAGCTCCAGCCTCCAGGGGCTCCTCCCCAGGCCTCTCCAGCTACGAACAGCACGTAGCTGTCCAGGAGAGAAGCAGAGACCTCGATCCAAAACACACTCAGGAATTCCGGGTGGCTGCCAGCACTCTTTATCACTCGGGAACAGGAGATCAGGTAACTCAAAACCTCTCCATCTCCAGAGGGCGCACGTTGGCAAATCACTGGCAGGAAAACGGACAGAACCCAGGGACTCTGAGCTGAACCGTCACTCTATTTCTGCACCCGTGCTGCTGTCTAAAGGAAGGGAATTGGGAATTCCCTGGCGGTCCAGTGGTTAGGGCTCCGCACTCCCAATGCAGGGGGCATGGGTTCCATCCCTGACTGGGGAATTAACATCCCACAAGCCAAAAAAGAGAAAGAAACAGAAAGGAAGGGAATTGATTCTCATTCATTCCTTTTTCTCACCTACTAACCTTCTAATCAAAAAGAGCTTTTTGCCGTCCTGTTTAGACGTTGAAACACCACTTGCTGGTGTCTTTCGTATCAACGACCATCGATATTCCTGGCCACTGAAAAGTGCATAAAACTGTGTTGCAAATAACCTGTTTGGCCATAAAGAATCACGTGGAAGAGAAGCCAAGCCACAGAAATCAGACCGACTCCGGCTCTCGTCCTGCTCTTTGGGCTCTTCCCACCTCCTTCCATGCCACTCATCCATCCCCGTGACTCCGAGAGCGGGAAGGCCTCAGCAAGACCTGTGAACACACTTTTCTCAACTTGTCCGTATAAGGAAGCTTTAAATGTGAACACTTACAGGTGAGACGTGGGGTCCCTGTCACTATCAGGTATTTAATTTGCTCTGCGGCTGAATCAGGAAGCAACACCAATGCAGCTGACCCAGGCGGCTGACCGGTGCAGGCGGCTGCCCTCTGGCACCCCTGCTCAGCCTCAGCTCCGTCACCTGCCCAGGACACTCTCAGCGCCGCACACACGGTGAGTCTACAGTCTCCAGGACGCAGATCCCTGAGTCTGCAGACCCTGCTCTACCTGGTTGAAAACTTCGGTGATACCCACTTGGCTTCAAAGAACTGTTGCCAAGCGATGGAATTACTGTGACAGAACATGATGGTAGGAGGCATGCGAGGGACAGGAGTCTGAAAGAAGAATGGCAACACTCACGTTTTTATATAAATCCTTTTTTATTTCTGTAGCATACAAAAGGTATAAATATGATTCATGTAAAACCGATCACCTGCACACTCAAGCAGGAGGGACATGAAGCTGGGGTATGTGTCTGCGCCAGAGCGGGCAGGAGGAAGCAGGGTCAGGTCCAGTCCCCCCGGCCCCCCTTCCCCAGACACTTCATATTCTCCAACAGGAGACGAGCGAACAGCCTTCCATTTTCAGTGTCAGGTCGGTGGTCCCGCGGGCCTGGCGGGCACCTGAGGAGTGAGGCACTTGAGGGGAAGCAGCCGTGTCAGGGCAGAGCGGGTGGGACTTACCCGTGGGGTGAGCCGCGGGTCTGCCCATCCCCCGGGTCTCTTCCCTTCCCGCTGCTATTTGATGTGGAGCAGGGACAGAAAGGAAGTCCACAGAAGGGACGGGACGAAGCGAAAGCCGCCGATGCCTGGCCCCAGGCGGGCAAACAGCTTGGTGCACGAGGCCTGGAAGGTGACCGACGCCAACGCAGAGCTCACGGTGTTCCTGGATGCACGCGGAGGCCGGGAACTAGCAGCAGTCATGTGACTTGGGGAGAGGCTAACAATCTGAACGACTCAGCAAAACTCTTACGAGCTGTGAGGAAGTGACAGGACGTGCTCCGCCAAGGATGAACCAGGCCTCAGGGGCTGACGACACTTAAGCCAAGAAGAGGCCCAAGCTCTGCCAGCCAGGCCCTGTCCTCGCCCCTCTGGGCAGTGACAACGGCAGGCTCCACACACACTGTTCTCTCTCCTCCCACGCGGGCTACAGGTGAGTCTGCACTAACGGCTCCACAGTAACCCAGCGGGGACGCACTCCTGGGCTGAAGATGGGGAAGGCCTCTGTCAAATCCCTCTCAGTCGTAAGCAGACAAGGCCACCTCTAGAGGTTATGCTTCCAGCCTACCCTGCGATTAAGACAAGTACGTAAATTGCTCGCATCACTGATCGCAAACTGGGCCAGAGCCACTCTGAGACTGCAGCCAGCCGGCCGGCCCTAAGGGAAGGGGGACCGTGACACGGTGCCTCCCGAGCTGAGGGACGGTGGCACCACTCTCCCCCACAGAGACGGCAAAGAGGAGCGCTTCTCCCAGGGCCCCCCCCCGTGGGTGAGGAATGGTCACCAACGGTAAATGACACTCTGGAAACCACCGTGGCCAAAGCAAATACAAGGCTACGTCACAGCGGATGAGGCTGGGTGCTGCTTCAGATCCGACCTGCAGGCCTGCACTTCCTGGAGGCACCGTCCCCACTCAGGTGCTCTCACGACACGGCCGTTCTGGAAGATGGCCAAGCCCACAGCGGCAGAGACACCCTGCAGCCGGGACCGGCCCGCCGCCCACTTACAGAAAAACTCTGCAGACCTGGAGACTAAAGGTAATTCAGGGAATGTCCCTCTCTGAAAAGTTCTGCAAAAAAAGAGACCCAAGTACTGGAGTATGAGAAGCTGCTTCTGGCTGCAAGTTTCCAAGAACGGGACTCTGACCACTGGGCGGTGACGTCACAGTCACCGCGAGCTCTGGACAGTCTCTCACCCGAGTCAAGCTGTAACCCCTGACCAGGGCTGTGAGACCCCGAGAAGGGGTGTGTGTGTACATATATGTGTACACACACGTGTGCACATCTACATACATACTTTCAGGGACCATTCCAAAAGGGGGGCCTGTCACTCTCCGTGTCCTGGGCAAGCGCAAGGGCGGCGGCTACGTGCTCCAGAAAGCTCTGCAGAGAGAAAGCACAGCGCCTGCCCGGCTGTCATTCGCAGGCCAGCTTGCTGTCGAAGCTGGAGAGCCCGATGGCGAAGGCCTGGAGCGCGCACAGCGGGTAGCTGTAGTCCAGGGTGAACACGTCATCGGCCACGCGTCCAAACTGCATGACTATGTAGTCCGCTAGAGGCAGAGAGAGATCAGGATGTCAGGAGGTAAGGAAGACATCCTCCAAATAGGTCTCTAAAATGGGAAACCCTCAGAAAGATGGAAGGAGGCCTGACCAAGAGTGCCTGCCGAGCACGACCAAGGCTCTACTGCGACTCCACTCGGCTCCCTGCCCGGACCAGCAGAGAAGGGCATGGGGGGGCAGCGCAAACTCTGGGGGGGGCCGGAAGGGCAAGAGGCAGAGCAGCGCAAGCTCGGAGGAGGGGGGGCCGGAAGGGCAAGGGGGGGGCAGCGCAAGCTCGGGGGGGGGGCGGAAGGGCAAGAACTTTTCCTGAGGAAGGGCCTCGGCCTCTGCCCCCCGAGCAGCCCCCCCAGGACTCCTCCGGTTGCCACAAGAGACCCCTCACACGCTCCTGCCCGCCTCAGCTCAGCGGCTCAGACGGCTGACTGCAAGACTGTAGCTCTGGCCTTCCGAGGAGGTCCTTTCTTTCTAAAATCATGCTCTCCTGAGTAGAACTTCCCACCAATGAAGGGCAATGCTCATTTCCGCATCCTGTCAGAACACCTCTCTTCCTGGGACTTACGGTCGTTTTCGTGGACTATCTGGAAGTTCTTCACAGAGGCCTGAGTGACCCGGCCGTGGAAGTTCAGGACGTAGGACTGGGTGTCGTCGTTCCAGACGGGCGACTTGTTGTGCAGCTCGATCAGGTTCTCCATGGCTCTGTTCTGCCACTTGGAAAGCAGGCTCTCGCGGTCCTGTAGGAGAGAAGTGTGTGCTGAGGACCACCGCAAACCGCTCGCCCTCAAGGCTGTGAGGTGCGAGGCAGAGCAGGGGCCTGCTTCCTCCGTTTCAGAAAGTAAAACAGAAACAGAGCCAAAACTAAGCCGGCTCTGTCGGATTCTTACAGAATAACTTAGCGTTTCCCTTCGCAGACCAAGTGGCTGCAAATGAGCCACGTTAGCAACGGCGCCTACCCCGAGGGTCTGGAGGGCTGGCTCTCCTGAGCAAGAGGGGGCCGCTCTCCAGGCTGGGTTCGTTCGGGAGGAATCAACACTGTTTTCTATTCACCTTGCCTGTATCACAGTCCTGTCACTAGAGTCCTTTGTTGATGAAATAAGCTCCTACTTACATTTCGTGGCTGAAATGGGATTCGTTCATGATTCATATTCATCCCGGGGATGATCACAGACATTTTCCTCGGGCCTTTAAATCCGAGTACATTTGTTTCCTGGAAGAGAGGGAAATAAACAGGAACTTGAAACAGAAATGAAGACGAGGCCTCATTCTTTTTTTTTTTTTAATACCATGCATTTTCTTTCTATCTACCTACCTACCTACCTACCTATCTATTTATGGCTGTATCTATCTATCTATCTATTTATTTATGGCTGCGTTGGGTCTTCGTTGCTATCTATCTATTTATGGCTGTGTTGTGTCTTCATTGCTGCGCGCAGCTTTCTCTAGTTGTGGCGAGCGGGGGCTACTCTTCGTCACAGTGTGCGGGCTTCTCGTTGCGGTGGCTTCTCTTGTTGTGGAGCACGGGCTGTAGGCACACGGGCTTCAGTAGTTGTGGCACGTGGGCTCAGTTGTGGCTCGCAGGCTCTAGAGTGCAGGCTCAGCAGTTGCAGTGCGTGGGCTCAGTAGTTGTGGCTTGCGGGCTCTAGAGCACGGGCTTAGTTGCTCCGCAGCACGTGGGATCTTCCCGGACCAGGGCTCGAACCTGTGTCCCCTGCATTGGCAGATGGATTCTTAACCACTCCGCCATCAGGGAAGCATACAAGACCTCATTCTTAATGCAAAGCCCTCCTGGGCATGTAAAACGGGGACAATGTGGAGAGCACTAAACACTATTCTATTACTTTACTGTAGTTAAACAAAGAGAGACGGAGAATCAAGACCAGGAAAATAAGACTGTTTCCTCTTTTTAAACCTAATTTGAACATCTGAATTTAAAACACTCTATCGGCTTGAAACCCTACTCTTACTCTTTAGCTTTAAGTGAAATTTCAGACAGTTATGAGCAAACTGTCCAATTTTGTCATCTTCAATAAATATCTATTTCCCAATGAGGACACGGCACTATATGATATAGAGTGAGAATTACAGTTTAAATTAAATAGGACCTGTATCTGGAGGTAAAAAAAATCAAATGCCTGTCAAACCAGGCAGATTATATATGAATAAAATAAGTACATTAAATACATGGATATATGTGTATTCATATACATACACACACACAAAGTCATGCATAGTTAAAATATTTAATTGATTCTGAAGCTAAGAGAAAACATCTATATATTATAAAGTGTTAAGTCAAATGATTCTCAGCCACTTAGATAAAATCTCATGGGAATCAAGTGATGAGATTAATTCCAACTGATGGAAAGTTGAGACTTTGGGATCAAAGCAACAACTGAGTCGGGTTAATTCCTTCTTGCTTCTTTGACTCCACAACTTCGCATGCCCACTACGCGCCAGGTCCGTGTTCACGTGGAAACAGCAGTGAATGGGACGTTACGAACTGGTAGAGAAGGATGGTGCTGAAGCAGCAGTCTGGGGCAGTAGAGGAAGCGCGGGGAACCGAGGGGAGCAGCAAGCACATCTAGTGTCGGGAGAGACCCCTCTGCCGACCCTGGTGGACGGGCAGAGGCAAGGAGGGGAAGGGCAGGCTCTCAGGTGGGGCACAGGCGCGAGAGGAGCAGCTAGAATGCCGGGAGCGCACAGGAAGCGTGCCAGCGGGGAGCCGGGAGGGAAAGGTGCCGTGTCCAGGCTTGATTCTGGGCTCAAGGGGCAGCCTGAGAGGATGTGGAGCAGGAGAAGGGCAGTGTCCGCTGCAGCTGGACCGCTCAGCAGCGGCTGTGCAGGATGAACCAGGTCGAGAGGGCGAAAAGCAGAGACCGGCTTCCAATTTACGTTACCCGCGAGCCAACGGGTAAGGGGTAACGAAGGCCTGCGTTAACACGGCGGCATTGGGAAGAGAGAAGAGGAGATGAGTGAGGGCCGGCTGAAACAATAAATACAGCTAAACTTGGCAATTCATAAATAACTTGAGTATACAGAAGCAAGCTTGGGAGGGGGACTGCAAGCCCAGGGCCGGGACGCCAGGAGGCTGAGGAAACGGGGGCCGGCACTCACGTAGCAGACGGCGGCCAGCTCCTGCCGCATGCAGGCCTTTCCTACCAGACCCTGGGCCTTGGCCGGGCTGACGCCATGGTCATAAACTGTAAACTTGGTCCCCATGAGGTTGGACCTAGAATCAAGAGAAAAAGCCACCACAATGATCTGTATTTTTCTCCCATACAAACACAAGCTAGGAGACGTATGGGACAGCCTCTCGGCCCACTCTCCAAAGGTCAAGGGGTCATCATCACTTTCTCAAAGATCTAGCCTTAAAACAAGGAAGGGCCTTAGACTTTCTATTAACTTTATTTTTTTAGATGACATCGACCAGCTCATTGTAAAACCGACATGGATTGTTCTGAAACTACAGGAATCAAACTATCAGAAGAGCACGACAGGATATAAGGCTGCTCTCACCTGAGTTTGCCAATATAACTTTCCCCTTCACGAGATAAATCTGTTGGATCAGTGGAGATAAGGTAGTTGGATGTTTTGCTCTTTTTCCGCTTTCTACCTGCAAGAAGAAATATCTAGAAAAGGAAAAAAATTTTTCAGTAAAAACTGCACTCAAGAGAACTGCCATGTTTATCCTACCTATTTAGTTAGCAAATATTTAGCAACTGCCTATCATGTACCAAGCAGTCCATCTCCGGGTCTTTTTTTTTTTTTAAACAGGTTTAATGCACTGTAACTTTTCTTGCAGAAAAACGATGTGGTGGCCACAGCTGGAGCCTGGGTCTCCCGCATGAAGACTTGGTGTGGGTCATTACAGGACGCTCAGTGAACCCCTGACAGGGACCATCAGTGAACATGGTCTCTCTCCAGAGCTCGGGGGTGAGGCAGCCTAGGTCTTGGAGACAGCATCAAAGGTGGCCTTGGCAAAGCTGCCCAGGGCAGCGGTGCAAGCCCTGGCCAAGGTGCAGCATCGTCCAGGCCGGCCAGCACCAGCTTCTCGGGCACAGCGGCTGGGATGACGCCAGTGTCCCGGGGCAGGATGAGAGGCACCGGCCTGGAGCCACAGTGGCCGGCCAGCCTGCAGGGATGGCCTGGGGCTGGCCGATCCCGTCCCCCCAGTAGCCTCACCACATGAGGACCACGGAGAACTTGGCCAGAACGATGGCCTCACGACGGCAGTGGCGACCTCCTCGAAGCACTGAACACCCAGACCAGCACCTGTCCACTGCAACCCCCAAGAGCAACAAACGCCTTGACCCTGGGCCGCAGGGCAGAACGGGTTGTGCTCAGGCATCACTGTCAAAACCTCATCCTTGAAGGAGGGACGCTCCCAGGGAAGAGTCAGGCATCTCGGATTCCCGGATGGATGAGCAGAAGAGACGGGTCTCCTCCAGAGCCCTGACCAGGCGGCCCAGCTCGGGGAGGGGTAGCCGATCCTTGCCCCCGGCCCTGACCCCGCGAGCTCTGTGGCCTCGGGCCCCTGAGGGACCTCCATGCCCTATCGTAGCCAGTGTACCTGCCATTTGGGGTTTTGTGGGAGAAGACCAATCTCTGGGTCCTTATCACTTTTTCTAATCCTCATAATTCTTCTCAGAATTCACTATCAGGGTTTCCCTACTGCACAACTTTTCTAAATTCACTAGCTTGACTCTCCATATCATTATTTACAACTTTATCCCTAAAGCCTCCAGTGACTTTTTAAAAAAGCTTCATCCACTTTCATGAGTAAGAGTCTTTCCACCTTTGGAAGAGGCAGGACCGTGGACACTGTGCTTCCCATTCTCCCTGCAACGGCTTTCCTGATGCTTCTCGCTGCATTTTGTATGTTGTTGTTCTAAACTCCTGTGACTTCAGTGATACGAATACTGTCGTATTTATGCATCCTTCCCAAACACTCCTAGACTTGGACGTAATAAGGAAGCAGGAGACGGCAGCAACTAAGGGGAGGGGGGGCACTTTGGAATCAAACAGATACAGGTTTGAATCTGGCTCTGCCACTTCTTAGTGTGATTTGGGGCATTCCCTAAGCTGGGATAAGAAATCCTATCTTCCAGCGTTGTCATAAGGGTTCTAGGTAATAACATACATAAAGCATTTAGCACACACCTGGTAACTGTAAACACTCAGTAGACAGTGGTTATAACAACATTAATATCTATTATCATCATCTCACTTCTAGGCTCTTAAAATCATACACTTAGACCTGGTATTACAAAATACATTGTTCATTAGCAAGTATTAACTGCCTCGAATTTATGTATAAAGTAACTTAGAACTTCTAGGATGAAAAACAAGACATTCCACTTGCATGTTTTCTGTTTTTCCAATTCCTCCTATTCCCTAAACCCTTCTTTCTTCCACACTGTCATAATCAAAGTCAAAGTCAAAGAGCACACTGGAAACCCCCCACCCCACAAAAGGGATGGAGGTAAAAATAATTACATTCAAATATTCTCTTCCATCTTCTTACCTTCTAGATAAAACTTTCTCTTTGCGGGGTGGGTAGGTTTTGACTATTAGACTATGACCTCTTTGAAGACAGTGAGAACACAGCACTTGGGAACTAGTAAGTACAACCTAGTTCCTGTCGAATACCGGTGCTCCCCCATCCCCACCCCCCATCGTAAGACCATCAACGACCCAGCCCACAGCACTCTTCCCTCCGTCTCAAGATCTGTCTTAAGAACCCCTTCTCAGGACCTCCCTGGTGGTCCAGTGGTTGAGAATCCACCTTCCAATGCAGGGGACGCAGGTTCGATCCCTGGTCGGGGAACTAAGATGCCACATGCCTCGGGGCAACTAAGCCCAGTGCCTCAACTACTGAGCCCACACGCTCTGGGGCCCACATGCCACAAGTAAGACCTGACACAGCCAAAAAAAAAGAAAAAAAGACCCACTTCTCATACCTTGCGATTTTCGTCCTTTTCCAAGTGCATGTAGTAGGTGGGGAAAAGCCCTCGATCCATTCCTTTTTTATCCCGAGTTATCCGACACTTCACTGCGACACCTCGAGGGGCAGGACTGTATGCGAAGCCCTCTAAATTCTCTATTTCTCCCAGCTGGCTGTCAGCGTGCTGGGCTGCAGTTCCAGAAGCTCCTGCATCCTGAAAGAACAGCCACACGTGAGCACTAGGAGGCTGGGTCAGGAAACCTCATATTCTCTTTGAGAAACACTGAAAGGACAAAATCACTTACTGATTTACCTGTATGTCTTCAGTCTTCTGACAAGGTAGGGAAAAACTCTGAGAAGTTAAACAAGCATACAAATGTTGGGAGTAAAGAAGCAGCGAAGCATGAAAATGGGATACGGCTTCACAGAAGCTGGTTCGAGACACAAGAACTCAGGGAGCCGCGGACTCTGAGTGTAAATCCCAGCTTCAATCTTCGAAGCAGTCCTCACCCAGTAATGGCATGTAAATACCGGAGCTATGTTTAGGGAGCGGTGAGGTTAGCTCAGAGGAAGAAGTTCCAGAACTACATACTGTGGCTGGCTTCTGGCTGGATGCAGAGCTGGGTCTCTCTGCCTCTGAATAGGACGAATGAGATCTTAGTTTTTTCCCTTCTCCTTCCTCCCCGTCAGTCTCCTCCTCATCAAAGTTCAAACTCCCTGAGATACCTGGCAGAAAGGGAGAAACTGTCAAAAAGGGCCAGAAACCTTTGAACCAAATATAATTTTAACTTCCTTGTTTAAAAATTGCAAGCTGTTCTGACTTAAAACATGGCTATTTAATCCAAATTTTGACAATTCTTTCTTCATATTCACACCTAGATCCATCCCTTGTTTTCCCTTCCTGCTGTTCCCTTCCCTAATTTATCCTCTTTTGCAAATCATATATCTGATAAATGATTAATATCCAGAATTTATAACTCAACAGCAACAAAAACAAACCCAATTCAAAAATGGGTAAACGGGACTTCCCTGGTGGCACAGTGGTTAAGAATCTGCCTGCCAATGCAGAGCACACGGGTTCGAGCCCTAGTCCGGGAAGATCCCACATGCCGCGGAGCAACTAAGCCTGAGTGCCACAAGTACTGAGCCTGCGCTCTAGAGCCCACAAACCACAACTACTGAGCCTGTGCGCCACAACTACTGAAGCCCGCGCTCCGCAACAAGAGAAGCCACCGCAATGAGAAGCCCGCGCACCGCAACGAAGAGTGGCCCCCAATCACCGCAACTAGAGAAAGCCCGTGCACAGCAATGAAGACCCAATGCAGCCAAAAATAAATAAATAAATAAAAATAAATTTTTAAAAAAAATGGGTAAAGGACTTGAACATTTCTCCCAAGAAGACACATAAATGGCCAATAAGCACATGAAAAGATGCTCAACATCACTAGTCATTAGGGAAATGCAAATTAAAATCACAATAAGAAACCACTTGACAATCACTGGGATGATTATTATAAAAAACAAAAACCAAAAAACAGAAAATAAGTGTTGGTGAGGATGTGGAGAAACTGCTGGTGGCAATATAAAATTACGCAGCCACTGTAGAAAACAACATAGGGGTTCCTAAAAAAATATATATATAGAATTACCATATAATCCAGGAATTCCACTTCTGGGTATATACCGAAAAGAACTGAAAGCAGAGACTCAGACAGATACTTGAACGACCAATGTTCACAGCAGCATTACTCACAGTTTTCAGAAGGCGGAAACAACCCAAATATCCACCAACTGATGAATAAACAAACTGTTGTATATACATAAACAGAATGTTATTCAGCCTTAAAAAAGGAATGAAATTCTGACACAGGCTACAACATGAATGAATCTTAAAGACATCGTGCTAAGTGGAATAAGCTAGACACAAAAAGGACAAATACCTTATGATTCCACTTTTATGAGGCCTAGAATAGTCAAATTCATGGAGACAGAAATATAACAGAGGTTGCCAGGAGCTGGGGGTGGGGCAGGGGTGGGGGGGAGTTGGTGTTTGATAGGGACAGAGTCTCAGTCTGGGAAGATGAGAAAGTTCTGGAGATGACGGTGGTGACGGCTGCACAACAGTGTGAATGTACCTAATGCCACTGAGCTGTGCACTTACAAACGGTTAAAATGGTAAATGCTGTGCACATTTTACCACAATAGACGTCTCTATCAGTTACTTCTTTGTTTTCCTACATTTTGTTCATCGGTAGTCCCGTGAACTAATTTGAGTTGGGAATGTTTGAAGTACTACTACCTTGCACCTTTTACAGAAAACTTCAAACTATCTGATGAAAAACTATTTTTTCATTTTATCCTCACATTTATATGAGTTTGAGGAGGAGGGACTGGCAAGTCTTATTTTTTGTTTTGTCTCTTGCTTGTTTATGGGACACAAAGTGTGCCGTGTGTTATAAAAGAAGCACGACCCTCAAATTCACACGTGAGAGGATGATGCCCCAGGAGAAGCATTTCTGCCCAAGAGGAAGGGGCAGAGCTACGGGCGAGACCCACCTCGCTCTGCTCAGTGGTCTACAGGGTAAAGTCACCCCTCGTACAATAGCTGGAACAGCCCCCAAATCACAAATGACAAGGAGACCGAACAACAAGCAGTGCTGCCCACAGTCATCCACCTCAGAGGAGGGACAACGCTGGTCTATTTTACATAGTTCACAAATAAATGGTATCAAGTTTTTCTCAAGGACACCCAAGGATAAGACTAAGGCCAGTTAAAAAATTTATCTCAAGTGAAAACATATGTCCATACAAAAACTTATGCGTAACTATTTATAGCAGCATTATTCATAATAGCCAGAGTGGAAACAACCCAAATGCCCATCAACTGATAAAGGGAGGAACAAAATGTGGCTTATCCATACAACGGAATGTGATTCAACAACAGAAGAGAATGAAGCATTGACACAGGCTACAACGTGGATGAACTCTGAAAACATGATGCCAAGTGAAAGCCAGGCATAAAGGACCACACAGTGTATGACTGATTCTGTTTATATGAAACACCAGGATAGGCAAATCCGCAGAGACAGAAAGTAGACTGGTGGCTGCCCAGGGATGGGGAGCTGGAGGGAAATGGGAAGTGACTGCTGGCAGGTATGACGTTTCTTTGGCGTCAGAAAACCTTCCAAAATTGGCTGTGCTGATGGCTGCAGACCTCTGCGAATACACTAAAGAACCAATCAGTTGTTCACTTTACGTTGTTGAATTGTATGGTATGTGAATTTTATCTCAATAAAGCTATATTTAAAAAATTCTTTGGTTTGTGAAGGACATTTCTTTCTTTCTTTTCTCTTTCCTAAAACGTTAACTTTTGGGGACGGGTAGCAAAACACATAAAACTCTAGGGATCTCACTCTCATATGGATATCTTCACTCTGTACTACGTTTTCTTCTTTTTTTTTTTTAATTGAAGTATAGATGATTTACAATGTTAGTACTATGTTTTCAAATGCCATATTTGTACCAAGAACTCAGTTTATGTGAATACATGTTTTAAGATGGAGATCAAGGATTTCTCCCAAACTTGTAAGACAAGCAAACTGGACCCCCACTTGAGGTACGTTATCTTCCAAACTGACACTTCTTAAGTCTTAGTCAAGAGAGCACTTAATGGCTTTTATGGTCCAGATGCAACTTTTTCAGACTCAAAAAGGCATTAACCCATCTGGTCCTGAAAGGCCAATTCTGAGAAAGAACACAGCGGTCATTTAATAGGGCAGAGTAAAAGGGACAGCTTGGTACTTACAGTAAGGGATCAAGAACTAGACTAAGACTCAGAATATCTAGGTCTGCCACTATTCAGCTCGATGACCTGGGGTAAGTAATCTAGCTTTTGGTTAAACTGAGAGTTCTCCTTGTTCTGGCTCCTCCACATCTTTCACTGTCTTTTGTTATAATAACGATAGGAAAGTAACAGAATTACCACGGCCACATTCATATTACAGACAGGGAAACTGAGGCAGAGAAAAGTTGCACTGTTTTCCCCTTCAACAGCCAGAGGTGGCAGAGCTGAGTCTCCAAACCGCGCTGGCTGGCCCCAGAGCTGAGCTCTAAAGCACGCCACACGCTGCCCCTGCCACACCCTGCCCCAGTTTCCACAAATACATCATGCTCTATATACTCTATACACCTGATGCCTCTGCTGACGTAATTTCTTCTGCCCAAGTTTGCCGCCTAACCAACTAGCGGTGTGATCGAGAACAAATTACTTAGCCTTTCTGAGAACCAATTTTCTTACATGTGAAAAGGAGAGGCTAACACGTGTAACCCCTCACAGTACTGTCACAAATACTGAGATAAGGTATGTCAAGTGCCTGACAAGCTATAGACATTCACAGTGTCAGTCTCCAGCCGCCCCTGAGCTGACAGCTGCGCACAGGAGCACACGCACCCCTCACGCCTCAGCTTAGTCGCCTCCTCCTTCGATGTGGTCCTTGTCCCTCTCACTGCCCCGCAGCGGAGTTCTATTTCTCCTGCTTTCTACTCTACACACCAAAATGTAACGCGAGATCAGGCCATCAGCCAAACTATCTCCTCATTAGCCTTCCTGCTTCCAGACTTGCCCGCTCCAATTCATTCTTCATAGTGCAGAGTAATTTTTCTGCTATCACTCCAGCTTAAAATCCCACACAGGTTCCTGTTACTCTTCACAGGAAGTCCACACCCTAGCTCGGCCTGTAACACCCAACGTAATCGGAGCCCGCCCACCCCTCCAGCCCATCTCTCTCCACGCCCCTTCCCACCTGTCACCTCGCGCTCTGCGCTCCAGCCCTTCTGAGCTGCCGGCTCCTCTTCCCGCCTCACGCTCTGGCTTAGACGTCACCTCCGGATCAACTCTGGTTGGGCACCCCTCTCCACACTCCCTTGGCTATTTAGGTCCATGAAGCCTCAATTTAGGTGCACGAAGCCTCAATCAGAATAAATGCTCCACGAGGGCAGGAACCTCGTTCACAATTGTATCCTAAGTGCCTAGAACAAGGCCTGATGTATAGCATATCCTCAATACATGTTTTCTAAATGAATGAATATACGAATCCATTTGAATGTACATCTATCCTACCAGTCTGTGGTAGAACCTCCTGACTCACATATCCCAGGACCCAGCAACGCCTATGACAAAGCAGGTACCCAGCAAACAGCCAGTCATTACTGGCCGTCCGTCTTCTCATCTGAAAAGGGGATGCTTAATTCCTTCTCACTATAAAATTAGTCTTCTAAGAAGGAGAAGACTACAAAGGACCTCTGAAACGTACAGGAATATTTATGGGAATAACTCCAACTGGCAGAAAGCAGGCTCTAATGGAAAAAGTATTATTAGTTTAAGGATATTTTGATCCAATTTGTGTTTCCACTAAGCTGGCTATTTATCTCTCCCCTTATCACTAGAGGAATATAAACCGTGAAACAGAGGCAGGGTAGGGTGCTGAGGGGCAACTCAGTCAAAGGAACAGGGTGGGGATGACAAAAATAAAATGTCAAAAGGAAGGAAATAGCCATAATAGTAGCTAATGCTGCTGATATTATACACACACACACACACACACACACACACACACACACACACGTATTTATGTATGTATTTTGGCTGCACCGCGCAGCTTGAGGGATCTTAGCTCCCCGACCAGGGATCAAACCTGGGCCCTCGGCAGTGAAAGCACAGAGTCCTAACCACTGGACCGCCAGGGAATTCCCTGTTTTATATTTTATTTAACTAACTCATTGCCTCAAAACTGTTACCAATCCTCACCATGTTTCTGGAGAATCTCCTGAAGATCTGGCTTGGAAGCATGGTCCCAAGTGCTATCTCCATCAGCACTTCCTTCAGTATCCTCCTCCGTGGCGGAAGATCCTACTGACAGAACGTGAAGTCTGGTTTCCATGTCTTGAGCATCTGGCTTCAGGAAGGCAGCGGGACCATCGATGCCTAGGGGCCCAACAAAAAGAAAAAAGAAGAAAGTATTATCCACTATTTGGCTGGATGGTTTTGGTGTATGTGATCTGAATTAAGAACCACCAAACCGTTTCACTTCTCCTTCTTTAACATCCACGAGGACATCTGTTAACAGAGGAATCCATTTTATTAGCTGGTGTTCATTTTATCAACACGCCCTGACTGCCACTAAAGTAAATGTACCTGATGCTGTGCTTTAGAAACTTAAGAATGAGACTGAAAGCCAAGTAGGTCCTCCGAAGTCCATCCAGATCTCGTCCAAGCCAGGAGCCGAGGGGGCTGGCCTTAGAGTTGTTTAACCCTGTTCTTCCTTCTCCCCGTCGCTGACTCAGATGTCCCTCTGAGTCCGGCTACTGGAAGAATGGGTGCTCTCTACCTGCTCCTGGCTTCATGGTTAACTCTGCCAAGAGGCAACAATCAAGCCTGGAAGCTCCTCAAGTGGGCACTTCTGGGCACTTTCATTTTGCATGTAAAACAGTTCCAGGACGGCTGAGAGCTTTAAGGTACCCTCCACTGATCAGACCACTGCTTTTATTCCAACTCAGAGGCCCTGAATGTGACTAAAGATACACGAAGGTACCTGGCAACGATGCCAATACTGTCCCTTTGGTCCACCTGAGGCTCCTCCTGCCCCCCCCAGGCTTGTGAAACCGTGCAGCAGCAGGTAGAGATGCTGCCTGAGTACACACCGTGCAGGGTGACACCGCCGGGCGGGGCCTGAGGCTCCACCAGCGGGGCGTGCTCCTCGCTTCCCCTCGGCTTGGGCCGACGCGGCCGGGCCTCTGGGTTCGGCTGCACCATGAGCGGCTCCAGGCGTTTCTTTCTCTGCTTCTTCTCCAGCAGCGCTCTCTGGGGAAAATTGTGATAGCACAGCCAGGAGAGTGATGATGAGATCTAGCTACTTCAACATATATAGTCTTTCATGGATCCTTACAAAACCTCTTGTGAATTAAATTTTCCCACTTCAGAAATGGAAAAAAAAAAAAAAAAAAAAAAAAAATGGGAAAATTGAGACACAGAGAGAGGTAAGGATTCATTCACTTCATTTAATAAATATTTACTAAACGCCTATAAAAGATCTATCTAAAATTATACAAATGTATTTCTAGCAAAGCTGAGACCATGATCTAAGTATATTAAAAATATATAGTAATTAACATATGATCAAAGCACAGTCAAGTTTAAAATATATGCACACATGAATAGGAGAAAAGATGAAGGAACACGGTAATGGTGATTTCTCTGGGGGTAGCATATGGATGATTATTTTTCCTTTTCTTAGTTTTCTGAATTTTCTTATTTTTGTAACTGGAAGAAAAAGATAAAACTTATTATCCACCGGGTGTGGAGAAAAGGGGACCCGACCCTCCTGCACTGTTGATGGGAATGTAAATTGGTGCAGCCACTATGGAGAACAGTATGGAGGTTCCTTAAAAAACTAAAAATAGAGCTACCATATGATCCTGCAATCCCACTCCTGGGCATATATTTGGAGAAAAAACATGGCTCGAAAGAATACATGCACCCCAATGTTCATTGCAGTGCTGTGTACAATAGCTAAGACATGGAAGCAACCTAAATGTCCATCGACAAATGAATGGATAAAGAAGATGTGGTACATATATACAGTGGAATATTACTCAGCCATAAAAAAGAATGAAATAATGCCATTTACAGCAACATGGATGGACCTAGAGATTATCATACTAAGTGAAGTCAGAGCAAGACAAGTATCGTATGATATCGCTTGTATGCGGAATCTAAAAAAAATGATACAAATGAACTTATTTACAAAACAGAAATAAACTCACAGAGAATGAAGTTATGGTTACCAAAGGGGAAGGACTGGGGCGGGAGGGAAGGATAGAAATGGAGTTTGGGATTGACATATACACACTACTCATATTTAAAATAGATAACCAACAAGGACCTACTGTATAGCACAGGGAACTCTGCTCAATATTCTGTTATAACCTAAATGGGAAAAGAATTTGAAAAAGAATAGACACATGTATATGTATAACTTAATCATTTTGCTGTACACCTTAAACTAACACAACATTATTAATCAACTATACTCCAATATAAAATTTAAAATTAAAAAAAACTTATTATCCTCTAAACCCCAAACTATTTTCATGTTTTAATCAGCTAAAAAGCAGTAAGTTTTGCTTTCTTGCTCACTTTTACATAATTAGTAATCAAACAAATTAGGGCCAAGGATAAGATGGGAAAAAAATGGCAGTTGGAAAATTCCAATTAAAAAACAATCAACTCTATGGATAAAAGCAAGATAAAGAGTAGGGTAGCAGGAAAAGTCAGGAAAAAAGCATGAGAGACTATCAGAAAAAAATCCAATGAGATGAAAAGGAAGGTACCAGCATATATACTATTTTTAAGCCTTGGCAAATAAGAGCTTATAATACATAGAAATTACCATGGATCTGGGACGTCTCAGAAGAGGAGAGTGTCAAGCCCCAAGCTAAAAAATTAAGCCATGATTTAAAAGCAAAGATATATAACCTACTTTACTGTTTCTCAGGCAAAAAGCCATCTGTTTACTTTTTTCATTGATACTGCTTTTAAAAAGTGCCACTAGGAAGAAGAGTTAATCTAAGGGGTGAGACTATTGGTAGGAAAGGAAGCATTTTTTTCCAGAACTGGCCTGATGAAAGCTTGCAGATAAATTCAGAAGACAGAAGAAATATACCTATTCTTTTTTACCCAATCTTGTGCATAAGGAAAGAAGCTAGGGGAGCTAAAATAATATGCCAAAGGGACTATACACTGTCAAGAAAGAAAATAGAGCTTAGAGCAAGTTGGGAAAGAATAATTGGGATTTTTGAGGTTATTTTGAGATCCATGAATTAATACGCACAGGTGGACCTTAACGTCCCAGGAACACTAGATACACAGGAGGTTATAATGAGGTTCTCCCCCTGGAACCTGCTGACAAGATTCTTCTAGCAACTAAGAAGTCTGTATAATGGATAAGAAGTAAACTAACTGCCTGAAAGAGATGGTAAACATGAAGTATAAAGACATGAGAAACTGTCGCATATTATCCATGTGAAACAACTGGGACTTCCCTGGCGGTCCAGTGGTTGACACTCCGCTCTCCCACTGCAGGGGCACAGGTTTGATCCCTGGTCCAGGAACTAAGATCCGGTATGCCGCGTGGTACGGCCAAAAAAATAAAAAATAAAATAATCGTGAAACAACTGATGAAACAAGAATACGAGCTACAGCGAATCCATTTTATTAACATATGTGAAGAAAAAATTGTTGTACAGAAAAGGAGCATTCTGCATGTGGTCTAGAAAAAAGCAGCCAAAGAGCAAGAATTTGACAGAATATGTCCATCCTGTCCAAGAAAGAGAGATACTGACTCTGGCAGACAAGCGCACCCTATCTACTGGGAAAGCTCCCTCTCTCTGAGGACAGGAAACTATCCAAGGCTTCTTCATCGTCTTGTTGAACGAGCCCTCAGGACTATCTCCTTCTCCTTCCTCTGACTCCTTGCTTACCAATCAGCCTTCTCATTTTCAGTCTAACTTCTTGTTCTTCCCAAGAACAGAGCATCATAAACAGTAGCGATGAATACACACTGCAAGAGTACAGAGTTCTCACTGTAAATGAATAAACTGGCATCTGGCTTCATGAATGAGTGTTGTAAGTTTGACTAGTGTGCATCTGTTCCAGAGGACAATTCTGCCTGTGGTCTAGAAAAGGGGAACCAAAGAGCTAGATGTCACGTTACACCTGGGCTCACTGACAAAATCAAGTTCTGAGACCTGCAAAGGGCAGACTAGATTTGTGGCCACAGTGATCCTATTAAGGTGCCTGGTGGAGCCCTTCTCTATGCATGTCAACGCTAGTCACACCCATTCAGATCAACAACTTAAGAAAAAACAACTCTAGATTCAAACTGTGAACCTCAGGGACACAGCTGCTACATTATTGCACTGAATATACCCTCCTGTTGTCCAAGTTTGTAAATAAGAAAAAAACTCACAAAATACCCACAAATGGGCAAACTGCCATCTTGGTAAAAACTGTCACCTAACTTAGCATTCTAATGACCCTCACATAATTTGGATGGAGGAGAAGAGATGTGGCTGAGTTTCAATGTAATGGTGTCAACTTATTTGTGCTTTACCTTCCCTGAAAAGCTAAGCGTGCTTTAGCTGAGGCTACGTAAACAAGGGACTCCTTACCTTTCTAAGGGGAAGGTCAGGGCAGTCGGGAAAAGAGCCAAAGGTGACTGTTTGATGCCTAAATACAATTAAAAATGTTGACTTCAGGACTTTTAAGTGTCGCATAAACTAAACCTTTAAATTTCCCAGCTCCCTTGGAAACTGAGCAATAACTCAAAGAATCCATCTTCTCCAGAATCTGGTGGTAGGTCCTACTATCATTCCCTGAAGCAAAATATTGAATGGTAATACCAAAATAAATGAGGAAATAAAGGAGATTATATTCGGGGGGGAAGGTTCCATCAAAGAACTGTATCCAATAAAATAATAAATCCCATGCAAGCCTCAAATTAATGATAGCTTGAGACTGCACTGATTCTCAGTTTTCTAAGGACTCCCAGAGATAATGGGTTGGTTACTTTATGACATTCTTGGAACGGACTGCGTAACCGCAGGTACGACCACCAAGATCACAATGGTTGCCAGAGGTCTATCAGTTTGGCTAAAAATAATCAACCTTCCTGGCACACAAAGAGAGATCATGGGAGGATGAAACTAAAAGTTTAAAATCGGACTTTTTTTTTGGCCACACCAAACGGCTCTGGGGATCCTAGTTCCCCGACCAGGGGTGGAACCCGGACCCCTGCGGTGGAAGCGCCGAGTCCCAACCCCTGGACCGGCAGGAGTCCCTGAATCAGACTTCTTCAAGTACCGATTCGACGCACTGACGGCTGCCTCCCTTCGAAGGGTGCGTATCCATAGTTGGGGACCCAGCCTAAAGGGACTGTGCTATACTTTAATCCGTTGACCGCCAGATGGCATAAACGTTCTCCACCTAACGTGCATCCCTGCCTGAGTAACATCCCTGAGAGAATCTGAAAATCTTTACATTCTGGAGCTGGCTAAGGTGTCACATACCCCGAAAATATGAGTATCTAGTGAGAGTAGTGAAAATAAAAGCAAAATATACTCAGTGGGAATAAACGGTGGTGGGACAACAGGATATCCACATGCAAAAGAGTGATTTTGGACCCTGCCTCATACCACATAAAAAGATTCACTCAAAACAGATCATGGAAAGTGTAAAACTCTTAGAAAAAAACACAGGAGCAAGTCTTTGTAACCTCGTGTAGGCAATGGTTTCTTAGATGACACCCCAAGTGCAAATGACAAAAGAAAAAACAGATAAAACTTTTGGGCTGAAGACGATACCATCAAAAAAGTAAAAAGACAACCCACAGAATTGGAGAAAATATTTACAAATAATATTTCTGATAAAGAACTTGGGTCTATACTATATAAAGAACTCTTACAACTCAAAACCAAAAAGAAAGTAACCCAGTTTAAAAACGGGCAAAGGATTTGGATGGACATTTCTCCAAAGAGAACATACAGATGGCCACTAAAAATGCTCAACATCACTAGTCATTAGGGAAATGCAAATCAAGACTATAATGAGACTCCACTTCAGACTCACTAAAATGGCTCTAATCAAAGACAGACAATAATAAGTACTGGCAGGAAAGTGGAGAAACTGGAAGCCTTACACACTGCTGGTGGGAGTGTAAAATGGTCAGTGACTGTGGAAAACAGTCTGGCAGTCCCCTTGAAATGTTCAACACAGAGTTACCATATGACCTGCAAAGCCACTCCTATTACCCAAGGCATATTAGGTATATCTTGGTATACCTATACTTGGGTAGATCACCCAAGAGAAATGAAAACACGTCCACACAAAAACTTATACACGGATGTTCAGAGAAGCATTATTTGTAATGTGGAAACAACCCAAATGTCCATCAGCTGATGAATGGAGAAACATGGTCTGTCCACAAAACAGAATGTATTCAATAGTAAAAAGGAATGAATTCCTGATACATGCTACAACGTGGGTGAGCCCTTTGCTAAGCCAAAGAAGCCAGGCACAAAAGACTGTATATTGTATGATTCCACTTACACAAGGTTTGAAAATCATTTGTACATTGTAACTGAGCATTAATAATATGTGAATTACATTTCAATAAAGCTGTTCAAAAATCTGTATAGGACAAAAACAGCCATGTGTAAATTATCTGCAAGTCTAGGATTTTTAAACATTAAATTCTAAGATTAACTATCAGAAAAACAGGATAGATATGAAGGAAATGAATTTAATCAAATCAATAACAACTGTAGTGGATGATAAAAGAATACACTGAGAGAAGGGAAATGGTCTCTGTGGAAATAATGTAAGTAGAACTGAAGGGCAGGATTCACCTTGTGTCTCTAGTACAAATGATCCAAGGCAGGGAGTGTCCTGGCCAGATATCACGTATCTCATTCCTTGGGCAGGTATATCCCTTTAGTAGAGGTGAATTAATTACACCATCACACAATGATATTTACAATAAAGCTCATTTTACAAACTCCACTTGCTCTGATTTCGAACTTACCAGACAGACTCTTCTAATGGGAAACTGATGACCTGATGATTCTGGTATATGGTTCACCAGCAATTAATAAATTAATCCCGACTTAGATTCACCGCTTATGATACTGGTTAGTATGAACCAGTCCTCACGAGACTGATTAACTCTGGTTGCGCTCAGCAAACTACTTCTCAAGCTCAGCCCAGTAACTCTCAACCCCAGGGACGTTCCCACAGCAGAATTCCCACACCGCAGGCGGGGTGGGGAGAGGGAGGGTCCCCAGCCCCTCCCGACTCCACCTACACGCACTGCCACGGGTGGGAATGCCCCGTACCCCTCAGAGGTGGGCGGGGGCCCGGCATGCCCTGGATTGTGAGCCTCCCACCAAGAGGCTGCCAGCCTGGGAGGCCAGAGTCAGGAGCAACCGAGCCTTCCTCAATGCACCGCCACCCACGCCAGCCCTAACTCCCACACTCTAAGATCCTCCCCAGCAACCTGTTGTCTTACCCAGTCTGACCTCACTCCACACACCAAAGAACTGGGGTTCACAGAGTTTGAGGACCTTACTTGAAATCACACAGCTAATGAAAGGCACAGCCAGAATGGGAACCAAAGTCTGCTCCTGGGCCCAGTGTTGTATTCAGTATGTGGCGCTGCCTTTCCTGCTACAGGCCGTCTGACCGTGCAGTCCCTGGCCCCCTGCTGACGAACCTCCTCTTCTGTTCGTGGCAGCATTTCAGGGCTCGCACAGGATTCTCATACACTATTTAGCAACAAAATTTATACATCAGGTCCAAAGAGATCGCTTTGAATCTTTAAAAATTCCCATAAAAGTTTATGTCTTTATATTCACTGACTATCTCTGGTAAAGAACTAGCCAAGTAGAGGGAGAAAGACTTTTCACCAAATATCTTTTTTGTATAATTTGAATTCTTATTATTTTATTATTTTTTTATTTTTTTTGGCCATGCGGCAGGCGGGATCCTAGTTCCCCAACCAGGGGTAGAACCTGTGCCCCCTGCAGTGGAAGCACGGAGTCCTAACCACTGGACCGCCAGGAAAGTCCTTCATATGTTTTTATTACCTATATAAAACCATAGTTTAAAAATGTTTGTACTATAAAAAGGCTTACAAAATCCCCAAATCCCAAAATACCACACACATACCACACCACATGTAGCATTCTCACTGAAAAGAATAAAAATTACAAAATAGTTGGGCCATCTTTTTTTAAAAATCCAGAAAATATACCTATATACAAAACTCAAAAACTACACAAAATTTAAATCTTATGTCTTATTTCATCACTTGGTAGATGACCATAGATTTCATTTCATGTTAGCAAGGGATGTACCCCTGAGCCTTATAAAAATAAATCAAAGATCTAAAATCTTGTGGTATGTCTCCCTAAATGCAGTCTGCTATGCAATGGAATGTAAAAGATAAAGGGCTCATCGCAATTATTCTGATCTTGGGCAGGGGCGGTGGGGGCGGGGGGGGGTGATAAATCTATATCTAATCACGATTTCCCTCGTGATCCCAGATTCACTTCTTTCCTGTGTGTGTTTGCTTTTTCAGTACTAGAAAGAACTGGTTATTTCACAGGCTCAGCGGCAGTTTTACGGGATCAGGCGCACAACCCAAGCTGGCTCCTCTGCTTAGAGGGCACAGGCCCTGCGCAGAGAGACGCAGGCAGCCTCCTGCAACTGCTGAGGTGTTTGTGGCCGTTTCCTACCCTGCTGTGCAACACCAGATTTGCTTAAAATGTGCCCCAGTCTCCTTAAAGGATGCCAGCAGTGGTTGTGAGGAAGCCTGCCTGTCCGTGAAGCTGCTACTGCCGGGCTCCCTGGGCCAGGGCACCTGGAGGGGGCAGGACGGACGGTGCGCACCACCACCGGGCCTCGTCCAGAGGCGGTGAGGCTGAGGCCATGGTCCAGGCCCGGGAGGCCGAGCCCAGCCAGGGAGGAGGGCAGCAGGCAGAGCAGGATGCGTGGCGCTGACCACCGAGGCGACTGCCGCCGCCTTGAAGCGGAGGGTCCCTGAAGACCACTGGGCCACGCTCCGTTCCAGGCGCACATGAGAAGGCCTCCCAGGTGGTGGCCTGAGAGGCGGTGGACTTGGTGACAGGCCCCACGGAGGCACCATGGACACCAAGGGCTTGGGAGGGGCCCTGGAGGCCAGATGGTCCCAGGCACGTCCCCGTGGAGACCTCGTAACTAGTTTGTAGTGATTCCACCTTTAAAGTAATTTACTACACTCCAAGTCCTGTTAGGAGGTCCAACAGCAACATAAAAAAGCAAGACAAAACTTTGGAGGTATTTTTAGTCACCTACCACTCTAGACACTGACTGTTAATGATCCTACATCACAGCCTGGACCTACAGAGTTTCCTGAATTAGAAAACATTCATATGGAAGTAATATATGTTGGGTATAGGTTCTACACTGACTAATCAGGATGATCACATCACGTAACAATACAAAACTGTTCATTTATTCCTTCCGTCATTCAGACATTTAACGAAGGAGCACTATGGGCCCGGCCCTAGGCCAGGAACTTCGGAGATAATGCTCATCATTAACAGACTCAGTTTCTGTTCTCATGGAGCTTAGTCTAATGGAGGAGATGAACATGAGTCAAATCAGTGCAAAAAAAAGATAATAATAATGCGTAAGTGAAAAGTGGGACCAGTGCTGTGAAGAAAAGTATTCTGTAGACAACAGAGGCTTTTAAGCAGCACAGTACCATTTTCAGATTTCCATTTTAAGATAAGAAAAAGATCTTGTAGTTACATGAAATTACAGTGCAGAGAGGTGTTTAAGGCAGCAGGATCAAATTAACTACACAGAAATACAATGTTAACATTTTCCTATTTCTTATGACAGCTGCCAAGGAATTTTCAGTGATTGTAAGTCCAAGGCCAGTTTTAATGCTGATGTCCTCAAGGCACGTGGGTCTTGCCAGAGCCCAAAGTCCAGACCATCAGCTTCATGGTCAATATAGCTCTCCACGTCTTTCAAGAAAGGAGACTCTACTCACCTGATTGTCCAGTTTCAGCTGCCGGAGCTTCACGGTCTCATCCTCAAAGGCACTGTTAAAAAAAAACATTAAAAAAAAGCATGTAAAGAGAAAATCCTTTTAAAACCATGTCAATCTCATCTTTTCCATGTATCTAGTCCTTTGGGCTATTTGGAACCAATTAATTCTACCTTAGGGAAAAGCACGGGTTTCTAGATGCTGCCCACAGTGACTGCAGGAGGACGTGACATCCTTAATGCCACACACAGTCCACAGAGGACCTGAGGAGACTGAAATACCCAAAGGATAAGAAAAAGGCAGAGCACAGACCCCCATGCATGCGGGGATTTTTTGTTTTTCTCTTTAAAACCATATACTGGGGACTTCCCTGGTGGCGCAGTGGTTAAGAATCCACCTGCCACTGCAGGGGACACAGGTTTGAGCCCTGGTCCGGGAAGATCCCACATGCCGCGGAGCAACTAAGCCCCTGCACCACAACTACTGAGCATGCGCTCTAGAGCCCATGAGCCACAACTACTGAGCCCACGTGCCACAGCTACTGAGGCCCCCATGCCTAGAACCCATGCTCCGCAACAAGAGAAGCCACCACAATGAGAAGCCCGTGCACTGCAAGGAAGAGTAGCCCCCGCTCGCCGCAACTAGAGAAAGCCCGCGTGCAGCAATGTGACCAAAAAATAAATAAATAAATAATCTACAAACAACGAATGCTGGAGAGGGTGTGGAGAAAAGGGAACTCTCTTGCACTGTTGGTGGGAATGTAAATTGATACAGCCACTATGGAGAACAGTATGGAGGTTCCTTAAAAAACTAAAAATAGAATTACCATATGATCCAGCAATCCCACTACTGGGCATACACCCAGAGAAAACCATAATTCAAAAAGACACATGCACCCCAATGTTCACTGCAGCACTATTTACAATAGCCAGGTCATGGAAGCAACCTAAATGCCCACTGACAGACGAATGGATAAAGAAGTTGTGGTACATATATACAATGGAATATTACTCAGCCATAAAAAGGAACGAAATTGAGTCATTTGTTGAGACGTGGATGGATCTAGAGACTGTCATACAGAGTGAAGTCAGAAAGAGAAAAGCAAATATCGTATATTAACGCATGTATGTGGAACCTAGAAAAATGGTACAGATGAACCGGTTTGCAGGGCAGAAGTTGAGACACAGATGTAGAGAACAAACGTATGGACACCAAGGGGGGAAAGCGGCGGGGGGGTGGGGATGGTGGTGTGCTGAATCGGGCGACTGGGATTGACATGTATACACTGATGTGTATAAAACTGATGACTAATAAGAACCTGCTGTATAAAAAAATAAATAAAATTAAACTAAAATATTAAAAAAAAGATATAAGCAACAAGGATATATTGTATAGCACAGGGAATTATAGCCATTATCTTGTAATAACTAATATAATATTGTAAATCAACTATACTTCAATAAAAAAGGAATATTAAGTTAAAAACGTTTGCTAATTTGATAGGTAAATTGGCCTCTTGATTTAATTTATGGTTTTGATGACTTTAAACAATTTCTAAATAATTTGTCATGTTTATTAATTACTTAATATAGTGAGTTTAAACAATTTTTCATATTTATTAATTACTTAATAAAGTGTAGTTAAATAGGGACTACATTAAAGTCTTGCAATAATGCTGAAGGAAATTCAGCACTATCTAGTCTCAATCTTTCATTTCATAGATAAGGACCAGTAGTTAGTCCAGGGAGGTTATCTGGTTTGACCAAAGATCAGACAGAATTATCACTGATTAAAAAAAAAAAAAAAATACTTAGCACTGTGTCTGGAATATAATGAATACTCAGTATATGTTTTTTTTAAAAAATAAATTTATTTATTTATTTATTTAGTTTTGGCTGCGTTGGGTCTTTGTTGCTGTGCGCGGGCTTTCTCTAGCTGCGGCGAGCAGGGGCTACTCTTCATTGCAGTGCGCAGGCTTCTCATTGCGGTGGCTTCTCTTGTTGCAGAGCACGGGCTCTAGGCACGCGGGCTTCAGTAGTTGTGGCATGCGGGCTTAGTTGCTCCGTGGCATGTGGGATCTTCCCAGACCAGGGTTCGAACCCATGTCCCCTGCATTGGCAGGTGGATTCTTATCCACTGCGCCAACAGGGAAGTCCCAGTGCTAAGTATTTTTAATGTATTATTTTATTTACTCCTCAAAACAGTCCTATGAATTAGGTACTATTATTTTTCACACTTTGAAGATAAAGAAACAGACCTGAAGAGCCATGCAGAAACAGCAGAAACAGACACTAATCCTGGTCCCTTTGCAAAGTCTAAATTACACCTAAAAATCAAATATATTCTACTTCTTTTTTGAAGCTAGCTCTAGGAGACAGAAAGTTAGATAGTATATAGCATCTTACTAAAGCCACTGACTTCCTTTAGATCTAGCAAGTCATGTAACTTCCTCTTCATTAAAAGAATTAATAACACACTATGCCAGGGAACTGCCTGGTGGTCCAGTGGTTAAGGACTCCACACTTCCAATGACGGGGGGGCCCGCGTTCGATCCCTGGTTGGGGAACTAAGATCCCGCAAGCTTGCGTGGCCCAGCCAAAAACAAAACAGAACAATACAAAACTCTATGCCAGTCATCACAGTAGACTGCAAGTACGGATGAACAGACAAGATTTAATACCATCAGGAGACAGATTTGCTTGACTGACGGAAGTCCACAAAAATGGAATCAAATGACTGTCTTCAACTGATAAACCAAACCCTTCTGAATGTCTTTAAGCTCTCTCTAAAGTCTTTTCTATTTCTGACAATTTCCTAATTTAAGATTTTGTGACTCATCATTCTTAGAAACAGTAAAGTATAAAACAAGGCAGAAGTGGTTCTCAATTATCTGTACTATAAATTTTTACTAGGAGTTGATTGCCAGAAAAAAACTATAAATACAAAATCTTATTTAATAAGACAAATTCCATGGCTACAAAGGGAAGAATGGCTTTCCTGCATTTGGGGTAAACACACCAAAGCACTTTGGTTTAACGGTTAACCACCACATTCCTACCTTTTAGAGGTTTTATGCATTTTAATAATGCATTGCAACCTGGAATTTGTATACGATGTCCAAGGCTCTTCCTGACTACTAACGTGAAAGCAGATTTAATAACCCCTTAGATATAGATGTGGAGGTGCATTCTGATTCTCTGACAGTCCCCCCTATTAATTCCTTTATAACCTTTACGTTTTAGAATAACAACTTGGGCTTGCCTGGTGGCGCAGTGGTTAGGAATCCGTCTGCCAATGCAGGCGGCACGGGTTCCAGCCCTGGGCCAGGAAGATCCCACATGCCGCAGAGCAACTAAGCCCATGCGCCACAACTACTGAGCCCACGTGCCACAACTACTGAAGCCTGCGTGCCTACAGCCCATGCTCCGCAACAAGAGAAGTCACCACAATGAGAAGCCCACACACCGCAACGAAGAGTAGCCCCCGCTTGCCACAACTAGAGAAAAGCTCACGTGCAGCAACAAAGACCCAACGCAGCCAAAAATAAAATAAATAATAAATTTTAAAAAAAGAATAGCAACAACAACATTGAGTGTTAAATAAATCATCTCGTTTTTCTCCCTAGCTTAAAAGAGTGACAAATAGACAAAAATATCAGATATGTTATACATTTCGCCTCGACTTTGTGGGCCCCTATCTAGATACGCTCCTGATTTACTTACTGTTTTTAATCCTCATTCACATATTTTTAAACCAAGCTTTATGTATACAGTGATAGATTATTAGTATCCAGTGAACATTAGTATACACTTGAAAAAGTCCTACATGAAACAACTAAGACAAAAAGTAAATTCACTGTAATGGATTAGTATTTTCAACAGCTACTGCTATGAATCTGCTTTTCCTCCAACTCACTTGGCCCTCTTCACTAAACCAGAACTGTGAGACCCTCTAGCATGGAAAAAAAAATCATTCTATCCCCCCATAAAATGCTAAAACCTCTTCAATAACGCTAAAATCTGAAACACAACTGAAGTCCTCAAACATTTCTCTGAAGACCTCTAACAGTGAAGACAACAGGTGTGTCTTTAATGCCTTATCCTAACACCACTAATTCCTTTCATCAAGCCTGGGCAAGATGAACAGTTTACATAAACAGGGTGGTATAAGCAAAGCATCTGACCGCAACAGAAGAGGCACTAAAAAGATGCTATGTAACTGTAGCACTTAGATACCGCCTCTGCATCAAAAGTTACACTTTCTCTGTGCTCTAGTTTTAAATTATAACTTAGCAGAAATAATAAAGATATTTTATGTACTTACAATAAATCTGAACTAGCATTTCTAGTCAAACTGGAATATGATCTTACTAAACTTGCATTTTTTCCTTTAATAGTCTCTTTCCTTCATTTGAAACTAAGTTGTTGAATAGCAAGCCTAAACAAGCCTGGTTAGTAAATCCACACAAAACAAAAAGAAGTCCTATAGAGTAAAAGAAATGAAATTACTGTTTTTCCTCCCATTTTTCTCATGGAAAATTTCCTATTTACTTGGTACAGAAAAAACCTTAAACATATATCTTTGAGGAACACAGATCAATCACACAAGTGTGGCCCATGGGAATGCCCACAGAACACCACTCTCTTGGACTACTCTCCAGTTACTGATTAGCCACAATCTAAACTGAAGATACCCACAAGGCTCTACTGCAGAATATACACAGAGAATTTTCTGAGAATGTGCTCAACCTACCCAACTTTGTTTACGGGCACCAATCTCAAAATGGATCAAAGACCAAAATGTAAGAGCTACAACTATAAAACTTAGAAGAAAACATAAGAGTAAATCTTCATGGGACTTCCCTGGTGGGTCAGTGGTTAAGAATCTGCCTGCCAATGCAGGGGACACGGGTTCGAGCCCTGGTCCGGGAAGATCCCACATGCCGCAGAGCAACTAAGCCCGTGCGCCACAACTACTGAGCCTGTGCTCTAGAGCCCGCGAGCCACAGCTACCGAGCCCATGCGCCCAGAGCCCGTGCAATGCAACGAAGAGAAGCCACCACAATGAGAAGCCTGCGCACCGAAACGAAGAGTAGCCCCCGCTAGCCTCAACTAAAGAAAGCCCGTGCACAGCAACAAAGACCCAATGCAGCCAAAAATAAATAAATTAATTAATTAAAAAAAAATCTTCATGACACTGAATTTGAAAATTGATTCTTAGATGACACCAAAAGCATGTGTCACAAAAGACAGTTAAATTGGACTTCATCAAAATTAAAAACTCTGGTCATCAAAGGACATTATCAAGAAGGTGAAAAGACAACCCACAAAATGGGAGAGAATATTTGCAAATCATATATCTGATAAGGGTCTAGTATTCAGAATATATAAAGAACTCTTACAACTCAACAACCAAAAGACAACCTAATTTTTAAAATGTGCAAAGGATCTGAACAGACGTTTCGCCAAAGTAGATACACAAATGGCCAATAAGCACATGAAAAGATACCTAACATTAGTCATCAAGAAATGTAAATCGAAACCACAATGAGACGGGGCTTCCCTGGTAGCACAGTGGTTAAGAATCCGCCTGCCAAGGCAGGGGACAAGGGTTCAAGCCCTGGTCCGGGAAGATCCCACATGCCGCAGAGCAACTAAGCCTGTGCACCATGACTACTGAGCCTGTGCTCTAGAGCCCAAGAGACACAACTACTGAGCCCATGTGCCACAACTACTGAAGCCCACACGCCTAGAGCCCATGCTCTGCAACAAGAGAAGCCACCGCAATGAGAAGCCTGTGCACCGCAACAAAGAGTAGCCCCCACTCGCCACAACTAGAGAAAGCCCGCGCGCAGCAACAAAGACCCAACGCAGCCAAAAATAAAAAATAAATTAAGGGCTTCCCTGGTGGCGCAGTGGTTGAGAATCTGCCTGCCAATGCAGGGGACACGGGTTCGAGCCCTGGTCTGGGAAGATCCCACATGCCGCGGAGCAACTAGGCCCGTGAGCCACAGCTACTGAGCCTGCGCGTCTGGAGCCTGTGCTCCGCAACAAGAGAGGCCGCGATAGTGAGAGGCCCGTGCACGGCAATGAAGAGTGGCCCCCGCTTGCCACAACTGGAGAAAGCCCTCGCACAGAAACGAAGACCCAACACAGCCATAAATAAATAAATAAATAAATAAATAAATAAATAAATAAATAAATAATTAAAACAAAAAACAAAAAAACACAATGAGATACCACTTCATACCCACCAGGATGGCTATGATAAAAGACAGATAATAACAAGTGTTGGTGAGGCTATAGAGAAATCAGAATCCTCATTTACTGCTGGTGGGAATGTAAAATGGTGCAGACACTTGGGAAAACAGTCTGGCAGTTCTTAAAATGTTTAAACATAAAGTTACCATATGACCCAGACATTCTACTCCTAGGCATATAGCCAAGAGAAATGAAAAGACATATACCCACACCAAAACTTGTACACATTTTTTTCTTTATAGCATATTATTTCTTTAATAGAAAGGAATTCTGAAATAGTATATGTGTTCTACATCGATTATAAAAATAATACATACCCATTTCATTAATCGTATTAAAATTTATAAAGAAAAAGAAATGTTTTTTTCATAATTCTATCATCTTGAGATGGTCACTACTAACTGCAGCAAACATCTTTCTAAATGTTTCCATAAATTTATTTACATTTACATATTTGAAGTATTTATGACTTTTGCATCTTTTTAACTTAAGATTATACCATAAGCATCTTTTTATTATTATAAAAGTTTAAAAATATTACATTAAATGGCTATATAATATTCTATCATACAGACATTTCATAAATTTGTTTTCTTTTTTTATTGTGGTAAAAAACACATGATAAAATTTAGTATCTCAACCATTTTTAAGTGTATAGTTCAGTAGTGTTAAGTATGTTTACATTGTTCTGTGTATAACAATTTTTATGGCAGCGTTATTCACAATAGCCAAAAGGTAGACACAGCCCAAATGTCCATCAGCTGATGAATGGACCTGGTATATCTATCTATACAATACAATATCATTCAGCCATAAAAAGGAGTAAGTATTGAAACATGGGAGAACCATGAAAACATTATGCTAAGTGAAAGAAACCAGTCACAAAAGACCACATATTATGATTCCGTTTTTATGAAATTGGCAAATTTAGGGACAATGTAAATTAGTGATTGTTTAGGGATGGGGGATAGGAGTTGGGGGGTAATAGCTACAGGGTATGGAGTAGCTGTTTGAGATGATGAAAATGTCCTAAAATTGATTGTGGTGATGGTTGCGCATCTTTGTAAATATACTAATAACCATAAGAAGTGTGTATACTTTAAATGGGTGAACTGTATGAGTTATACCATAAAGTTATTAAAAATAGAATCTGTGAACCCATACTGATTCTAAGTAAATAAACAAATAAAGGTCACAACAAAGATCTTCCTTCCAGACTAATGTCAACTAATAAGTATAGAATCAATGACAGAAGTAGAATATGACCATTTTATAACCACCATTTAATAATCAACTTTTTCAAGAGACATCGATGGATGCTATAACCACTGCGTGAAACAGGATATTCAACACAATCTCAAGTATCTCCCCACAGAGTACATTAATTACAAAGAGGAAAAGGTAACTTCACAATGAAGAAATGTGACAGACATTGCCTTAACCAAGTGATGGGATACAGCAACTATGATAGGACAGACTGATATCAGGTATCCCCTGATGTGACGTACTGAGAAGAATACAATACAATGTATGTAATCTTCCCGCCAACAATGTTTAACCTAAATCTATTCAGGAGGAATCAAATCCAATGGAGGGAAATTCTGCAAGACAACTGTCAGGACTCTTCAAAAACATCAAAATCAAGAGAGATCCTCCCCCGTCGCAAAACGCTGGAGAACTGTTTGTTCTAGGTTAAAGTAGAGGAAATTTAAGAGATTTCTGGAAACCAGACATAACACATAGCCCTTGAATTCTGGACCACAACATACACACAGTAAAGACTGTCACTGGTGCACTGAGGATATCAGACTATGAGCTCCACATCAGGAAAGAACAGGAATGGGAAGTGTCCTGTGTGCCATAACAGCACTGTGGTCATGCAGGAGAATGCCCTTCTGGGTGGGAACAGGGTAGAAATAATGAAAGAACGGGAACAGGGCAGTAAGTATGAGGGAGCCACACTTCTCTGAGTATCCATGAGTCCATAATGATATGAATGAATAAATAAATGAATGAATAAATGGGGGAGAAGGGACAGCTCTTCCTTACAGAAAGAAAAAAAAAAATCCAGAGAATAAAGATAAGAAGAATGACAGAAATCAAAAATCACCATTAGGAAATACTACAGTAATAACTGTTGCAGGCAAGAACCATCAATGGATTCTAAAGCTGGTAGGTGAAAGTACGATGAGAAAAAGGATATTTGCATAGTGTCAAAATATCTTCCTAACACCATTGTAAAGCAATTATACTCCAATAAAGATGTTAAAAAAAAAAAAGTATCTTCCCACAAGATAATTACTAATTACAATGGGACAATAGTACCTTTATAGCAGAGAAACCTGGGAGACAGCATCTTAACTAAGTGATTAAGATTAGCATCACCAATAGCAAGATAACAACATGTTCCTCCTGATATGACGCACTGAGAAGGGCACAGCATCAGGTCTGTGGGATTCTTTTTTTTTTTTTTTGACAGCCGAGTGGAAGTGTAGAGTCTTAACCACTGGACCACCAGGGAAGTTCCAAGGATTCTTGCCAAAAATGCATAGTCTCGATTTAATCATGAGGAAACACCAGACAAACTCACAGTAAGGAACAGTCTACTCTTCAAAAGTATCAAAGTCAGTAAAGGCAAATTAAGGCAGATTAAGAAACTGCAGGGGCTTCCCTGGTGGCGCAGTGGTTAAGAATCCGCCTGCCAATGCAGGGGACACGGGTTCGAGCCCTGGTCTGGGAAGATCCCACATGCTGCGGAGCAGCTGGGCCCGTGCGCCACAACTACTGAGCCCACGTGCCACAACTACTGAAGCCCGCACGCCTAGAGCCCGTGCACCACAACAAGAGACGCCACCGCAATGAGAAGCCTGCGCACTGCAACGAAGAGTAGCCCCCACTCGCCACAACTAGAGAAAGCCTGCGCACAGCAACAAAGACCCAATGCAGCCAAAAATTAATAACTAAATTAATTAATTAATTAATTTTTTAAAAAGGCAATGAATATATGTGAAGGGCACAGGTTATCAACTGTACTTTTCTTGCAACTTTCCAGCATATTTAAATTTTTTCAAAATAAGAAATTAGAGGAAAAAAAGAAAACAGACATTTTGCTAAATGTCTATTTCACAGTCATGTACTGAGTACACTTAAAATCCACATGTCCTTTATTCTAGCACCTAAATTACATATGCAGTATTTCTAAGGAAGGCGGATGATGTGAAACAATAAAGAAATGTGCCCAAGATCAAACATGTGAGAAACTTAGAGCCTACCTTAAAACATTACTCATTCGATTGCTGGTCCACAGCTGTACCTAACAGACCATGCTGCCAAACAATTTGAAGCATTTAATAATATATCAGTGACCTGCTAGATTCCATGATTATTCTACACTTTTAACATTCCTGTCAAGTTCTCTCAGCCTGCAAAAAATAAATAAATAAATTTTTCTAGCTGCTAATAACAACATTCATTGCTGCTATACAGTCAAGGAGTGCTTCTTGCTGCATCCTACACTGTGCCAGATAATAAGGATGCTGTAACCAGCACCTAGCTGCAATTCGGCCAGTGATGCAGGGAGCTGCACAGGCTTCTTCTGTGGTTCTGCAGGAATTAAACACTAACCCTGCCAGGAATGCAGCAGGAGAAGACTTGCCAAATGAAGGCTGTGCGCAGCCCGTGGCTTTCCTAACAGCAACTGAGTGAACACTTCCTTCATCGACTATAATATTGCTTCACAACGTGACAAATGATACTTTTCAGTCTCAGAAACTAGTTACAAGAACTTCCCTGGTGGTCTAGTGGCTAAGACTCTGTGCTCCCAATGCAGGGGCCCTGGGTTCGATCCCTGGTCAGGGAACTAGATCCCACATGCCGCATCTAAAGATCCCACGTGCTGCAACTTAGACCCGGTGCAGCCAAATAAATAAATATTAAAACACTTCTAATACTCAAAAGAAAAGCAAAATTACCAAAGAAACTTACAAACCTCAGCACTTTCTAACGTCACCAACATTACTAAGGGCATGTGGTGCCTAGAATATGGAGGACGTAAAATAAATGTCTGATGAATGAACTTTATAAATTTATTTATTTATTATTTATTTTTGGCTGCATTGGGTCTTCGTTGCTGCGCGTGTGCTTTCTCAAGTTGCGGCGAGCGGGGGCTACTCTGCGTTGCAGTGCGCGGGCTTCTCATTGCGGTGGCTTCTGTTGCAGAGCACAGGCTCTAGGTGCACAGGCTTCAGTAGTTGTGGCACACGGGCTCAGCAGTTGTGGCTCATGGGCTCCAGAGCGCAGGCTCAGCAGTTGTGGTGCACGGGCTTAGTTGCTCCATGGCATGTGAGATCTTCCCGGACCAGGGCTCGAACCCGCGTCCCCTGCACTGGCAGGCAGATTCTTAACCACTGCACCACCAGGGAAGTCCCATGATGAATGAATTTTAAAGGTACATGAAAAACATCCCTCTTACTTATGATTTACTGTAATACTCTAATTCATCATCCCTTGATTTGACTTTGAAGTAGGTAAAAGATATTATCATCCCCATTTTATAGCTGTATGACTATGGAAAATAATTAATAAAATTTTAAAGAATAACCTGTTACCTTGCCTAATTATGAGAAATAATTTCAACAGTGGTTACTGTAAGCCTAAAATGATTTTTTTAAAGGAAAAAACTGTTACTCTTTTTTAGTTTTAAGCCTCAGGTGAACCTTTCACAGATTTAATAAAATAGAACCTACACTACTGGCTGAACACATACCGTAGTCTACTATCAGAAAGGTAAATCTCTTAGAGGCACAATCAATCCAGTTGCTGGGATGATAGAGGCTTCTGCTCTGTTCTTTTGTTTTCTCATTTATTTTCCTCTGTCAGTTATGTGTTTAATTGGGACAAAGTTTCAAACTATACTGTAGTATTGGTTATATCATATAACAGACCTTTAGTCTGTTTGCTGGCCAGAAATAGTCTGAGATTATTATTCTATATGAGAAAAGCTGGCAGCGATGATTTTTAAACACATTCTCAAATTTGAACTCACTGCACTGTTCTTTTTTTTATCAAAATGCATTTGAGAGCCAAATGATTAATAATCTTAGCACCTCCAAGGTGGCATATCGTCCCATTACACATTCAACTATATTTTTCTAACCAGATCTCTTGCACTTGTCAATCAAAATTTATTTTATTATATACTTCTGATAAAGTTTTTGTGGCAACTCCCTATTACAATTGCCAGAAAATCTTGGACTCAACAAACAATAAGTTTTGTTTCATCTACAAAGAATGATGTTCTGTTTGCTACATAATCTTGGCTACCATTGTTCCTACTTTGATACATCAATTTGCTGTTAGCTGTTGAATACTGCTTTGACCCTTGAAGGATGTGAGGGTTAGGGGTGCCGAACCTCCTCAAGTCAAAAATCAGTCCAAAATCTGAATATAACCTTACAGCCGGCCCTCTGTATCTGAGGTTCCCCATCCTAGGATTCAACTGACCAACCAACCACAGATCATGTAGTACTGCAGTACATATTTATTGAAAAAAATCTGCAAGTAAGTGGACCCAACTCAGTTCAAACCCATGTTGTTCAAGGGTCAACTGTATATTCTTGCCTTACCTGATCAGCTTAAATTGACTCTGATCCAAATTGCAAATAGCCCCTCAGTTTTACACTCATCTTTGTCATCTGTAAATATTTACTAGGCGCCTACTGTGTACTAATTTTGTACATACAAGGGACTGAGCAACAAGAACGGACAATTGCTCCACTTCAAAATGGGCATTCATAATCTGTTACAGAAAAACTTTATAACCTTTTTGGAGGGAAATTTAGCAGCCTTAACCAAAATTTAAACTCTGCATCTCCAAACATACTATATTTACAAAATACTAGGCCAAACATACAAAGATACATGTAACAAGGATTACTGTCTGTTTTCAATAGGAAAAAAACTGAACATAATATTCATGCCTGTCAACAGGTGAGCAATTAATAAGATATATTTATGAAAAATGATACTTTGTGGTCATTAAAAAGAATAAGGTGAGTCTAAAGTACTGAGTTGTAAAGCAATCTATGACACTTTGGTTTAAAAAATAGGCTCAGGCGGAGACGCGGCGTGAGGAGCCCTCGGCACCTCCAGTCCAGTCTCGGCGCGGGGTACCCTGGAGGCGGGCCGAAGGCTGGCTGAGGACTGTGCCCACCGCTGGCGCGGGGAGGAGAGCGAGAACCACCTGAGCCGGGTGTACCTTTCGTGCCCTGCGTTCCCAGCCTGGCCCTCAGTCCACGGCGCTGAAAGAGGGGCAGGGGATCAGAGGTGGCGGGGAGATCCAGGTGAAGTAGGTTTCTCTGCAGATCCAGCGCCGTTAAACCCTGCCAATGCACACTTTTTAAAACACGAAGAAATTAAGGCTTAAGGAACTAGAGTCACCTGCAACAAGTGGATGGATTCGAAAAGCCCAAGCTCCTTCTAGAACAGTATCCAACCAGGCCGCGCACTGCAGCATGTATGCTCTACACAATTCATAACACACATGATGACACTGACAATAAAGTGGTTACAGATCTAGGATGTGGCTGTGGAGTGCTTAGCATTGGAACTGCAATGCTGGGAGCAGGGTTGTGTGTTGGATTTGACATAGATGAAGATGCACTGGAAATATTTAATAGGAATGTAGAAGAGTCTGAGTTAACAAATGTTGACATGGTTCAGTGTGATGTGTGCTCATTATCTAACAGAATGTCCAAGTCATTTGATACAGTAATTATGAATCCTCCCTTTGGGACCAAAAATAATAAAGGGACAGATATGGCCTTTCTGAAGACTGCTTTGGAAATGGCAAGAACAGCAGTATATTCTTTACACAAATCCTCAAATAGAGAACATATTCAAAAGAAAGCTGCAGAACGGAAAATCAAGATAGATATTATTGCAGAGCTACAATATGACCTGCTGGCATCATACAAGTTTCATAAAAGAAAATCAGTGGACATTGAAGTGAACCTAATTCGGTTTTCTTTTTAAAAGCCTCCAAAGACAAAAGCAGCTTAAAATCTAATTTAAATGAATAAAAAATGTTTACTAAAAAAAAAAAAAAAAAAGGCTCAGAACAGTTTTTTCAACAAACGGTTCTAGGGCAACTGGATATCCACATGCAAAAGGATGAATCTGGACCTCTACTTCACAGCATACATAAAAATTAACTCAAAATGGATCAAAGACCTAAATATAAGAGCTACAACTTTGAAACCCTTAGAAGAAAACACAGGAGTAAATCTTTGTAGGCTTGGGCTAGGCACTGACTTCTTAGACACAACACCAAAAGCAAAAGGAATAAAGAAAAAAATTAACTAATTGGACTACACGTACATCAAAATAAAAAATATTCTCATGTCAAATGACACTATCAGCAATTGAAAATACTATCTATAGATGAGATAATATTTGCAAAACGTTTATCTGATAGGCACTCGCATACAGAATATATATAGAACTCTTATAATTAAGTAATAAAAAGACAAATAACCCAATTAAAAATGGGCGAAGTAGGGCTGCCCTCGTGGCGCAGTGGTTGAGAATCTGCCTGCTAATGCAGGGGACACGGGTTCGAGCCCTGGTCTGGGAAGATCCCACATGCCGCAGAGCAACTAGGCCCGTGAGCCACAGCTACTGAGCCTGCGCGTCTGGAGCCTGTGCTCCGCAACAAGAGAGGCCGTGATAGTGAGAGGCCCGCGCACCGCGATGAAGAGTGGCTCCCGCTCGCCGCAACTAGAGAAAGCCCTCGCACAGAAACGAAGACCCAACACAGCCAAAAATAAATATAAAAATAAATAAATAAATAAAAGATTACTATTAATTTTTTTAAAAAATGGGCGAAGTAAATGAATAAACATTTCTCTAAAAATATAGGAGTGACCAATAAGCACATGAAAAAAATGCTTCATATTATTCATCGTTAGGGAAACAAATCAAAACCACAATGAGATGCTATTTCACATCCACTAGGACAACAATAATGAAAAAGACAGACAATAACAAGTATTGGTGAGGATGCAGAGAAACTAGAGTCCACATACATTGTTGGTGGTCCCATACACTGCCGCAGCCATTCTGGAAAGCAGTCTGATAGTTCCTCAAGCTGTAAAACAGTCACCACATGACCCAACAACCCTACTTGGATATATACGAAAGAGAAGTGAGAATATATGTTCTCACAAAGACTTGGACACGAGTGGTCATATAGCAGTATTACTCGTTATAGCCAAAAAGTGGAAACAACTCAAACGCCCATCAATTACTGAATGGATAAACAAGACGTGGTGTAACCATACAAGAGAATATTATTCAGCAATAAAAAGGAATGAAGTACTGATATATGCAGCACATAATAACATGAATGAACCGCAGAAACATTTTGCTAAGTCACAGAATCCAGTCACAAAATACCACGTATCATACAATTCCACTTATATGAAATGTCCAGAATAGGCAAATCCGTAGAGGCAGAAAGTAGATTAGTGGCTGTCTTGGGCTAGGAGTAGGGGAGGGGGACAAGGGAGTGACTGTAAATGGGCAGGTTTCTTTGGTGGGGGTGTGTGTATGATGGGAATGTTCTAAGATTAGATTTTGGTAATAGTTGCAAAACTCTGCAAATACGCTAAGAACTACTGAATTGCATACTTAAAATGGGTGTATTTTTCAGTATGTAAATTATACCTCAATATAGCTATTAAAAATAAGGTACAGTGTATATACTGTATTTTCAGTATATAAAGATTATATTTTTCTAAGTGGGGAAAAAAAAAAAGATGTGTGTGATGTCCACAGGCACAGAACTCCAGGATATACACAAACTGTTAACAAGTCGCCTCAAAGGTAGGGTATCAGAAAAACCTTCTTTTCCAAACCAGACATTTTTGAGAGTAAAAGAGTATGAGTAATTATACATTTATAATTATAAACGTAATTAGTAATTACAACAGCAGCTGTAAATCAGAGAGACAAGGGTAGTGAAACAGGAAAGCTTCCCATACCCCACGTTTTACTTTTGTGATTTCACAGAACCAGTCACCAATCATTACTTCCCTCCAACTTATGGACATATAAATAGCCTTTAAAGTCTAATTTTATATCTAATAATCTATTATTGGCACACTGATGTTTATGTGGGTTTGTTCAGGCAATATTTCCATCAAAGTGCCTCTAACTGCCGAAGAGAGTTATTTCATGGGGACAGGAGGGGAAGTATAGCCCAAAGAAACCATCTACAATACTCTATCTTTAGAACCTCAAGTTTTACCCTGAAAATTAATTTAACTTTGCATTCTGCATTACATTATTACTGGCTCTATTTTAACAAAAACCCCACTTCTTTCTTATAATAATATTCATAATATGAATAAATATGACCTTCCAGGAAGAAACATCCTTATCTTGTGACTCAGCACAGGGGTCTGCAAACTACAGCCTCTGGGCCAAATTCGGCCCACTGTTTATTTCCGTATTGCCCTAGGCTAAGAATGGTTTTTTCATTTTTAAAAGGTTAAAATCAGAATAATAGTATTTTATGACATGCACAAGTTATATCAAATTCAATTTTACTGTCTGTAGCTAAAGCCTTACTGAAACAGCCACGCTCTTTCATTTACTGCACATTCCTTTATGTATTCCCTCCGGCTGCTTTTACCCTAGAACAGCAAAGCTGAGTAGCTGGGACAGAGACCGTGTGGCCCACGAAGCATAAAATATTTAGCATTTGGTTCCTTACAGGATAGGTTTGCTGACCCCTGGCGCAGACCAAACGAAAGGGTCAAATTCCCCATTTAGGGAAGCACGGGTCTGTGGGTAGAGTGGTTTCTAACACAACTTAACCTCATCTACAAAATGAGGATAATTGAGCACTAAATCAGAAAGTTACTGTAAAGATTAAATGAGATTTAGCCCATATAAGCACTCAATAAATGCAATGACTGCTATCATATAAGATTTCTGCTCTACAACTTTTTTTTTTTTTTTTTTTTAGCCACACTGCATGGCATGCAGGATCTTAGTTCCCTGACCAGGGATCGAACCAGTGTCCCCTGCTGTGAAAGCGCAGAGTCTTAACCACTGCACCGCCGGGGAAGTCCCTACATTACAACTTTTTTAAGCCTACAAACAAATGTATTACCTTAATCTTGTCTTCACTGACAGGACTTTAATAATTTCACCATGATATTACCACCTTTTTAAAACTTCTTCATAGCCTTTCTAATGCTGGAAACCTAAACATTTCTAGATTTCTCCTTGTATTAAAAAAATCTTCAAAAATTTGAATTTTTATTGATATTGAAACATTAATACGTTGTCACATTGCCAGGTGCAGTACAGTTCCATTTAGTAAATATCTACTGCATGCCACAAACTACATTAAATACTCTACATACCATCTCATCTAATTCTCACAATAAACCTACAATCCCATTTCACAGAGGTATCAAACTCAGAGAGGAAGCTATCTGCTCAAGGTCAGACAGCAGATGAGTGAAAGAGCTAGAATTCAACCACAAGTCCCAGTGCCACCTGCCTCAGCCTGCAGACCTGCACCTCTGGACCACAATTATTCAAGTGGTCAGCAGAGAGTCCGGGATTTCATTATTATGGTATTTCAGTAAGTTTCCCAAGAATCTTTTCAGTCAAAATGCCAGGTCACTGGTATTTTTAGGCAGCAGAATTTCGAAGCTAGTGAATGGATTTTGAAGAAGCCCTTGGGAGCAGTTGATTACAGTATAAATACTATTGGAAAAGAGTCATCAGATTTCATTGTGTCCGAACTGATTACAGTGTCAGGTAGTTGGGTCAATACCTAATAATAAAGTAATTTTCTCTAAGTCAACTGACAAATAGATTCACCTTGTCCAAATCCCAAATGTCAATACAGGAGGCCATATTTTCACATGCACTGAGACCTAAGAGCACATCTAGCTGGAACAAAACATTGCTTCTGGAAAAAGGCACATAAAGATCAATTAGAACTGCCAGAAAGACTCCTTAGAAATCTAACCTCCCTCATCAGAAGAGAACTGTTAATATTCTAGGCTCAGCTGTCTTCTACTTGAATGACTGCCACAATCTGGAACTAACTTAATTGAAGCTAGAGAATGAAGATCCATTTCCGAAGAGGCCCATTTAGTAGAGACAATCAGAGAGAAGGGAGAATTGCTCGGGGAGAGAGAGGCAATGAGAAGGAAAACTTGGCAACCGATCAGATGATTCATTTGGCCCCAGAGAATGCAGCAAGGAAAACTGCTTTACATGAAGCCCTCTCCATTTTGCATGTCCCACAGAGCAAAAGTAAAAAGCATTCTTTTAAGCGAGCCAAACAGAAAGGTTATTTAAAATGAATGACTTGATCCAGAAGTTCAAGAACCCATTTATTCTTTTTCTTTTTGGCTGTGTTGGGTCTTCATTGCTGCGCGTGGGTTTTCTCTAGTTGCGGCGAGTGAGGGCTACTCTTCGTTGCAGTGCGCAGGCTTCTCATTGCGGTGGCTTCTCATGTTGCGGGCTCTAGGCGCATGGGCTCAGTAGTTGTGGCGCGTGGGCTCAGTAGTTGTGGCACACGGGCTTAGTTGCTCCGCGGCATGTGGGATCTTCCCGGACCAGGGCTCAAACCTGTGTCCCCTGCATTAGCAGGCGGATTTTTAACCACTGAACCACCAGGGAAGTCCCCACATTTATTCTTTAAAGATTTAAAAAAGGACATTACTCAGAGTCACAGCACACTCCACCTTTTGCTGGATTCTCCTTTCCTCAGGGGTTATAGTTTCTCTGCAGTAATGTTACTTATTACCCTTCTCTCTTGTGTAAAGATGAAAGTACATTTTTTTGCCTAACAACACCAAATAAATATTTCCACTCCCATTCCATTGGATGAAATTAATACTCATTTGTACTTTGCTAAAATGTCCAATTTCTTCAACTGTTTGCCCTAAAAATAATTACTAGGATGTAATCAGTATCAGTTGTTATCATTTATGTGCACAAATGGCATCCAGAAATTATCTGGAACACATATTTTGATAATAACTGAGAAAAAGAAGAGAGGAGACTATAAGTCAAAAGCCCAGTTTTACTTCTAGATTTTAGTTTTGATTACATCATTTACTTGTCTTGTAACTTAGCTATATCACACCCTTTCCGAGCCTTAATTTCCCTATCTATAAAACAAAGATAACGACAGTGGCCGTGCTGTCTTCAGAGTTGTGAAGCTCAAAAGAGATCATGTACGTGAAAGCTCTATGAACACTGCAAAGGATACACAAATGTAAGCCATCATTATTGATCGTTTTATCTTGACAGAGCTTCCCTTTTTAAAAGCACAGCTTGCCAACTTTACTCAGTCAAAACATCTCCTTCTACTTTGCCCCGGGCTTATATGACATAAATTGCCGTAACAAAATTACTCTGAATTTCAATAGGAAAACAAGTCAACCCTCTATAAACTTGCTTCATTCTAAAACCTAAAATCAAAGGCAAACTATGTATTTATTGACATTTCTTCCAGCAAATCTAAGAAGCAATGATTTATTTTTCAGGAAACTTGTCTGAAAAATAATTCTTGTTTTCTTCCTACAAGCCTTATTTTCTATACATTAATTATCACAGAAAAAAAAACCTGAAGGAACTATAGTTTATAGTCTAAAAATATATCTTGCCCATGACGAATGCAGATATCAGAGTTCAGATTATCGTATTCTACCCTAAAACTCAAAATCATCACGTTTTTAGAACAGGAAAGGAAAATGAAGAGATTACTTAATATACAGAGTACCTTTGGAAGATCCCCCTAAGCAACCTGCCAATGAACGAACTAAGTGACACAAAGACAATGAGAAAAGAAGACATACTTTTCACTGAATATCATTTTGTACCTTTTGAAATCTGAGCTATGTGCAGTTAAAAATTGTATGTTATTTTATTAATTCAGTATAAATCATGGAGGGAATCCGAAGAAGCCCTATTATTCCAGAGAAGAAAACTGAAGCCAAAGAAGTAGATGAGTGCTTCAACATCGCACTGCTGGACAGTGGAAAAGCTGGGACGAGAGCTCAGGAACCCAGTGGAAGCCTCCAGCGCTTCCCCATCGCCACAATGCCTTGTGGTAAAACAGCAAGGGCCACCTGATAAACAACTAAAGTACTAATGCAATCCCTTTCAGAACTGTGGCCTTCCAGGGGTCCTCGTGACTTCTATGATACAACGATAATCATTAATGTTGTCACAGAAGTTCTAAAGCAAAGGGTCAGAGATGACAATCCTCATTATCAAGACTCGTAACAAGTACTAAGAGTTAATAAAGACAACACAGCCATCGGAATGTGGACAGCGTGTCTCTCCTCTCAGGCATCAGCAGATTCAAGCTCTAACCAGGACAGGAAAATGGTGCAGCCTTTACTAACAGTAAGAAAGTCTGATGAGGCAGCACAGATTTAGTACAAAGAGCTTCTTCCCAGTGAACTGACTCAGAGGAAGTAAAAGCAGACCACAGGAAATTTTAGTTTGAAAGAAGCCTTAACAATTCCACTGAGAACTACTCTTGAATAGAACTAAGGATTATCAAGGCCCCTTCTAGTCCTAAAATCCTCAAACGTGGAAAAGCAAGGCAGCTTCAGCTCCTCTTCTGAGTAACTCAAGCATACTTTTCCTCTTGGTAAGAAGAAATGTTAACTTTTTCTTTCAGTGGGCACAAAGGCAGGGAAAACAGCAGCATTTCCATAGGAAAGAATAAGAGAAGCCAGAAATGAAAACTATTCCAAAGAACGTCTGAGTCTGTCTGCTTGGAAAGGAAATTTATTACAGGGATTCTTCTTTCCTTCCTAAGTCTCTATGTAGCCTTCGTATTTGAAGAAATGCATGCATGTTAGACATTATTAGGCTTTTCCTGTAGTTTTTGATATCTGCCAAACATACTGTAGTCACGTATTAGTTAATCTAAGTATTTTTAAGCACTGGGTAAGTCTGTTTGCCAACAATTAGTTCATCTGATGAAGCCTTTGAAAAAGAGAGAACTTGAGGGGCTTCCCTGGTGGCGCAGTTGTTGAGAATCTGCCTGCCAATGCAGGGGACACGAGTTCGAGCCCTGGTCTGGGAAGATCCCACATGCCGCGGAGCAACTGGGCCCGTGAGCCACAACTGCTGAGCCTGTGCGTCTGGAGCCTGTGCTCCGCAACAAGAGAGGCCGCGATAGTGAGAGGCCCGTGCACCGCGATGAAGAGTGGCCCCCACTTGCCGCAACTAGAGAAAGCCCTCGCACAGAAACGAAGACCCAACACAGCCAAAAATAAATAAATTTATAAAAAAAAAAAAGAGAGAACTTGAGAGAGGATAACAAGCCTGGCCAAGACATAACCTCCAGCCATCACCGCTGTTTGTATTTCTGAAGAAAAATCATAGCATACGGACAAACCATACACTAGGACTTTCGCAGTGAACTCTGGGTCACAAGGTCACATCACGTGGAGAAGTCTCTCTCATCACATCTTCAATCCTGTATCAGGAACAAAAGGCCAGAGAGGCTCAAGTTCCAGCACTAGCCGATCACTGTCATCTCCAGGGGAATCTACAATACAAACACCTAACCTCAGCCAAGGATCTGAGAGTGCTGTTTCAAATTCCATCTCCAATTTCCACTAAATATTTCAGATACAGGAAGGATGTCTGAAGTAGTGTTTGTTCATAATTTTTCTACTTTGTTGAAAATAACTCTGCCTCATGGGAAAGCAGTCTCATCATTCAAGGAAGAAAAAAAAAAGTCACAGGAAACCTGAAAGTCAGATGTTATCCTTCACACTGAAAGGTACTAATGCCAAAAACTCTATCCATGTATTTCATCAAAAACATCCTAAACACACAACCTGAAGCCAAGAAAGTCAGAGACATTAATTCCACTCCCTCTTGGCAACAAGTCAGTTAACCAGTGACAGAACCTACAGCAGAAGAAACACTTGGTGACTCACATATTCCCCTTTGAGGTCCATTTTAAAATTAAAGAGCTGGTTTCTTTGGGAAGAAAAAGAGGGACAAACTTTAAAATTATCCATTGAAACTTCAGGTCCAAAAACTTAAAAACCTCTTTGCCTCCTGGTCTCAATATCAAAGTCAATTCCACTTTTCTTTCCAAAAATCATGAGTCACACCATACATCTGGTAGCCGGGAAATTTACTGCCTTAAATTCATTCACTTAAGATTGACCGAATGCCCACAAGTGAGCGAGCACCATCCGAATTCAACGAGGATGCTGAATTTTAATGGGATCTCCTCCTGGCGCTTCCATATTTATAACTGGAAACGCAGATTCTTCTTCTGTTGACTTCAGGGGAAAAAAAACAAAACAAAACAAAAAGCAGTAAACCAACTTCACAGAGCGCTGCTCTCACGTAAATAAAACCCGATGAAAGAGAAAAACGGGTCTTGTCCGCGGCAAGGCCACCTGGGCGACAAGCTTTTGAGTGGTTTTCAGCTGCTGACCCGCGACCAGGCGGTACCGGGCAGCAGGCGGGCGTGGGCGGCGTGTGCGGGCTCGGGTCCAGGCGAAGCCGTGATTCCACCCCGCCCGCCCGCATCCACGCTTCGGGATCCCGGCCGAACCTACCGGCCCGGCCCGGCCCGGCCCGGCCCGCGCTGACCCCTCCGGAGCACCGGCCCTGGGGCGGGATGCCGCCGCCACCACGGCCGCTCCGCTGGCCCCCGGAACCACCCCGCACCCCCGGCCCAGGCGGAGCAGCCCCTGACGGACGCGTTCCATTCCGCACTCCGCCCCGACTCGTCTCCCGCCGCCCAGCCTCCCGCACTCCCCACGGCTCCCAGCCCGGACCGCCACGGCCCCCTTCAGCCTCCGCTCCTGACCTGTCCCCGCGGGGCCCCGGGCGGCAGCGCGACGCCTCCATCCCGCCGCCCCGAGAGCAGCAACCTCGTCCACACCCGCACGGCGGGCGCCGGGGCCAGCCTGGCGCAGCGGCCCAGCCCCGCAACCGCACCTCGCACTGTCGCCGCCTCCCATTGGCCGCCGCGCTTCCGCCGCTCCGCACCCATTGGTCCGCGCGCCGCTGCTCCCCACCGCCCCCGCGGGTGGGTTGCCAGGGGCGGTGGCGGCGCCGCGGGAGGGTTGCTACGGACGGGTTGCTGCGCGCTGGTTGCTACGCGCAGCTGGGTTGGAGGAGCCGCCCAGCCCCCGGTAACCGCCGCGCGCCCAGGCAGCCCTCACCCAGCGGTCCATACCCGGAGGCCCCCCCAGGGCGCTTCCTGGGGGCCGCCCCCTCCCGACCCCGAGGCCTTCCCGGAACCACACTTGCTCGCCCCGGCAGTCCTTCCCAACCAAGTGCGTCTGCGCCCCCTCCCCTAGTCCAGCCCAAGCTTTTAGGGCGTCCCCGGACCTGTCCTGCACACCCGCCTGACGATCTTTTCCGTCTACCGCCCTCAGAAGCCTACCGGCCGTCTTCGAGCATCAGTATCCCATAAAGAGATCCGCTATCGGACCCAGTAAGTCTTGTTCCCAACTTATAAGCAGCATTACAGTCCCTACAGAACATCCCGTCAAAACTCATCGCGTGTTGACTTTGCGGCGTTCCATTCCGAGGCCAAAGTTGTCCCCACACTGGTTTTGAGCCTCTAAAAGGCAGAAAATTTGGCACAAGCTAGGAGAGCCGAGCACTGCTTTCTCTGGTCAGCTTCCACTCACTGTGTGACCCCGAACACGGTTATCTGTGCCTCAAATCCCCATCTTTAAAATAAATAATCCCTGCTTGTCTAGCTCGGGCTGGACCTGACACAGACTAGGCTCTGAAGGCTGACGGAATGGAGTTGAATGAGCTGCTACTTGCATGGGTGGAAGGAAAATTGAGACATTCTGTTGACCAGGCAGTCCTTCTGCATGAATTCCAATAAAAAGTAGTATTTGGAAAGATTATATATTTATTTACATACATTTTAAACAGTTACAAGAAATCATTTTCCCACCCTATTTAATATTTATAGATTACTACAGTTGGAAACAAAAAATGAAAACATAGTAACCCTAAGTAACTTAACTATGTCCCTTTTATCTCCCCTGGTACCACTGACTCATTAAAACAAGCTTGCTGCCCTTTCTTCATCCAGCCATCTCAGCAGATGAGCCAAGATTGCAGAGACAGCAGCTCAACTATTAAAAGTCACAGTTTGCTTCGAGTTTTTCCATGCATCTGTTCACAGAGGAAGCGGTCACTGAGTCGGTACTCAGACATGTGGAATGAATTAGTTGGAATGAGGCGTTTAAAAGGATGAATAAGTAGTGGTTAAAGGGAACAATTAAGAAAGACCATTTGTAGAGGGGGCAGTACTGCTGCATTAGTGACAGAAGCAGGGTTCTCTAAAAACTTTCTGCAGCCATTTATTTATTTACAGACTTTTTAAACAGTTATAAGATATTTAAAAATTTTAAACAGCTAATACAAGGAAAATACGAAGTGAACTGTTGATGACACTAAAAACTGTTTATGACACAAGATATTTTAAAAAGCAAATCTGGGAATTCAATTCCCTTTTGACTCCAGCAATCAATTTCTTGAGACCACGGATGTCCGAGAAACCCAGTCAGTTTTTCACAAGGAACTGGCTTCTACTCAGCTTCCCCCTCTCCCTGAGGTAAGTGAACAGGTGTCGTCGCCTCCTCCACGTGACCTTTATCCCGTACTTGTCCTCAGGAGTGTCTTTAACCAGAACAGGCCCAGGCTCTGGGCTCTTGGGCGTGCTCGTGTGAAGGGAGCAGCTGGGAAGGCTGTTTTCCCTCTGCTCCGAGGGAATGGGCCCTCCCTGCCCTGAGGACTCTGGGCTCTGGATATCCGGTGGAATGAACACATAAGGGAAGTTCTGAAGTGCATGTGCTGACAGCTCCCCGCAGCTTTGGGGGCTGAGCATGGGAACCAAGGGCCTTCCAGAAATGTCCTTTTCTGGTTGACTGGGGCAGTCCCTGATTAGGGGGATCCCAGGTCTGGCTGAGCTGGCAGAAGACTGTGGACTCTCAAATGTTAGGTGTGGAAACTTGGAGCTGGTAGATTTTCGACTTGAACGCCTTGCCTGGTCTCGGTGATGATGTTTCCGGTTGACTGGGAACCAGCTTTCTGCTGTTGTATCAAACTGAGGTGATACCTAAGGATTCCAAAAGAAAAAAAAAAAAAAAAAGAAGTGAAGAGAGCCAACTACCAAATACAAACCTAAGGAAACTGCATCCCATGACCAGAATCCTAAATGGGGGCCCATAACAGCAATGGACATAAAACAAAAGCAGCTGTCTATTTGGATAACAGTATCCAAGGGATACGGGCTTTGGGCAAGTTACTCGATCTCCCTGGCTTTCAGTTCCCTCCTGTGCAAGAAAGGGGACAATGCCTCTTTCGCTTCATCACACCATACGGCTGCAACACGCTTAACTGTCTATCTTTCAACTCTGAGGGCGGGCCCAGCAGTCTTATTCGCCATTGATCCCCAGCCCTAGCAGAGCACCTGGCACCAAGAAGGCCCCGTGAAGGACGAAGGGCTGAAGGAAAGAACCGGGAGTGAGATCAGGCCCGGAAAGCAACTAGCAGGGGGCCTGGCACATAGTGAGGACTCGATACATGTTCACATGTTCATTCCTCATCAACAGGATTCTAACATTTATGTTTCTTCCCCAGTCCTGAAGCCAGGGCTCTGGTTCTCCCCAGCAATCATGGGCAAAGCACATTTATTAAGCACTCTTAGGCTTTTGTCTGGCTCTTTTGCGACACTACTTCCCTGACATGCCGTAGCTATGTTCTCTTCCCAGGGCTTTTAATCTGTCAAAATAGAACATATGCCATTTCTAGGATTTTTCTTCAACGTTTGGTCGTTTAAACAGTAAATAGAGTACTTAGCTAAAAACTCCACCTCTCTCACATGAAGCTCAGGGAACAATCTCATTTTTTACTCGTTCTGACATTTCTCTGGCTTTCTCACCCAGCTACTGGATAGTGAAACTTTTATACTGAATTCTTACAGAGGAATGTGGAGCGGGGGAAAGACTCCAATTCCAATCAACCCACGCCTCAGTCTGAACTCAGGAAAAAAGATAAGCCAGAGAACATGGCTGAGGACAGACAGAAGGAGTACACCACCTCTTTGTCCCTGCGCCCACGAGTCTCCACATGGCAGTGTGAGAAGCCTGGCAGAGGAAAAGTCAAGGCAAGAATCCCATGGCCTACCCAGGAAGTGATGGTGCTGTGGTCAACGGGCTTGCTGGGCACCTGTCTAGTGTGGGTGATAGGAAGCTGGGGAGACTCATAGCAGTGTTTGGGGCCCTCCAGTGGTTGTTGGTAGAATAGCAGCTGGGGTTTCTGGGAAATTTGGCGGCATTTTTTCCTGGGAGGCATCAATAGGTGAGGGAAGAGCAGTTAGTAACTGCATGATGCTGGTTGTCGTCAGGTCCAGGGAGAGACTCCACTTCCAACCCATGCCTGCGGAGAAGAAACAAAAGCTGGGAGAAAATCTGCTGATTCCCCAGCTCTTCCTCACACTCTGCCAGCCGACTCTGCTAGCAGCCAGCAGCCCTACCCCAAGATTGTGGGGTGGTACACCTACACCAGCTTCCTACACCTACACCACCAAGGCGATACACAGTAGTTTCACACTCAACAACATTCGTTCAATGAACACTTATCGAGCACGTGTTAAGCACCATGCTGGGTGTTGGGAGTTTAAAGATGAATAACCAACCACTTATCCCGTGATCATTTACTGGGTGCCAAGCACTTGTAGAGACACAGACTGCCCCTGTCTTCAAAGAGCTGAGAGCCTAACAGAGGGAGACAGACAAATACAATAATGAGAGCAGTGCTCCCTTGCACTCCCCCAGGGGAGCCCTTCCGGAGAGGGTGATACCTGATCTAGGTATAGAAGGGCTAGGAAAAGCCAAAGAACAGGGGGGGCACTCCAGGCTGAGGAGCAGCGCACACAAAGGCAGAGACATGAAGGAGCACTGCGAATGCAGGGACTCAGACTCCACGGAGCTGGACACAAGGCATGAAAAGACAAAAGGCAAGAACTGAGGCGGGATGTGGTGTCAGGGTCAGGACAGAAAAACAGGTGGACCATCTGAGTTTGGACTGTGGTCTAAGTAGTCACTGAAGATTTTCGAGTGGATGGATATGATCACACTTGGTTTTTTTTTTTTAACTTTTACCCCAGATAATTTCAAACATACAAAAAAATAGTTAACAGGGCTTCCCTGGTGGCGCAGTGGTTGAGAATCTGCCTGCCAATGCAGGGGACACGGGTTCGAGCCCTGGTCTGGGAAGATCCCACATGCCGCGGAGCAACTAGGCCCGTGAGCCACAATTACTGAGCCTGCGCGTCTGGAGCCTGTGCTCCGCAACAAGAGAGGCCGCGATACTGAGAGGCCCGCGCACCGCGATGAAGAGTAGCCCCCGCTTGCCGCAACTAGAGAAAGCCCTAGCACAGAAACGAAGACCCAACATAGCAACCAATCAATCAATTAAATAAATAAATCTTTAAAAAAAAAAAAAAAAAAAAAAAAAAAAAAAAAATAGTTAACAATATAATGAGCTCCCATGTGCCCATCACCCGGCTACAACCATCAACCCACGACCAATCACACCCCATCCACACCCCATCCACTTCCCCTACCCCTTTATTATTTTGAAAATACTATATTCCCAGTCATGATATCATTCCTAGTAACACAACTAACACATATAAATATACATATTTATATACTATATTTATATAATATACATTAATATATATTTATATGTGTAAATTCCTTAAATAGTAAATATCAAATATTCAGTGTTCAAGTTTTCAGTTGTCTCCTACGTGCCATACTTGGTTTTTGTTTGCTTTTGTCTTTTAGACAGATCATCCAGGCAACAGTGTGAAAGGCGAGATCAAGTTCCCCGGAAGCAGGGGGACCAGTTAGAAGGTTACTGTGTTGCCTGAGAACCGATGAAGCTGGAACCTGGGTGGTGTCAGCAGAGGTGGGAGGCAGGAGGCAGGAGGCAGAGGCAGGGCCAACAGGACCCACAAAGGAATAACAAGTCTGAGAACGCGTCCACTGGATCTAGCCCCCAGATCAGTTTTAATAAGAGTTCTGTCAGTGGGTTGGTGGGACGGAAGTTTGAGTCGAGAGGTGAATGGGTGGTGCCACCGGGCATCCCGGAGGGAGAGGCACACAGCAGGGCAGACTGGTTCCACTATACAGCATGATCCCTTCATTCAGTCAACAACAGCAAAGCAACATACTCTGATTTATGGCACTGGGCAGTGGAGATACATGTAAAGAGAAATCAGGACAAAGCCTCTACCCTCAAGGAACAAACATTTTAGGGAAAACACAGGTAATAAATACATCCATTTGTTCATTCATTCATTCAGCAAATATTTACTGAGTGCCCACTGTGTTTTGGGCACTGTTACGGGTGCTAGAAATATATAGCAGGTTACAAAATTAAATCCCTGACCTCATGGCGCTTACATCTAGTGGGGAAGTGATTAGAGGTACAGAGAAAAGTGAAACGGTGTAAGGGGTTGAGCTGACCCAGTGCTACTTTAGACAGGGTCGTCGGGGAAGGTCTATCTGAAAAATGATATTTCAGCAAAGACCTGAATGAAGAAAGAAGAACAAGCAGACAAGAGAAAGATGTGAGAAAGAATATCCCAGACTGAGAGAACAGTTAAGTGCAAAGACCACAAGATGGGAATGTGTCTGACTTGTTCAAGAAGCAGTAGGGTCAGCATGGCTGAACTGGAGAGCGGTAGGAGGTGAAGCCAGTTCACGAGACACAGGGTTAAGGCAAGGGTAAGGACTGAATTATTCTTAGTGCAAGAGGAAGTCACCGCAGGGCTCTGGACAGGGAAGTAACACAGTCCGATTTATACTTTTCAAAGATAGCTCTAGGTGCTTTGTAGGAAAGGTGGGTTGGGAAGAGGGGGGACAGAGAAAGGAGGCAGAGAAGGGAGGGGGAAGGCTCTTGCAGGAGCCCAGCGGGGAGATGACAGTGGTAACAACCGCTCCAGGGAGAAGTGCTGAAGTTCACGCCTTGCTCAAAGTCCCCAGCCTCTTGGGGACGCCACATTGTTCAGCAGTCCTACTGTGTCCTTGATCAACTCATTTTCCACAAAGGTTATCTTAAAACTTTCCCACTGTCTTAAAACTTAAGAACTCTTCTTCTCTCCAAACCAACCGTCTTACTTCCTACTTCACAAAGAACACAGGAGACATCAAAGGAAATACTCTCATCTTCCAGAAGGCAAACACACAAACGTCAGTATATCTGCATCCATCCTCTTTCTTCCTGCTGTAACTAGAGGTCAGCCCCTTTTGCTACTGTGGCCTCTCCCTCTGGCTGGGCTTTGGAGCCTTCCTCACTCTATACGCCTTTCCCAGGCAATCGTCTGCTGACATGTCAATAAACACCTGGAAGTACACAAGTCAAGCATTTCTACATTTGCCTTAGAATTCTCCACACTCAGGACCCAAATATTCCACTGCCTACGCGATAGCAACTAGATGTCTCAAATGCACCTCAAACTCAAAGCATTTACAACTGAATTCATGCTCATTTCCCCTGCACCCCCCTCCGTAAAAGTGATCATCTTCCAGGGCCCTTGCTCAGGGAATGGTATCATCATTCATCCAGCTATGCCACCAGAAACCTTGACATTTACCTTTTCCCTCTACCATCCAACCCAACATCAAGCCCTGTCAATCTTACCTCTTAAACATGTCTTCAAAAATACCCCTCTCTCGGGGAGGGCAGTTGGGGGGAGAGCGCAAAATGGATGAAGGGAGTCAAGAGGTACAAACTTCCAGTTATGAAATAAATACATCATGGGATGTAATGTGCAGTGTGGTCACTATAGTCAATATTGTATTTCAAATTTGAAAGTTGCCAAGAGAATCTTAAAAGTTCTCATCACAAGAAAAAAAGTTTTTTGTCATTCTGCATGGTGACAGATGGTAACTAGACTTATTGTGATCATTTTGAGGTGTAAATAGGTAATCATTATGTTGTACATCTGATACTAACATAATGTGTTACGTCAATTATACTTTGGGGAAAAAAAACAGATTTGTGGGTTTTAGTGACACTTCAGTATTAAATGTGGGATCAGAATCAATGGCAATCTATTTTTTGAGACTTATTCAACTCAAAATTTGATAAAAGCATTCCTCCTTTGTGAAAAATAATCTTACCCGACCCCTCTTTCCCTCTCTCTCCACCACCCTTCAAGTCCCAACAGTTCTGACCCGGGGTGGGGGGTGAGGCGGGGAAATGCAGTAGCCTAACTGGTCTACCCTAACCTCTGGCACCCCCTGCAGGGGGACCTTTTTAAATTGCAAATCTGATCTTGACTCACACTCCTGCTTAAAATTTTTGAGTTTTGGGTAAGGACCAAACTCCTAGCGGTGGCTGAGGTCCTGTGGCTCTGGTTCCAGCTTCATCTCACACACACTCCAGTGCAGGTCTCTTAGCTCACACCCCTCAGATACTCTTCAGCCTTTGTGCCGCCCACGCTTCCTCCTACGGCGTGGCCCTGCACACCTCATTCCCTTGGCTTGGAGGGTCTCCCTCCCGTGTTTGCATAAAGGCTTCAGATCGCAGACGAAGCTTTAGTTCATCAGAAATGCCTTTCTCTTGGGACTTCCCTGGTGATGCAGTGGTTAAGAATCCGTCTGCCAATGCAGGGGACACGGGTTCGAGCCCTGGTCCTGAAAGATCCCACATACCGCGGAGCAACTAAGCCCGTGCGCCACGACTACTGAGCCTGCGGTCTAGAGCCCACACTCCGCAAAAAGAGAAACCACGGCAATGAGAAGCTCGCGCACCGAACCGGAGAGTAGCCCCTGCTCGCCCCAGCTAGAGAAAATGCCCCCGCGCAGCAACCAAGACCCAACGCAGCCAAAAATTAATTTATTTATTTAAGAAAAAATGCCTTTCTCACCTACCATAAGGCAAGATCCCCTTATTTACATAAAGTTATCCCTGAGCTCTAAGTTATCACTTCGCAGCTGTAATTCTCCATTTGCTTAAATAAGCAATTCGCTGCGAATCTGTCTGAGCTCCTCTCTGCTCCCATCAGACCGTAAGCGCAGGAGAAAGACCCCGTCTTCCACTGCATCCTAGCGCGGCCTGGCACATGGTAGGGGCTCAACTAAACGTGTTGACTAAGTTAGTAGATAAAGTCCTTTACTACAAAGAAAAGACTGCGGGGGGCGGGGCGGGAGGAGATCAAAACTCGAAGATTCAGGGTGGAGGCGGGGTTCACCGTGTGCGAATAATTTTTCAGGAGGGAACCTGAACGAGGTCGTAACTGCGCTCCAGGAGCCCTCAGGCCGCTCGGGGGCCCGCGACGGTCGCTGGTCGGAGGTCAACGGAGGACAGTCCCCCCAGAGAGGAACCAGCGAGGTGGGAAGAGCCGGGGGCGGCGGGCGCAGCGCAACCGGCCGGGGCGGCCCGGGGTCCCCACTGTCCCCGGGGTCCCCCGCGCCCCGCCGCCGCGGAGCCCTCCTGCGCTCTCCCCACGAGCCGCCCGCATCGTCCGCCTCACCCGCCGCCGATCCGCCCGCCCGCCCGCCCGCCAGGCCCGCACGCCGCTCAGTCTGCCTCACCCGCCGCCGATCCGCCCGCCCGCCCGCCAGGCCCGCACGCCGCTCAGTCTGCCTCACCCGCCGCCGCCGACCAGCCCGCCCAGCTCGCACCCTGCTCCGTCCGCCTCACCCGCCCGACGAGGCCGCCGTTCCGCCCGCCTCACCCGCCCGGCTGGGCTGCCTCGCCAGCCGCTCCGTCCGCCTCAACCGCCCGATAGGGCTGCCTCACCTGCCCTTCCCGCCGCCGCCCAGCCCTCCTCAACAGCCAGGCCGGGCCCGCCAGCCCCGCCCGCCGCCGGCGTCCCGGCCGAACGCGGAGACAGGGCCGGCGCTGATTGGCTACGCCCGTCACGTGACCGCAACGCTCCGCCGGCGCCAATTTCAAACAGCGGAACAAACTGAAAGCCTCAGAGCGGGACCCCACCCCCGGCCCCGGCCCGGGACCACCCCCCCCACCCTTCCCGGGATCCCGGGATTCCCCGCCCCGCAGCCGGGGTCGCGGCCCGGCCCGCAGGTGGGAGCAGCGCGGAGCCTCCCGGAGCCGGCGCGTCCGGCGGTGCAAGCGAGGTGAGTGGGCGGCGTGCGAGAGGCCGGGGCCGGGAGGACGCGGAGGGCTGGCTCCGGACGGGGCTGGCGACGGTGCGCGGCGCTGCTGCATCCAGCCTCCCGGCCCTCCTCATCTCTCCCGCTGAGCGCCCCCGGCCTTCCCCCGGGAGGAGGGGCGGCCCGCTTGCTCCGGCAGACGGCGGCTGGGGTCCCTCTGAGCTTACTGCGCTGGGAGCCGAGGCCGACCTGCTTGCACACTCCCCTGAACCCCGTTGCTCTCACCTCTAGGCCTCCACTCCGCCCTTTCCCAGGACCCTCCCCCGGGTTCCGGAGACCCCCGCAGCCTAGCCCTGGTCTGGATGTGGGTGAGTCCCGGGAGCCGCTCCGGAAGTCTCCGGGCTAGAGGGTGTTGGCAGTGGTAGCAAGAGGCTGGTCAGAGTAGAAGGGAAAATTAAGCTTTAGACCAGGAAGATATCTTTTGCGGGTGGGGAGCGAATACTAGTATCTACTGATTGATGGGTGGAGGGAGGGAGGCCGGAAGAGATAGGAGGTGGAAGTAAAACTGAGATTTGAAGGTAGAGGAAACCTAGATATACAGGAAAAGGAGGCAGAGTGGAGAGGGTCTGTGGATTCTAAGCAAATGGCAAATGTCAGATGAGTGTGACAATCAATTTTAGGGAGATGGCAGATATCCTAAAAAAGGGACAGCCCATTCCTCTGTCCCTCAGAGTACCTCTCAGTAGAATTTCACAACTTCACACAATGGTAGAGTATTCCACAGATCTGTTAAAATCAAAAAACACAATTTTTAAAAGATAAAACAGTTTTCCTTAACACTACAAAACCACCTTAGCACACTGAAGATAGCACAGTTTGTTAGTCAGGAGACAGGGATAACAGTCTTGGTTCTGGAAGAGAAATTAAGCGATACAGTAACATGCTTAGAAAGTCAAAATATGAATAAGCACATGCAAGTACTAAAATGTCACTATATAAATAGTTTGCAAATTGTAAAAGAAAAATGTATTTTTAAGAAAGGCAAGGATAATAGCCCGTGAAATGATGTCACCCCTTAGCGTTACCCTGGGCCTTGAGTAGAGCAGTTTCCCTCTTATCTGAGGTCTTGTGAGCTGGAAGATGATTTCTTCAGTGGTGTGACAATAATGGTACAATCCGCCTTTTTCCTCTGATCCTGTGGGCTCAGATCCTTTAATTTATAAAGTAAAATGGTATAAAAAACGTGTGGTCTACGCTAGAATGGATTATGGGATCAGAGTCTTGTCAGGCTGTCCTATTCCAGCGTTCCCGTCCCAACAGTCACTGCAAGTGATCTGTGTTACAGTAGGAAATAAGAGACATTTCCACATTTTTGTAGCTTCCCTATTTATTTCTGTAGCTAAACATTCTTTTTTGGCCACACCACGCGGCATGTGGCATCTTAGTTCCCTGACCAGGGATTGAACCCTCACCCTCGGCAGTGAAAGCACCAAGTCCTAACCACTGGACCGCCAGGGAATTCCCAAAACATCCTTAAGCTCCTAGAGCTTTGACTATGTTGACCTACAGCCAACCTAATCCCACTTTCCCCCTTTGAATTTCTTCTGTTTGCTTCAGTTTTAACTTTTGTCAGTAGAACTCATCTCCTTATTGTCTGTGGTCTTTACAAAGCCCCAAGGAGTATTCACCTGGGCCTGCGGGCTCATGCTCCTGGTCATATGATGAGGAAGACCCCTCCCTAACAGAACCTCCTTCTCAGCCTGATAAGCCTCTGACCTCCTGCTGCCCCTTGCGCTTTCCAGGGTCCATGCTGGTCATTCTCAATGGAGAGTGAAAGCACAGATTCATAATGAAAACCAGCCCCCGTCGGCCATTGATTCTCAAAAGACGGAGGCTGCCCCTTCCTGTTCAGAATGCCCCAGGTGACACATCAGAAGAGGAGCCTAAGAGGCCCCCTGCCCAACAAGAGCCTGCTCAACCGCAGGCCTCCAAGGAGGTGGCAGAGTCTAACCCCTGCAAGTTTCCAGCCGGGATCAAGATCGTTAACCACCCGACCATGCCCAACACCCAAGTGGTGGCCGTCCCCAAGAATGCCAATATCCAGAGCATCATCACAGCACTGACTGCCAAAGGAAAGGAGAGTGGCAGCAGTGGGCCCAATAAATTCATCCTCATCAGCTGCGGGGGAGCCCCCGCTCGCCCTCCAGGACCCCAGCCTCAAGCCCAAACCAGCAGTGATCCCAAGAGGACAGAAGTGATCACCGAGACCCTGGGACCAAAGTCTGCAGCCAAGGACGTGAATCTTCCTAGACCACCTGGAGCCCTTCCCGGGCAGAGATGGGAGAACTGTGGTATGTGGTCTGTAAGGCAAAGGGGTGAGGAGCCAGCCTTCCCTCTCTGGTGGTGAGGACTGCAGTCCGCCACACTGATGCTTAGGACACACAGGCGTCTGCCCGAACCGGGAGAAAGCCTTGCCTTTCTTCATCCTAAAACCTTGACCCGGATCCTTTGGGCACTGTCAAAGGGGTTGCAATGTAACTTAGCATTTCTACTCCCTTCTTTACATTGGAAAAGGATTTGTTTATCGTTTCTAGTTATCCTCTGCATTGACCACATAAGGAAATAGGAATCTTTCTCCATCTTAATGAAGGAGAAAGCATGAGGCGGAAAAGTGACTTTCTTTGTTGAGATGCTCAATCATGCTTTTGTTAGGTTGCCTTGACTGATCTCTGAGGCTCAGTGTGGCTCAGACTGAAATGCAACTTGAACTGTGCTCCTGGATTTCTCCCGAAATCCTAATGGGGCAGAGTACCCGAGAGGCCACCGCAGAGTCAGCAAGTGCTCCCTGTCCCTCAGGGCAGAGGTGATCCCTAACTGCCAACTTCACTGGGCCTGCGGGGCTCGGGATCAGGCAGCTAAGCGGCGTCTTGGGTTGTTTCCCCTGTAGCTGGCGGCGAGGCAGCCGGCTGCACGCTAGACAACAGCTTGACCAACATCCAGTGGCTTGGAAAGATGACCTCCGATGGGCTGGGCTCCTGCAGCATCAAGCAAGAGGTGGAGGAAAAGGAGAATCGTCACTTGGAGCAGAGTCAGGCTAAGGTGAACTGTCCCGTCACTCACTAGGGCAGTCAGAGCCGGAGCAGGGAATTTCTAAGAAGGGAAATCAAGTGGCCTGTGGAGTAGAATTTCCAAGTTCTGGTATTAGCACTCACTTAGTGTGATTCTATATAATTTGGAGCTCCCTTTCTACCTGGGATCTTCCCTCCCACCTCCCTCGCCCCTATCTGTGAAATTTCCTTGAGGGCAGACTCCTCTGGCTCACTCTGTACCCCATCAGCACTGGGTTTAGTACTGTGCCATTGAAAGGAGATGGGTTTATTCACATCACATCAGGAGTAGGAATCAGACTAAGACCTAGGTCCCTCGACGCTCAGGTCTGAAAAATGGGTGTAGTTTTAACATACAGTTGATGCTTTAAGAGTAATAATATGTACCCAGACTTTCCTGAGAGGTTTCAACTGACAAAGACTGGACTTCTAATTATTACTGGGCAATATCTTCAAAAAAATGACCGATGACAGAGAAGTGGTTCTATGTTTGGAGACTGGATTAGATCACCTCTAAGATTCTTCCTAACCCTAAAATTTTATTCTGTGGAATAGTGGTCTTAGACGATTTGTTTCCAGTACAATTCTATGGGATAAAATGTTTCTCTAGGGGATGTTCTTTGGGGTGGGGTGGGGCGGGGGAGGTCTTGTGAACTCTCCGTGTCATTGCCTTTTCTCTTTCCCTTTGGCTTCTCAGAACGCTCAGGTTGAGGGGCCCCCGGGAGCATCGGCATCCTGGCCGGACTCCGTGTCTGAGCGGCCACCCTACTCTTACATGGCCATGATACAATTCGCCATCAACAGCACGGAGAGGAAGCGCATGACCCTGAAAGACATCTACACTTGGATCGAGGACCACTTCCCCTATTTCAAGCACATCGCCAAGCCAGGCTGGAAGGTACCGTGTCCCGTAACAGCCACAGTCAAGGTCAGTCCGGCCCGATAGTTTGTCTACACAGAAGGGCAGTAGTCTGTGTCTGGTGCGGAGGGAGCAGTTAAGTGCCAAGGATGCTAGAACCTTCAACAACCGTATCTTTTGGATTGGGACTCGATCCTGCCGAATCCAGACGAAATCATCACTAACAGCCCTGTAACCACTTCATCTGTCGCTACCCTGGGTTGACGGAGACTCTTCAGTGCAGCACAGAGCCCACTTCTGTGCTGCGCTGAACAGCAGCTGGAGTGACTAAGTAGCTTTGTGAAAAGATATTAATGAAAAACAAAATCTGTAAGCCTCACCATCCAAAGATTCACCTTCTATAAAGTCACATCTCTTCTCCAGAAGGCGGGGATCTTCTCTTCCTCCTGCTCACGGGAACACAGATGCCTGGGAGCCATGGCTCACACGGGACTCAGAGCCACAGCGTAGGTGCCCCGACAGATGCTCTGTCCCAGACCAAGGGGCTTTTGTATTGTTTTCCCCACAGCAAGACAATTAACCTCACACTCACCTCAACTGAATTCCCCAGCATCATAATTTTTTTTTTTGTTTTGGCCATGCCACGCGGCTTGCGGGATCTCAGTTCCCCGACCGGGGACTGAACCCGGGCCACAGTAGTGAAAGCCCAGAATCCTAACCACTAGGCCGCCAGGGAGCTCCCTGGCATCATAATGTCTTCACTCGCCTCTCTGGCTACTGGTTATCACCCACAGCCTCACTCCTCTTTCCCAGCCCCTGACAGCTGTCCAGGTCTCTGCTTTATCACCACATCAGGAATGGCCCCAGTCTCTGTCCCCACTGGACAGACGGGTTGATGGCTCAGGTTGCCAGCTCTGCCATGCGGAGTGTCACAGGAGCTGCCAATAGGCAAGGTTACAGGGACACAAAGCCTGGGCCTGATTTCCTTGGGGGACATCGGCGGTGGTGTTTCCAAAGCCAAAGTAGCTGATGAGTGGCATCCTCTACTTTCAGAATTCCATCCGCCACAACCTCTCTCTCCACGACATGTTTGTCCGCGAGACGTCTGCCAACGGCAAGGTCTCCTTCTGGACCATTCACCCCAGTGCCAATCGCTACTTGACACTGGACCAGGTTTTTAAGGTAAGCATCCTGGTTTTGTCCAAATAGGGCCAGTGTTGGAGGTCATGAGATCCATCGCAAAAGGAAAGAAGTCCTCTTGGGATGAGCTTATCCGATCAGGGTAGAGTTAAAGGCCAGCCAGCCCGTAAGGGATGGCACACTTCTCTGCTAGACCAGGCCACAGAGAGGACTCTCTGATCCCAAAACGGGACCTCCTGGGCAGTGTTGCCCTGTGATAAGAACTGCCTGGAACACTTGTTAAAATACAGCCTCCTCGGCCCCTCTCTTGGGGCTTCTGACTCAGAAGGCCTGGGTTGGGCCCAGGAATATGTGTTTTTAGCAAGAATCTCAGGTGATTCTTACAGAGAAAGTCTGGGAAACCTGTTTTTTAAAAAGCCTTTCTTTAGGCCGGAGAGCAGAAACGAAGCCTCCAGAATCTCTTGTCAGAAGCGATTGCTTTGGAGTTTCAGAGTGCCCAGAAGGGTGCCGCTAGCTGCCCTCGTTCTCCCAGGAGGGACCGTTGTTGAGGGTGGCCCTCGGCGTCCATCAGGAATAGGTTTGCCCAGTCTGGTCAGCTTGACTGCACCGGTGGTAACTTCGTCTCGTTTCTCTCCCACGATGCCTGACCACCACCAGCCACTGGACCCAGGGTCTCCACAATCGCCCGAGCACTTGGAATCAGTAAGATTCTTTCCCTCCCGCTCGGGGCTCGGCCTTGTTTCCCTTCCACGCTCAGCATGGCTTCGGTGACAGGGACAAGACATTAGCAGGAAAGGGAGCCTGTGGCTGGGTGCCTGCCAGCCCTGAACGCAGAGCACCTGAGCTTCTGGGAGTTCAGGACACGTGATCGCCACCTCCTCCCGCTCCCGTGGGCTCATCACGGTGCCCCAAGCAGAGCGGCGCATGGCAGGAGGACCCGCCATAGTCTCCCTGCAAGATGGTGACCACGGTGCATGGCACGGGCCTGGAGGGCGGCCGTCTTTGCTCTCACTTCTCTACCTGGCTTTTCTCTGCCCCTCATAGAGCTCCATGCTTTGCATCCCGGGGGTGAGGACGCGTGGATGAGGTGGTAGGACCGCCCGCTGCCGTGTGTCTGTGCCACCACCTGCCCAGGGCCAGGCGGTCGGTTCGCTCCATGCCCGGTACTGGAGCAGCTGGTGGGGTCGCCTGCCTTGTCCCCCTGCGTCTCTGACCCGGTCTCTTTCTCTCCCTCTCTGCCCCAAACAGCAGCAGAAACGACCCAACCCTGAGCTCCGCCGGAACGTGGCCATCAAAACCGAACTCCCCCTGGGCGCACGTTAGTATGGCGGAGCCTGTTTCCGGGGGGCGCACCTGTAGGGAGCAGACTCGGGGGTCCCAGCCCAGGGGAGGAGAGCAAAGATCCCATAGCCTGGAAGGGGCCTGTCCCTGGACCCTGCTCCTGACCCCTCCCGGTCCCTCCCAGGGCGGAAGATGAAGCCTCTGCTGCCGCGAGTCAGCTCGTACCTGGTGCCCATCCAGTTCCCAGTGAACCAGTCCCTGGTGCTGCAGCCCTCGGTCAAGGTGCCGTTGCCCCTGGCAGCCTCACTCATGAGCTCGGAGCTCGCCCGCCACAGCAAGCGAGTCCGCATCGCCCCCAAGGTCAGTGCCTCGGGTTCTCTCTGAGCAGAGACTCCAGTCAATTACAGATTCTGCCACGTGTCCCTTGAGAAGCTTATACGTCTAGTTGGTAGACAAGGCACCGATACCTAGGAAAATGCAACAGCATTATAAGAGCTAAAAAGGAACCTGCTGTATGATGTAAGGGATGTTGGAAGGCCCACATGTGCCTGATGAGTTTATAAGAGTTCAGACAAGGGTGATTATAACAGATGGGCTGGGACGGTTCAGGAAGAGTTCACAAGGGAAGGAGGCTTTACAAAGTAGATTTGGGCAGCAAACAGGTGTGTAGAGGGCCTTTTTTTTTTTTTTTTTTTTTTTTTATTTTTGGCTGCACCGCGCAGCCTGTGGGATCTTAGCTCCCCGACCAGGGATCGAACCCTCACCCGCTACACTGGAAGCCCAAAGTCTCAACCACTGGACCGCCAGGGAGGTCCCTGGAGAAGGCTTTGTAATGGGCGTGCCCTGGAGGCCCCCAGTAACAACGGTATAGTGATGGGCCAGTCTAGCTCTGGGCTCCTCAGCCTCCGTACAGCTGACATTTAGGGCTGGAGGGGTGCTGCCCTGTGCACTGGAGGGTGTTAGCAGCGTCCCTAGTCTCTCCCCACCAGATGTCGGGAGCACCGCCTGGTGTGACAATTAAAATGTCTCCAGGTGTTGCCAGATGTCCCCTGGGGGGAGTTGCTGCTGGTTGAGCATCAGTGGTCTAGCTCGAGGGGTGAGGACAGTGAGTTAAGACCCTGCCATTTTGTAGAGAAGGATCTGTGAGCAGAGGCTGGCCTGTAGCAAGTACAGGAAGGGCCCCTGTGCCCCTTTCTCTGAGATGGAAGTAGCAGGGGCTCCAGATAAAGAGCCTTGGGTTTGCTTTTGTTTTTGTTTTTGTTTTGTTTTGTTGTTTTTGGTTTTTTGGTTTTTGGGGTTTTTTTTGCCGTACCACACAGCATGCGGGATCTTAGTTGCCGGACCAGGGATCAGACGCATGCCCCCTGCAGTGGAAGCATGGAGCCTTAACCACTAGACCGCCAGGGAAGTCCCTGTTTTTGCTTTTGTTATTTTAATTTAAAAAATATCATTTTAATATACATAAAATTATTTTTACCAGCATAGATAATTTTACATAAATGCATTCATGTGATTGTAGCATGTACACTGTTTTTGTTTCAATGCAGTCTTTTTCATCTCCTTTTCTTCTTTTTGCTTCCCCTCGCCTCACCTTCACCCATGTCTCCCCTGCTCCCCGTGATAAGCCATGTTGACAATTTAGCATGCTTTCTCCCATTTGTTCATGCTCTTAGTATACTCTGCATACACTGATCGCCATAGCCATGTTATACATGCACACACCACACAGAGCATTGAAAATGGGATTGTATTACTCTCTTTTTTTTTTTTTTTAATTTATTTATTTTATTTTAGGCTGCGTTGGGTCTTTGCTGCTGTGTGCAGGCTTTCTCTAGTTGCGGCGAGCGGGGGCTACTCTTCGTTGCAGTGCGCGGGCTTCTCATTGCGGTGGCTTCTCTTGTTGCGGAGCACGGGCTCTAGGCGCGCGGGCTTCAGTAGTCATGGCGCGTGGGCTCAGTAGTTGTGGCTCGCGGGCTTAGTTGTTCCGCGGCATGTGGGATCTTCCCAGACCAGGGCTCGAACCCGTGTCCCCTGCATTGGCAGGCGGATTCTTTTTTTTTTTAATTTATTTATTTATTTATTTTTGGCTGAGTTGGGTCTTCACTGCTGCGCACGGTCTCTCTCTAGTTGCTGTGAGCGGGGGCTACTCTTTGTTGCGGTTTGCGGGCTTCTCATTGCGGTGGCTTCTCTTGTTGCGGAGCACGGGCTCTAGGCATGCAGGCTTCAGTAGTTGTGGCACGTGGGCTCATCAGTTGTGACTCGCGGTCTCTAGAGCGCAGGCTCAGTAGTTGTGGCGCACGGGCTTAGTTGCTCCGCGGCATGTGGGACTTTCCCGGACCAGGGCTCGAACCCATGTCCCCTGCATTGGCAGGCGGATTCTTAACCCCTGCGCCACCAGGGAAGTCCTACAGGCGGATTCTTAACCACTATGCCACCAGGGAAGTCCTACACACACTTTCTGCCCCAGGGAAATTCTCCCAAGTCACTTGGCATCACTTTATTCATTGTTTTTTGTTTTTTACTTTTTTGAGGGGTTTTTTTTTGTTTTTTAATTTTATTTTTTGGCCGTGGCAGGCGGCATGTGGGATCTTAGTTCCCTGACCAGGGATCGAACCCACACCCCCTGCAGTGGAAGCGCGGAGTCTCAACCACTGGACTGCCTGGAAACTCCCTAATGCATTGTTTGTTTGCTTTTTTTAAATTTATTTATTTTATTTATTTATTTTTGGCTGCATTGGGTCTTTGTTGCTGTGCACGGACTTTCTCTAGTTGTGGCGAGTGGGGGCTACTCTTTGTTGCAGTGCGCGGGCTTCTCATAGTGGTGGCTTCTCTTGTTGCGGAGCACAGGCTCTAGGCGCGCGGGCTTCAGTAGTTGTAGCACACGGGCTCGGTAGTTGTGGCTCGTGGGCTCTAGAGCACAGGCTCAGTATTTGTGGCGCACAGGCTCAGTATTTGTGGCGCACGGGCTTAGTTGTTCCGCGGCATGTGGGATCTTCCCGAACCAGGGCTCAAACCCGTGTCCCCTGCATTGTCAGGCGGATTCTTAACCACTGCACCACCAGGTAAGCCCTGCATTGTTTTTTAATGGCTACATAATATTCCATGGTGCGGCTCTGCCGTATGTTTTCCAATCATTCCGCTTTCATGGGCACATTATGTTTCTAGTTTTTTTTGCCCTATGGCAAACATTGCAATAAATATCTTTGCAAGTATCTTTCTTACTAGTGTTTTTATTTCTGTGGGATAGAGAACCAGACATGAGATTGCTGAGTGAACAGTTATTTTAAAGTTTATTAAATATTGCAAGATTGGCTTCCAGAAAAATCTGATAATTCACACATCCACCAACAAGACCTATGTTTGCCAGCCATGGGTGTTATCAGTCTTTTTAATATTTGCCCCTCTGCGGTGTACGAAGGACAGCTCCTTGTTTCATTTTATTTTCCTTTGCTTATCGGTAAGTCAGCACCTGTTCCCTGCGTTTGGTCACTGGGAATTTTTCACTGTGAGACGCTTATTTATGGACCTGGCCCATCTTCCTACAGGGTTTTGCTAATAATTTGTGATTTCTTTGTTATTAAAATATTAACCTGTCTTTTAAGATATTTTTTTACTTCTGTTGTTTGCTTCTAAACTTTGTTTATGGTCTCCTTGCCACAGAAAGATTTTACATTTTTATGTAGTCAAATATGTCTCTCTTCTCTTTTACAGCTTCTGGGTTTCCAGTCTTGGTTAAGAAGTTCACCCACCCCCTCAGATTGTACATGTAGTCTCCTAGATTCTCTTTCAGGATTTGTATGGTTTTAATTCTTCTGTTTAAGTCTTTGTATATGGTATGAAACAACCATCCAGTTTTATTTTCTCTCAGATGGATACAAATTATGCCAGCACCATAGGAAACGCTCTTTTTCTTTTTTTTTTTTAATTTTATTATTATTAATTTAATTTATTTATTTTTGGCTGTGTTGGGTCTTTGCTGCTGTGCGCTGGCTTTCTCTAGTTGTGGCGAGCGGGGGCTACTCTTCGTTGCGGTGTGCGGGCTTCTCATTGCGGTGGCTTCTCTTGTTGCGGAGCACAGGCTCTAAGCACGCGGGCTTCAGTAGTTGTGGCTCACGGGCTTAGTTGCTCCGTGGTATGTGGGATCTTCCCAGACCAGGGCTCGAACCCGTGTCCCCTGCACTGGCAGGCGGATTCTTAACCACTGCGCCACCAGGGAAGCCCAGGAAACGCTCTGTCCTTTACCCCCAGAATTGAACTACCACCTTCATCATATAGTCTCATATTTAATAGTCTTTAAGACTTTAAAAAGACAAAAGAGGATCAGTACCAGTATGTCACTTGTCTTAGTCATGAACTTGTGTCCCACCTGCTGCCTGGTTGAATCTCCAGACCTGGCTTTCACCTTAACCTGCTTCCCTTCCAGGTGCTGCTCGCGGACGAGGGGGTCGCCCCTCTGCCCACGGCAGGACCAGTGAAAGCGGAGAAGCTCCTCCTTGGAGAAGGGCTGTCTCCTCTGCTTCCAGCCCAGTCCATCAAGGAGGAAGAAGTCCAGCCTGGGGAGGAAACGCCACACTTAGGGAGACCCATCAAAGTCGAGAGCCCGCCCCTGGAAGAGTGGCCCTCGCCCTGCCCATCTGTCAAGGAGGAATCGTCCCCCGCCTGGGAGGATTCGTCCCGCTCCCCCATCCCCAGGCCCAAGAAGTCCTACAGCGGGCCCAGGTCCCCAGCCCGCTGCGTCTCTGACCTGCTTGTCATCAAACGCAGGGAGAGGAGGGAGATGAGCCGGTCTCGAAGGAAACAGCACCTCCTGCCCCCCTGTCTGGACGAGCCGGAGCTGCTCTTCTCCGAGGGCCCCGGGGCGTCCCAACAGGCCACAGCAGGGTCCTCGCGGCCTGCCTCCCAGCTTGGCTCCTCCCAGGAGGAGGGCGGGCCTTTCAAGACACCCATTAAGGAGATGCTGCCCATCTCCTCCACCCCGAGCAAATCTGCCCTCCCCGTGACCCCCGAACCCTGGAGGCTCACGCCCCCGGCCAAAGTGGGGGGGCTCGACTTCAGCCCCGTACGAACCCCCCAGGGTGCCTTTGGGCCCCTGCCGGACTCGTTGGAGCTGGCAGATCTCAGCACCACCCCGCTGAAAAGCGTTCCCCTCTTTGACTCCCCCCGAGAGCTCCTCAATTCCGAGCCCTTTGACATCACCGCTGACCCCTTCAGCGGCTGTCCCCCCTCAGATACGGAGGTCCCCAAGCCAGGCTCCTCCGAGCCGCAGGTGGCCAGCCGTTCTCTGACGGAAGGCTTGGTCCTGGACACGATGAACGACAGCCTCAGCAAGATACTGCTGGACATCAGCTTCCCCGGCCTGGAGGAGGACCTGCTGGGCTCCGACGACGCCAGCTGGGCTCAGTTCATCCCCGAGCTGCGGTAGAGACGGACCCGCACCGCTCAAGCCGGCGGCTCTCCGGGCGCTCGTGGGGCTGGCCTTCCGAGCCCTCTGTGCCGGGACAGCAGGCGGGGGCCGTCTGCTCCTCCAGCCCCGCCTGGCCTGGTGACGCCAAGGCAGGCGTCACGCCAGAGCCGCCACTGGGCCTTCTGCAAGCCGCGAGGTCCTGGTGACCAGTCTCCGTGCCACCCACTCCCCAAGAGCATCTGATTCCTCCCTCCCTACTAGGAGCTGAGGGTGGGAACAGCAAACACAAGGGTGAAAAGACATGAGGAGTCCCCCCCCCGACAGCCACCCACCACCTTCCCTGCTCCGGGCAGGGTGGCCCTTGTAAATGGTGTATATGTTCCTAATTATCCTCTAATTATAAATGTAAACCTATCTCCTTAGATCATTATCTAGAGACTGCCAGAAGGGGGCTAGGATAACGAGGAGGTTCAGTTTGCTTCTGTTACTTGCTTTTGGTTCCTGCGGTAGGGAGGGCTGCAGTGCACGGTTCCTTCCAGGCCCCTCCCTCGAGGGTTCCTCACTGTAGGCACCCCGATACGCGAGTCTGCCTGCCAGGATCCCTCCTACTGCCCCTGCCTCCCACCTGCCCACGTTTCCAAGTCAGCTTTCCTGCGAGAAGAAATCCTGGTGAAAGGGTCTCTTATTATGGGTCAAGAGTGGGGCGGGGGCATGGAGGCACCTGGAGCAGAGTGGGTTCCCAGATGTGCCCGAGAGACGTTTCTCTGATAAGGTCCCTAATCATGCCAGAGAGACGAGTTAGGAGGCGGAGGCCGGCTGGCCTGTCTGCCTGCCTGTCTGAGCTGGCACCACAGCTTTGCAGAGAGCCGCCCTGGGCCCCAGCTGGCCGTGTGCACAGCCCCCAGCTCCAAAACACTACTGTAACTACCTACTCAATAAAGCCCAGGGGCACATGCTGGTCTGTGGCGTGCTGGTGTCTGGTCCCTACGGCGTGAGGGGGGTTGGGAAGGAAAGTGGGTGACGATGAAAATGGTTGTGACAGGGAAGATGCAAGGCTTGAAGCCAACACGGAGCCCTGGAAGGAGAGTGCAAAGGGCTGTGGCCCGGTCACCTCCCTCCCTGGCCCTGGCACGTCCGTCCTCCCAACTCAGCAGTCAATCGGCGGTTTTCCCAGTGCCGGGCCTGCACAGTCAGCCTCTTTTGGGGACCTCTGAACCTGCTGGGTCACTTAGGCCTTCCAGGGCTCCCTGAAGAAAGGCCTACCCAGGGGCACCCGCCCACCAACATTAGGGAAGGATGGGCCCAGTTACAGGCGCCTCATGACCACCTCCATCCCCAACCCGAGGCCTGGGAGCCAGCTGGCCCTGCTTTTCTGCCCCCACCTCGAAGCAGCTCCTGTTATGAGCCCTATTCCCCACCTGCCTCACCTGAAAGGCAGCCAGGGTCCGAGGGACTGGTGAGCCCTCCCAGGGAGAGGTAAGGGCCTGTGTCTCCACCCAGGAAGCATCACCATAGCAACCCCAGCAGCAAACAATGCTGCCAAGAAGGTCTTCCCTACAAAGCTGCTGCTCCTGCAGGGAAGCCCAGAAAAATGGCCAGCAACCTGCAGAGATCACCCAGAGGGCAGAGTGACCCATCCCGCGTCAGAGAACCTCTCCTGAAGGTAGGGGGCGGGGCCGCATCTCTGCAGCTACCTTTCTGTACCACACTGGGTGAGGGGCTGTCCCCAGCCCCACCCCCTGCCTGCCCCCTGCCCGCCCCAGGCTGGGCCATGCTTTCTCCCGGGCAGCAGAGCTCCAGGCGCGTGAACCCTTGTCCTATGACCCTGTGAACACGGAGCTCAGGGCAGAGGAGAGGAAATGTCTGGTTATGACATCCAGACCCACCCCTGGGGTGTGCGTGTAGACATGACTTAGGGGACTGGGCCCAAGGAACAGGTGAGTTTTGGGGATCAGAAAAGTCCTAGGGGCAGGTGGGAAGCAGAGGCATTTTGGAGGAGCCTAGTGTCCTGAGTGGCACAGCCTGAGTGCCAGCTTTGCTGCCCTCACTCTGTGCCGTGGGCAAGTTATTCACCCTCACGTGCCTTGCTTCTTGCATCTCTGAGATGCAACAAGAACACTTACTCGCAAGGTGTGAGGGTTAAATGAGATGAGGATAAGTATTTCGCAAAGTGTCAAGTATATATCATCTGCCACCGTTTATTTCGGGGGGGTGGCAGGGCGCCAGAAAGGAAAGGAACCCACATCTGGATGCTTCCTACATGTGATTGTATCTTAATGAGACCTGAGGGAAACGCACCAACGACAGAGAAGCGGGGGACGGGAGGAGCCTGGGCAGAAAAGCACTGGCCCCGTTCCCTGGAGAATGGTTTCCCTTCTACACTCTGCTTGGAAGGGGCGTTTTCCCTCACACTACCTCAGCCCAATGTGCCTGGAGAAGAGCACCAGGATGGGGAGGATGGGTGAAGGCAGAGTGACGAGAGGGAAAATGTCAGTTGAGGAAAGAGGCTGGGAAAACAAAACCTGATAGATGCACAGAGAACAGTCTATGAGGATGCGTGCAAATCATACCAAGCGGCCACGCGCTCTGGGCAGGAACCGAGAAAACGTCCCCCGCCCCCCGCACCCCGCACCCCGGCCACCCGGCCCTGACGAGAATCCGGGTCTGGAAGCCGCTGGCAGCTTGTCCTCTCCAGCGGAGGAGAGGCAGAGCGCTCCCAGGCTCCCTTGTCTCTCCCTAGATGGTCCACGCCCACGAGACCCTCCCGACGCCCCGCACGTGGGCTCAACGCGAGTTCTTCCTCCCCAGGGAGTCCTCGGAGCTGCCCGGCTTCACCCGGCAAGCCTACCACCAGCTGGCCCTGAAGCTGCCACCCTGCACGGAAGTGAAGGCCAAGGTGCGTCATCGACTGGCCTGCCCTGGGAAGGATGCGGCCCAGCACACCTGGGGCTTCCACACGTGGCTGCATGTGGGACATCTGCCGGCCGCCTTCCCCTCCAGGCCTGACAGGCCCTATGACAGCAACGTCTGGCGCTGGTTGACGGATTCCAGGGCCCACCACCGCCCCCTGGCAGAGCCCCCCGTGCCCCCTCCATCCTGGATGGGTCAAAACAGCTTTCTGACCTTCATCTCCTGTACTCCTCTCTTTCTGGACGCAAATAGGAGGCACCAGGTGATTCTCAGGACAGTGAAGGAACTGAGAGAGGTGGGGAAGCTCAAGCTGAGGAGTGAAGTCAAGGGCACCCCTGCTCGATGCCAACGGCAACGTCCTGCCCCCGAAGAACTTCAAGAAGTAAGAGGAGCTGCCTCCTCGGGGAGCCCACCCAACCCACCTGTGTCCAGGGGACCCCTCCCCCTTTCCGATTCCTCTTTCTGACGTCTTACCGTCCCTCCTCTGGTCACCTGAAAACTCAACTCTGTCCAAACGTAGCTGGAGGGACCGGGTGGAGGCCAGGGAATGACAGCCAGGGGAGGGGCTTGATTACTTAACGAAAATGTAGGGGAGACAGCTGTGTATTGATACTTGATGCCTGCCAGGCCCCAGGGATACAGAGAAATGTCATTCAGTCCCTGCCCTCAAGGAGCTTCTGAAAGGCAGGTATCGACACACACGCACATGGAAAGACAGCTCTCAACACCAGCCCACGCGTGCCAAGTGCCCAAAGCGTGAGACAGACAACAGGTGTTGTGAGGACGTCAATTATTAATAGAAAGAGCCGAGAGCCCGAGGCAGAAGCTTGGATTAAACTCCAGACTGTGTCACTTTGGCAAATTGCTGAGTTCTTGCAGACTCAGTTCCGCGGATGCTGAAAGTTGGGCGGGGAGGTGGGGAGTGGTAAATGCCGTGCCCACCTCACTGCGTGAAGATAAAGCGGGTGAATGGATACATAAAATCACCGTACCAAACACAGACGTTATTACGGACATTCAGAAGAGGGAGGGGTGGGTGTCGTCTGGAGCACCGCCCCAGGAAGGCTTCGTGAGGCCGGCCAGAGGGGTAGAGGCTGGGAGGGGAGGAAGGCTTTGGAAGCGTCGAGAGGAGGGGTGGCTGGTGTGAGCAGAGGCAGGAGTGTGGAGGGACTCTCCCTCCCTGCCCGTCGCGGGCACGCCCGGGGGCGTCTCCACTCCACTGCCCTCTAGGCTCTGGGCACGGGTGGCAGGAAAGAGGGAGAGGGATACAAAGCGTGTCTCAAACTCCAATCCCATTGACAGAAGCCCCAAGGGACTGGAGTGGGAGGCTGCGGAGGTGTTTAATCTTTAAAAGAAAAAGCCAACAGTTGGTGATTTTGAGAGACGATTACTAGGACCTTGACTTCTCTCTGCTGTCTCGCAACGCTGACCACTGACGGCTACTCCGTACTAACTCTGGACACACGGGCGTGGGGAAGACTCAGATCGCTGCTCAAACACCTCACAGCCAAATGGTTCTAATCACTTTACTATATTCCTTACTCCTCCCACTACTCCCTGAATAGAAACTACTATTATCAACCCCCTTTTACAGATGGGGCATCTGAAACACAGAGAGGTCAAGTATCTTGCCCAAGTTTGCACAGCTAGTAAGGGCAGAGCTGGGATTTGAACCCAGGGAGCACAGCTCCAGGGCTTCATTCTTAACCACCACGCTCCACCTCCCCTCCTGTCTGACCCAAGAATCAGACAAGTTCACAGCCAACGTAATGTCCTGTAAAGGTAGCGGGAGAGAAATACAGTATCACCCACAGAAAGCTCGGCACGGTGCTCGGTGCACAGGAAATATGTGTGTAGGGTGGCAGAAGCAGCCAGGCCCTGGGAGTCGAACAGAACTAGGCTGGAATCTACCATCACAAGCCTGCGACACAACTTCAACATTCTTAAATTCCTTGAGCTTCACTTGCCCCAGGTGTGTATTGGAGATGCACCTGGTACCTTTCGGGGTATGGTGTCTGGCAGGGAGAAGGGGCTCAATAAGTCATCTCTGTGCGAGAAGGGTCCTGGTTTCTCTGGCTTGCTGCTGTAGCCCGGCCCTGGAGCGGGAATAAAGGAGGAGGTGGCATGGGAGCTGGACCTTGAAGGGCATGTGAAGTTCACCAGGTGGCAGCAAGAGAGAGTGAGAGGGGAGGCCCGCCCAGTCTTGCGGCCCCTGCGGAGCAGCTCTGGAGGGGCTTCAGATGAACCCCGTCTAGGAAAGTGAGACAGCACATTCTGAGCAAGAGGACCAGACGAGGCTTCAAGACGCTCACGATCTTCTTGGGGAAGTAGGACATTTACATGCAAACCCCGCCTCCCTCCAGTCTGACAGTGCGTTAGAATCACCCGGCCCACTTTAGAAAAATGTTGAGGTTTGAGCCCCACCCGGGAGAGTCTAACTTGCTTGGCCTGGGGGAGAGCCCGGGCACCGGTGTTTCTAAAAAGCTCCCCAGGGTGATTCTAACATGCAGCCAAGCCTGCGAACCTCTGATGTAAACCAAAGTCAGCAGTTGCGAGGATACCTGCTGAGCCAGCGCGAAGCACGTTGAACGATTTGCCAATATTCAACTCTGTTGTGCAAAAAGTGGACTTCCCAGTGTTGAACCAAATACCGCAGGTCTGCAGAAGAGCGAGCCGTGACACCAGCGTCACAGGGCAGCAGGTCAGAGCGGGAAGGGCTCCTGGACTGCGTTTATAGAGAAGGTGGGGCTTGGAGGACAGCTAGAATCTGGATGATCCCCTTACAGACTACATGTGCGAAGGATGGAAGACTGACCAACCAGATAACATGATTTCACCAGCCTAACGCCAAAACGCACACACAGGGTGCAGGCCATTGGGCACAGGTCAGGAGCAAAGTGGAGACTCAAGGTAACGGCGGGAGCCGTCACCCCAGAGCACCATCTTGGGCCTGGGCCCGTGCTGCTGCGGACCCCTCGTGCCTCAGCTTTCGAAGTGCGGGGTGGGACAGAGACACGTGGCCTCAAGTGGAGGCAGGTAAAGCGCATGGGTCCACAGGGGGCTGGCCGGCTGGGGCGGAGAGTTGGGGGGGAGGGGCAGGGGGGAGTGGCCAGAGAGGGAGAAGCTGCAGGCGGGGCCCACCTCACCTCCCCTGGCCCCTGTCACATGCCATGTCGGTGACCTTCCCCATCTGGGCTTCCCTGGGCCTCTGCCCACTGCCTTCTTTGCCCACTTTTCTCAAGCTGTCAGCACCTGGGAATCAAACACCACCGGGGTTCCAGCCCTGGCGTAACCACTAACCAGCCGTGTGCCCTTTGGGAGGGTCCTTTTTCCCCTCAAGCTCTCAGCTTCCTCCTCTGCACAGCGGGAGCCACTAGGGCAAAAATAAGTGGAATAAATAAAAGAAACAAGTGACGCACCTGCAAAGTGCCTGGCACAGCGTCGGCCCTCCATACCTGCAGCTGTCAATCATTACCTGTAGAATAAAAGTAATAAACGGGTGGGACACGATTCAGCCTTATGGAGGAGTGAAGCACTGACACACGCAAAAATGTGGATGAACCTCGAAAACACGAGTGGAAGACGCCAGACACAAAAGGGTGCATATCGTACAATTGCATTTCTAGGAAAAGTCCAGAGGAGGCAAATCCCTAGAGACAGAAGGTGAATCGGTGGTGGCCAGGTGCTGGGGAGGGGGATGGGGGCTGAGTGCTTCATGGGTACAGGGTTTTCTCTTGAGGCGGATGGAAATATTTTGGAACTAGATAGAAGTGCTCCTTGTACAACATCATGAGTGAACAAAATGCCACTGGAGTATAAGTTAAGATGGTAAATGTTGGACTTCCCTGGCGGTCCAGCGGTTAAGACGCCATGCTTCCAATGCAGGGGATGCGGGTTCGATCCCTGGTCGGGCAACTAAGATCCCACGTGCTACAGGGCAACTAAGTCCGTGGGCCACAACTAGAGAGAAGCCTGCGCGCTGCAACGAAGGACCCCGCGTTGCCACAACTAAGACCCAACGCAGCCAAACATAAATAAAGAAATATTTTAAAAATGTAAAAAGATGGTAAATGTTATGTGAATTTCATCTCGATTAAAAATAATTATATAAATAGGGTATGTATAGAGAGTTTCCAAAATTCCTTCTAGTTCCAAATTTACAGTTCCACCATGGTCCTTCTCCTGGCCGCCTCTCCCCATGGTGGGGGGATGGGTGGGGAGGCCCACAGCCAAGGGAGGAAGGAGAGTCTCCCAAGCGCTCCAGGGGAGGGTGGGGCTCGGGGAACGGCCCATTCTCCCCGCTCTGGATCAGGAATGACGGTGGGAAGGAGGAGGTCCCTTGCCTCAGATCCTGGCATGTTAGAGCGGGGCAGGCTTCTGGGAAACAAGCGTTTGGATGGTAAACCGAGGCCCAAGGCCGAGGCGATTTGCTCCGGGCCACAAGGCCAGGTTGTCCTTGCCCTCCTGGTACAGCCAGGGCTCCGGGGCCTGTGCTGTCATCCTGCTTCTCAGACTACTTGCCCATCATGCCTGGGTTTTGTCACCTCCAGCAAGAGAAGCCCAGGGCACACTCAGAGGGTTAGTAGGAAGTTCTGGGGAGTGAGCCGGAGGAGAAAGCCTCCCACTCTCCAGCCCGGAGCTGGGAGGGAGGGTAGAGGGGTGAGCTGCGCTTCCACAGACGCCCGCCTTGCAGACCCAGACCCCCTCCCCCCGGCTGCCGGCCTCACGCGGGACTTCCACCCCCGCCTCCACCCTCCGGCTCTGCTCTCTGGATGGTGGCCTCCTTCCTGCTGGCAGCACTACCAGGGGCTCCCTTGTCCATCGCCAGCCAGAGATGCAGAAGCAGGATTCCTGGAATTCCTCAACTCCACCAGGCCATGGAGCTCCGGGGACAACAGCCTCCGTAGGTCCTCCTGGGCCTGGGGACTCTTCAAGGCAACCCTCAGCCCAGCCTGCCCGCAGCCATGGGCGTCACCCCACCCCACCCTCCCCCATCTGCTCAGATATGGAGTCCTCGGAAGCCTCTGTGGGGGGCTGGGGGGACCCCTGCAGCCTGGGCCCGCCTTCAGGACCTGCTCTCTCACCGCAGCTTTCTCAGGCAGATCCGAGAGCGAAGCAGGGCTGGAACCCGCTTGCCCCACACCTCGCACCCCTCCCCAGGGCACCCCGTGCTCTGCTGAATGCCGCCAGCTTCAGGACACAGTTGGTCCCAGCACAGAGGCTTCAGAGCCGCTTCTGGGTCCTCCCCTCCCCTCGCAGCCTCCCTCTCCCTCAGCCGGGCTCCAGCTGAGTGGGCAACTGAGAACAGGTCAGGTTGCTGAGCCACTAGGGCCTCAGGAAGGGCTGGGGCCCGTAAGGCTGGAAGCTGGGGGGCTGGGGGCCCCTGGGGGAGACGCAGGGCCAGCCAGTCATGACCTTCAGTCTCCACCTCACCCACCCGACTGCAAGCCCTGCCGCTGGGGACTTCCCTGGTGGTCCAGCAGTTAAGACGCTATGCTCCCAATGCAGGGGAGCCGGGTCTGATCCCTGGTGGGAGAACTAGATCCCGCATGCCGCAACTAAAGGCCCTCATGCCGCAACTAAAGATCCTGCATGCCGCAACCAAAGACCCGGCACAGCCAAATAAATAATATTAAGAAAGAAAGAAAGAAAGAAAGAAAGTCCCGCTGCTGCTCCGCGATGACAAGTCAGAGCACGATTCCCTGCCCAGGCCGCCCAGACCCACCTCTGGCCTCCCCGGGACGCGCTGGCCTTTTGTCTCCATCCCGCGCTGACCCACCTGCTCAAGCCCTTTGCCTCGTTGCGTCTCTTCCACCTCTGAGCTTCTGCTGGTCATGCTGTCCCCTGAGCCACATCACTTACTCTTTTCATTACACAATATACATAATTGCTGTTGCCGGTTTATCGTTATATTTAGTGGTTCCTGTGTCTCTTCACAGAGTTGCCCATCTCATGTTAGTCTCAAGCCAACACACTGTCTGTGGGTCCCAGGGCAGAACCTCCCAAAGGCCCACCTGGAAGACAAAGCTGCTGCATCCTGGCATTGTTCAAATTCCAAGGCAGAGTTTGGATGCGTGGCTTCCCCTAGGCCACCATGGTTTCCAGTGGATGGTCACTGAGCACTGACATGAGACAGCATGACAGGCTTCCTGGACAACAGTCAGTGGCTTCTTTAGGAGGAGTATCACTAGACACTGGTGCCAGGGGTGCCCAGCGCAGGCCCGGAGCTTAGGCCAGGAGGAACGGGAAACGGAGGTAAATGGAAGCAGGAAAGAAAGTCGCTAAACACAAGACGGGGGGAGAGAAATGCTGAGGCCAGAGGGAGGGCGAAGCAGGATCCCCCCTGGCACTCGACGTTCAGGATGTCTGGAAGGAGGTGGGCAGCTTTGCCAGATTCCCGAGGGCACTTGCAGGATCAAGATTTGGGTGCAGGGCCCAGGGGTGGGGGTGAGGGGGGCTGGCAAATGAGTCCCATGGGTACCAGGGAAAGGAGAGGAGTAGAAAGGGGTCTGGAGTGACCGCCTATGCCATCAGCCGGATCCTGGAAAAATCAGGTGGGCGCTCACCAAGCTGGTCTAGTGTCTCAACACCTGAGTTGTTGGTGGTAACAGCACGTTTCCTCTTGTGTCCTGGAGTCCTGCTGGACAATTCAGCCAACGAACTTTGTGTAAGAAGAGAGAGAAGGGAGCAAAAACAAGCAAACAAACAAACAAGACCCTGCCCTTATAAAGCCTAAGATCTGGTGGGAAGATGGACAAGTAAACAATTTTAAATAGTGTGAGAAGGAAGGTAAGAGATGCCTGACCCAGTTGTACTATGAGAGCAGAGGGGAGAGGCATCTAGGTCAGAGCCTGTGTGTGTATGTGTGTGTGCGTGCGTGTACACACGCTCACGCAAGAACATTCCTGTGTACGTGAATGTCAGCTCCCAGATAACAGCAGGCAGATACCCAGGGCTCGCTGTGTGTTGGGCAAGGGGTTGCGAGCTCTTCATGAACCAACCCACCTAATCCTCCCAACACAATGAGGCCCCACGTGCTCTCCATTTTAGAGACGAGTCAACTAAGGCCCCCAGAGCTCTTAACCAGTTTGCTGTTGGGCTTCTCATTCATACTTCACAGAGAGTCTGCAGATGACACGTTATTTCAGTTTTACAGATGAGAAAGTGGATTCCAAACGATTAAGCACTCCACCCAAAGTCACCCAGCTAGTAAGTGAGCTGGGAAACGTGACCAAGCTTGTCCGAATTCAACATCCCGTGCTTGGTCTGCTTTCATCAATAGAGACAAATGCTCCACCTTTCTGTGCCTTGGTGTTTAGTTTTGTTTTGTTTTTTGGTCACGCCGCACGGCTTACAGGATCTCCTTTCCCTGACCAGGGATTGAACCCGGGTTACGGCAGTGAAAGGCCGGAACCCTAACCACTAAGCCACCAGAGAACTCCCTGTGCCTTGGTTTTGCCACCCATGAAATAGGAGAAAAGCATCCTAGCCTCAAATGCAAAAAGTGGTCCTAGCCTGGCAGTCTTTGGAAGATCTACCTCTTTGGGGTGGAGGTAGGGTGAAAAATTTCAAAACTGACCCTGGCCTTCTGGGACCCTTGCTGGAGAATTCTGGAAAACAGCTTCATTCCTGTCTTGAGCAGATCTGACAAGGCCAGAGGGGAAAGTCTGAAATAGAGCCGGCTGGCCTCACCCTCTGTAGGGTCAAGGGTGCTGTTTGTCTAGCTCTGAATAACCCATTCTATGGGGAATATCCTGGGAATTTCCTTATGTGGCAGGGCTGGATGATTTCACTACATCAAGTGAACTCTCCTCCCTGTCCCTAATATCAGTGACAAGAAATGGCACTATTTCACTTTCTTCTTAAAAAGAAAATGTGAAAGAGATTTAAAGGCATGGAAGGTTATTACAAGGAAGGTGGGAACCAGTTCATCTCCATCTGTACTGAGGTTTGGAAAAGAGGGCAGGGATTTTGAATACAGCTATAGGGATTTAGATTAGACATAAAGAAGAACTTCCTGGTAAGGTGGAGGGATGCTGGAATAGATTATGCCAGGTTCCAGGGAGCAAGCTGTGGATCTATTCAGACCAGTGCTGTCCAAGAGAAATATAATGGAGTCATACATGCAACTTTAAATTTTATAGTTGCCATATTAAAAAAGTAAAAATAAACAGGAGATGTTAATTTTTATAACACATTTTCCCAAGAAAAAGAAAAAGGGACTTCCCTGGTGGTCCAGTGGTTAAGAAAGACTCTGCGCTCCCAATGCGGGGGGCATGGGTTCGATCCCTGGTCAGGGAGCTAAGATCCTGCATGTCACTGCCATACGGCATGGCCAAAACAAAAAACAAAAACAAAACAAGCAAAAAAACCAAACAAAACAAGAAGCACATTTTACTGAACCCAACAGATCCAAAATATTATCAATATAAATAATGTAATCAACATAAAAATAATTAATGAGATAGTTCACATTGCTTTTGGTATTGTTTTCAAAATCCAGTACGTATTTTACACCTATAGGATATCTCAGTTCAGACCGGCCACATTTCCATTGCTCAATAACCATGTGTGGCCAGTAGCCATGGCATCAGTCAGCACAAGCCTAGAATCACTAATGACTGACACCCCATGGCAGATATGAGATGTAGTCTGGTTTTACCTAAGGGCAGAAGGTTCTCCAGGAGACCTGAGGGCCTATGAGGGTGAAGGCCAAGAAAGCGGTATCTCCTGGAGCCCTCTCAGCCTTCCTCGTTGCTGGAAACACAAAGACCCATCGCCCTCTGACAGTTCCGAGAACCCACTCGGCAGGGCTCTGGGTTCCCTTTCAGTAGAGGAAACCCTGACCCCTCGGGTCTGTCAGATGCAGGGTTTGGTGACTTGTTAACCCCAGTGAGTTAACGCTGTCCGGGAGAGCAAGGAAAAGGGTTCCGTCCTGGGTGGGTGAGGAGCTCTGTTCTCTCCACGTCTTGCTGGTGTGAATGACTGGTCATGGGGTGGGGGGGAGCCAGGTCGGACAGAGGGGATGGAGATCTACCCCGTCTGGGGTGCAATGTGGGAACGTCAGCCCAGGCCCAGGCTAGCCCATCTTGCCCCCGTCCGCGGCATCTCCTCCAGGTACCAGCATGGCCCTCCCCCTCACCTTGTTCTCATCCTGCACGATGTCATCTGTCCCCCACCCCCACTGCTCTCCCCTGCTCTGTCCCCCAGCACTCAGCACTACCCAACATCATAAGTGGTCTAGAGTCTGCCTTCCTCTTTTGGATGTGAACTCCATGGGGGCAGGGGCTCCATCCGACTCCCCACTGTACCCCCAGGGCCTCGCTCAGTGCCTGACACACACAGTAGGGGCTCCAAAAATATTTTTTGACTGAGTGAAAGGAAAACGTGTTATAATTCAGAGGAGAACCAAAGCAGTGAGGGAGCCGTATCTCACACTTCCATTTTTTTCTCACAAAATTTCTGAGTTTGGTTCCATTCGCTTCAACATCGATGTGAACCGCAAGATGAAGTAAATGAGAAAAGTTACAGATATTTCCCAAGCGTCTCGGAAAGGAAAACCTCCAGTCCTTCTCCTCCTAAGAATCCAGATGGTTTAATCTTCCTGAATGCTGTCCTGGGGAGTTTTCTCCCTGCGTCTCATGATTAGAGCTCAGTGCAGTTATTCCTCGTGAACGAATCGGTTTGTTGGACTATACATCGGTTAGGTTAGAAAATGATGAGGGGAAGGAAGAGAGGTGAGTTATTGGCAAAGACACAGACAATCCAGCTGAGGACATAAATGGGCCACAAAACACTCCCCGGCATCCTGAGAAAGAAGAGCTCAGAGCTCTGTATTGCCAGAACATTCCCCACGCAAGAACTCCCCGCAACGTGGGGGAAAGCACAGATTTACAAAGGAAGAAGCCAAGGAACACAAAAAGCAAGAGTCTCCTTACCCCTGAGTGTGTGGGATGATGAGACAGCAAGTGAGACAATATTAGTTTGAGTCACAGACACAGGGACCAGCTGGGCCTCTTCTGCAGCTGCATTCCAGAGGATGGCATTTCCTGAGCACGACTGGTTCCCCGGCCTTGTCAAACCCACTGGAAAAGAGGTGATGCTGTCCCCAAGCTCACCCTATTCTACACCACAGGAGCACCTGCTCTCCCCTGGGATGGGGTCCACGTGCTGGGACACCCATCCAGGTGGTCAGCCCGGCCCGAGGCCACGTGGCTAAGTGCCCAAGAGTCGCCTCATTCTTGTTCACCGACAGCGGCACTCCTCCAGAGAGTGCATTAATAAAGGACTCTTGAAGATCTTGAAGACTTTTCAAACCTAAGGAATGGCTGGCTGAGAATAAGGCTGGAGGAGATGCCTTTCGGCATGGGGCCTGCCCGGCATCCTGGTACGCAGGGCACTGGCTGATCGGTCCACGCACGTGGTTAATCCTACTGAAACAACCAGGGAACCCAGTACATGGCAGTGGGTCCTCTTCGACCTCTATCCCAGGCAAATATGCGGGTAATAGGTGTCAAGGCACAGGGGTGGAAGGGAGCTGGAATATTCCACTGAAACTGACTCTAAAGGAAGCCAGGATCAGGGGGTGCTGAGCTCGGCAAGTGAAATCACACTAGTGTTTGGTGTTCAGTCCATGTTTACCGTCTACATCGTGCTCTCGCTTCGGCATAACGGAGACTGAGCAGGACTCGGGAGACAGAACCAGAGGCTTTGATGCCTAGCTCTGCCACCCGATACCTGAATCTGGGGCGAGTTTTCCAAGTCTTGGTGTATTCGCTTCCTGGGGCTGCTGTAATAAAGCACCACAACCTCGGCGGCTTAAAGAAGACAAATGTATTGTCTCACAGTTCCAGAAGCTGGAAGCCCAAGATCAAGGTGTGGGCAGGAATGGTTCCTTCTGAGGGCCGTGAGGCAGGATCTGTTCCAGGCCTCTCTCCCGGCTGCTGGTGGCTTGCTGGTGACCTCTGACCTTCCTTGTCTTGAGATGCACGGCCCTATCCTCAGCCTTCATGCTCACATGCCACTCTTCCTGCGTGCATCTCTCTCTGGGTCCAGATTTCCCCTTTTAATAGGGACACAGTCATACTGGAGTAGGGCTACCCTGATGACTTCATCTTACCTTGATTATCTCTGTAAAGACCCTATCTCCAAATAAGGTCACATTCTGAGGTCCTGGTGGTTGGGACGTTAACATATGAATTTGGGGGGAACACAACTGAACCCCTAACACTTAGCTAGTTTCCTCTTCTGTAAATGGGGATCATAATACAATTGCAGTGGTTGTAAAATGCCTCAAGAAGGCATGTGGTCCGCAGGAGGCCAGTGGACGTCTGCCTTGTCTGAATGTGCAGGCGCCTCCGAGCCTCCTGGATCAGACCGCGCCCCGGGGAGCAGGGCCCAGGTCAGGACTCACCCTGTGAGTGTCCAACACGTGTCAGCAGAACCGTGGCCAGTGCCTGCTGATGACGGTGAAGACGAAAGGCTGGAGAGAAAAATCTGATGGCAGACGTGCCAGGGCTATAAAAATCTGATACCAAGTGTTGGCGAGGACATGGAGCTGAGGAGCCCTGGACGCTGCTGGTGGAGCGCACGTTGGTACAAACACTTTGGAGGGCAAGTTGCGTTGAAAGGAAGAAGGTGCATATCTGATGCCCCAGCAATCCCACTCCTGGGTATACACTCTAGAGGAATGCTTACACGTGTGCCCCAGGAGGTGGGTGCAGAAATGTTCACAGCAGCATTGTCTGTAACAGCAAAGCATGAAAAATAACCTAAATTTCCTAAGTGTGTTGTATTCACTGGAGAACTACTATACTGCGTTAAAGTGAATTAACTAGAGCTACGCGTAGCTCACGGGTGAATCTCACTAATAAAATCTTGAGCAAAAAAGAGCAAATTGCAGAAGAATCTCTACAATGGGGCATGCAAAACGAAACGACACACTGCATAGAATACACACATATGTATGTGCATAAAGAGAGGTATGAGGGAATTCCCTGGTGGTCCAGTGGTTAGGACTCTGAACTCTCACTGCTGAGGGTGCGGGGTCCGTCCCTGGCTGGGGAACTGAAATCCCACAAGCCAAGCGGTGAGGCCAAAAAGAAAAAAAAAAGATGTGAGAAATACCAGATTCAGGAGGGGATGTTAGCTGGGGAGGAGAGGCCCACAAGGAGCTTCAATTATATTTGTAGCAGTTTTTTTTCTTTTCTTTTCTAATGAAAAGAGGAAAAAAAAAACTTTATAACTTTCTGCATGCTTGAATTATAACTTTTTAAAAAAGAGCCAGGACTCAATGAGCCTTACATAAAGGAGAGGAGGAAGCTGGGGCCCTAATCGCCGGGAGATTCAGAGCTGTTCTTGCCAGCCCTGGAACCCAGAACCCAGCGTAAAGGAGCAAAGGAGGCTGAAAGGTTGAGGCCCAGGAAGGGGGGGGGGTCTCCTGTTGAGAGGCAGGAGAGGAGCGGGGACACGGTGACGCTGGCCGTCTCTGTTCTGAACCTAGTGCTGGCCTGCATCCCAGCCCCGGGGCTGCGGAGAGCCCCAGGTGGAGGGCACGGCGGGGCAGCCCAGGAGGCACACGCGCAGGCATGCGCGCCCTGCATCCCGCGCACGCCCCGAGCACGCGGGCTGCCACCTCCGCACACTGGCACACACTCCCTCTCTAACCACCTGGCACGGACACCTTGACAGTTTACAGCACAGATACACCCCCTCAGCCACACACACGCACACACACACACACACACACACACGCACTCCCGCCGCCGCCCACTCCGGCCACGACCCGGGAGCTGGCGAGGCTGCAGAGCCTACCAGCTGCAGCCCTGCCAGCGCCCCCTCTCCTCCAGGGCTGGGTTTTTCCAGCCGGAGCCCCGCTCCCTCTACTGCAAGCTCTGGAAATTGGTGTCTGACGTCGCCGCTCCCGCACGTTATTTATTTACTTCCTCTTTTCTTCCCTCCGCGGAGGCTCTCCGGTCGGGAGAGCTGCAGGCAGAAAGCTGCCGGGTCGAGGAAGCAGAGAGGACGGAGGGCAAGGCCGCTCAGGAGCCCCCGGCCCGCCCGCGGGGGCCATGAGCGTCCGGCCGGACGCCCCGAGGGAGGAGGGAGATGCCGGGGACAGGGGACCTGAGGCAGAGCCGCGGGGCCGAGCCAGCAGCCGGCAGCGCCAGCGCAGACAGGCCACCCGGTTCCTGCACAAGGACTCGGCCGACCTGCTCCCCCTGGACGGCCTCAAGAGGCTGGGCACCTCCGAAGACTGGGTGAGGCTGCCCTGCCCCCTCCCCGCCCCCGGGGGGCCGGGGCCCCTTCTCTCCTCCGCCGGGAGGGTGCAGACCCCAGCCTCCAGCTGCCCCTCCCTGCCCACGGGGAGGGGAGAGGCAGCCCTGACTTGTGGGTTCACCTTGACCGTTCCCGGCTCTTCACTGGGGTGTTCCCACGGCTTGGTGGCTCTGGGGGACGCTATCTATTGCTCAGCTTCCCCAAAGAGCCCCAGGCTTGTCTTGGGGGGAAGAGAGGAGCACTGGTTAGAGCAGAGGTTTGTGGGGACCGGGAGTCCCTGGAGCAGTCGTTTACCGCTGGGCCCGGAGGACTGACGGGTTCAAGGTCGCGATTCCCTCCTCTGCCTAAACCACGGGTCCCCTCACACTGGGACTGGACCTTCGGTGCGCCCCGCCCCATCTTCGCCAGAACACCAGGGTTTCCCATGCCTTTTGCCTGGGCGCCGGGCTCCTGAGGGCCCCCTTGCTCCCTGCAGGTGCAGTGGCCCTTCCAGCCTCCTTTCCTTCCATCCCCCTGCAGCAGCGTGGCCTCCTGAGGGAACGGGGTCGGGGAGTGACTCCGAGGGGTGGGTGAGTCAGGGGACAGCTGCATATACTCACTCCCCTCTGACAGAGGGAGGGGCTGAGAGAGTGGCCTTCCTCGGAGCCAGGATGCTTGGGTTCAGATCCTGGCTCTGGCACTTAGCAACTCAGGCAAGTCACTTTATGTCTCTGAGCCTCAGTTTCTTCATGTGTTACATGAGGATAAAATCAACAGGATGTACCTCCCAGGGATGTAAGAGTTACATGAGCTAATACCTGTAAAGGACTTAGAACAGTGCCTGGATGATTGGGAGCTCTGTCTAAAGGCTGTTGTCCCTCCAGCTACTCTTACTATTCCATTTAGCCTGAGAGAGAAAGTAAGACCCACAAGGTCCGGAGAAGATGCGATAGCTCTGGCCTCCGGCTCACAGAGGACAAGAGGGCTTCTGTAGGAAGGTTGGGGGTACCCTGTCCTCTCTCATCTCCTGGGCAGGGAGTCTGAGAGGAGGGACTCCTGCAACCTGAGGTGTATGAGGCCATTTCCAGGCCACTCTGGCAGCCCCTTCTCCCCGGAAACCTGGAGCCAGATGCAGCCCCTCACTGCATTTCCTGAAAGAACCCTACCTTTCCACATTCCTCCCAGACAAATGTTCACCCTCCAGGAGCCCGGCCCAGCAGCCCCGCAAAGGGGAAAGGTGACCAGGCTGAGATTTCAATTCAGAGAACCTCCTTGCAAACAGCCAGCACAGCTGAGAAACAGATGGAGCAGGGAAGCAGGTTCTTTGGCTCTCAGTGGCTAGGAAATCACAGCCTCTGCCCTCTGCGGCCCATCCCTCATCGGTTCGGCCCAGGCGAAGAGGCTCTATTAACACTGCCGCCCCAGCGTGGCAGGTCCAGCCTTCTACCCTCAGGACCTCCCGGACTGACATGGAGCAGTTACCTTGTATGGCTTTGGGAGTGAAGACACAGCATTCGGGGGCCTGAGCCTGCATCCCTCGTGGGACAGGTGGGAGGAGGGCTGGAAACCACAGAGCTGCCCTTCCCAGCTGCTCCCAGAGCTCGCTGCTGCCCTTTTCCCAGAGCTCGGTCTCCTGCTGGCAGCCTGTTGGCGGGAGCAGCCTCAAGGGCCTCATTAAGCCAAGGGTAGAAAAACAATCCCAGGCTCCCAAGGAGAGAGGGCAGGTGGGGAAGCATGTGTGGAGCCTGGAGGGACACAGTCATTCTTCGGTGAGCATTTATGGAGTGCCTACTGTATGCTGAGCTGAGCCCTGTGTTGCAAAGAGGACTGAGATACAGACCTGACCTCAAGGGCAGATAACAGCTTTGAGACGTGTGACAAAGGGGCCACGGGACAGGACGCTGCCCCCGCCTGGTGTGTGGAGGGAAGAGCGCAAAGAGGTCAGACAGGGCTTCTTGGAGGAGGTGAACGAAGCCTGCATGAATTACAGCATGCACTTGGAACCCCAGACTTAAAATAAAAGCCTCTCTCCAGATAAAGAGGAGTTCCTGAGCCAGTGGCCCAGTCTGGTCTAGAGAAGGGTGAGAAGAGGAGTTTCAGAAGGAGGGGTGTGCAGGAGCAGAGGCATGGAGGTGAAGGGCAGCCTGGTCCGGGCAGCGCCAGAGGGGGCGCTGGGGCAGGTGAGCACAGCGGGGGGTGGGGGGCGGAGATGAGGCAGTGGCCGGGTCACCTGGGCTGTCACCCCCAGGTAAGCACGGTGGGGAGGGGAGGGCTCTGATGGATTTTAGGCAGGGGAGTGACAGGCTTAGTTTGACATGTTGCTTTGTGCTTCCCAAACTTTACTGTGCACACAGGTCATCTGGGCATCTTGTTAAAACAAGGTTCCAGTTCAATAGGTCACGATTCTGCACTTCTAGCGAGCTTTCTAGTGATGGTAAAGCTGCTGATCTGAGGACGGCACTTGGGGGAGCAAGGGTTTCAGAGACTCCCTGGCTTTGAGCAGGTGGATTTGAGAGGCACGTTCTTATGGACTTAGGGAGGCGTCCCAGGGACTCAGGAGAGCTGTGCTGAGGTGTGAACGAAGCAGTAACAGAAAGAGAGGTGGACCGTAAATACAGGAGGCGAAGCTGGCAGAATCTAGAAGTGACTGGACGGGGCGGGGTGGCTTCAGGTGAAGGACGGTGAGGATGACGCCCAGCTTCCTAGGTCGTTTGTTTGCTTGTTTGTTTGGCCATGCCTCGCAGCTTGCAGCATCTTAGATCACTGACCAGGGATGGAAGCCGGGCCCCGGCAGTGAGAGCACCAAGTCTTAACCACTGAGCCACCAGGGAACTCCCCCAGCTTCCTAGTTTAGATTTGGGCTTTTTTTTCTTTTTTGTTTGTTCTTGTTACTTTGACTTCTTTTCATCACACCATCAACTCTGGGATCTGCATCCCACAGAAGGATGAGGTCAGAGGAAGAAAAAAAGAAAAAATGTCCCCAAGAATATGTGTTGTAGACTTGAGACAGAATTTCCCCCCAGCATCATACGAGTGCCTGAAATGTCCTGTCTATCTAACCGAGGAGAGACCCTCCCCCCGTCCCCATCTCTCCATTACTGAGCAATACATTGGGGTCCTGGAAAACGGCATGATTTGATACTGGGACTAGGTCTGCTATAATGATGTGACTGCTGGGATCCTTGGGGAAGCTCTCACCCCTTCTTACTCCCAGGAGACTCCGGAGGGGGGCTGGGGCTGGGGAGAACGGCCTGGGATTTGTAAAGTGAGGGAACTGAGCATCTGCACGTTTTGTGATGGAAGCAGCAACCGCACAACGTGATCCAGAGGCGTCTGGTGGAGGGGAACCCGAGCCGGCCTCTGGGGGAGCATCCCTTGGTGCAGGCCGCGATCCACAGCCAGGAGAGCAGGAGGAGGACCAGCAAGACAGAAAGGCCGGCTCTTCTGGTCAACTGCAAGGTGAGACCCCCTCCTGGGCCTGCTCCCCTCACCCACTCTCCCTTCTGCCCCGGTGGTGAGGGAGGGATGCGGGAGCCCCCTCCCCAGGCTGGGCCACAAGCTGGGATCCTCCATGTCCTTTGCTCCCCGCCCCTCCCCGCCCCGTCTTTCCGAGGTGCGCACGACTCCCTTTCCCTGAGCAAAGTATCATCTTGAAACGTGAGTGTGCTCCACACACAAACGGTGCGCACGTGTGGATAACGCAGCCCTCCTGCGAAAGCTCACGCGCTCCAGATCACAGCCTTGTCGTCCCCGGAGCCAACGCCAACGCCGAGCCGTCCCCTCCCTTCTGCCCGTCTTTGCTCGGTGCTTCCTCTGCCTGTCATCCTAGGTCCACGTTCTCCGATCCTTCCAGCCTCAGCTGTCACTGCGTCGGGGAAAGCTCCCCTGACTTTCCCTATGGAAGAGCCTTTCCTCCCGCTCAACATCTAAGGCTCTAGACTCACAACCCACAGCCTTAACACTCTCGCTGCACTGGTGACCCTCCACTCCCCTGCATCCTGGGGAGCAGCCTCCCCTGCTGCCCCTTCCACGTGCCCACGCACAGCAGACCTCAGCAAACAGTGTGGAAGGAGAAAACAATGTGTTTTGCGGTATCCAAGTGCAAACCCAAACGTCTGTTTTTATCTAAAAGGAAGCGACCTTGTCTTTCTTCGCCTGCGGTGGCGAATCTGTTCCCCACATCTAATTTCCTAACCAGGTACTGCGGTCCCCCCATCCCTCCTCACTCCCACCCCAGATTCCTCTAACGGGAGGCCCTCGGCAGTACTCTCAACAAGCACAGGCACAGACCTACACTTCCGGTCGAATCCTCCCCAAAGTACGCTCTCACCGCCTGCGGCTTTACTTCCTTTCTTGATTCCGTATCTGACCCAGTTCTGCCTCAACTGTACGAGTCCCATAAAAAACAGCCTTAACTCACTTTTTGTGGGCAGGAGGCCGCACTGAGCGGCTTGTGGGATTTCAGTTCCCCGACCAGGGATTGAACCCGCGCCCTTGTCAGTGACAGCGTGGAGTCCTAACCACTGGACCGCCAGGGAATTCCCAGCCCTTCACTCATTTCTGAAAGGGGCCCATCAGGGGCTGGGAAAGGTGACAGAGCCAGTCCCAACCCTTTCTCCCCCCTACCCCGTGGGGACTCACGGAGTCCCCTCCCCTCCCCCCTTTCTCAGTGCCAGGACCAGGTTCTTCAGGTGGCCGTGGACACGGGCACCCACTACAATCAGATCTCTGCTGGATGCCTCAGCCGCCTGGGGTAAGACGGGGGCCCAAAAGAATGAGTAGGGAGGGGGCTTCTTTTTAGGGTGATGAAAATATTCTGAAATTAGTGATGGTTGCAGAACTCTGTTGTCTCCTTTATTTTTATTCTTTTTATAAATTTATTTTATTTATTTATTTTTGGCTGCATTGGGTCTTCGTTGCTGCGCGCAGGCTTTCTCTAGTTGCGGCGAGCGGGGGCTACTCTTCGTCGTGGTGCGCGGGCTTCTCATTGCGGTGGCTTCTCATGTTATGGAGCACTGGCTCTGGGTGTACGGGCTTCAGTAGTTGTGGTGCACAGGCTCAGTAGTTGTGGCTCGGGGGCTCTAGAGCGCAGGCTCAGTAGTTGTGGCGCACGGGCTTAGTTGCTCCACAGCATGTGGGATCTTCCCGGCCCAGGGCTCGAACCCGTGTCCCCTGCATTGGCAGGCGGATTCTTAACCACTGCGCCACCAGGGAAGTCCCTCTGTTGTCTACTTAAAAAGGGTGACTTTTGGGAGTTCCCCCTGCTGGTCTAGTGGTTAGGATTCAGAGTGTTCACTGCCGTGTCTTGGGTTCAATCCCTGGTCCAGGAACTGAGATCCCATAAGCCGCGTGGCACGGCCAAAAAAAAGAAAAAAGAAGAAAAAGGGTGACTTTCATGGTATATGAACTATATCTCAATAAAGCTGTTACTTTTTTAAAAAGAGTTGATGGGGGCTCTGGCAGAGAAGACAGGACTTAGACCCCACGTGGGTCCAGGGTTGGCTGAGAACCCAAAGTGTGGCGGGGAGGGACACTAGCGGACTACCGGGGTGGGGGGCTGTGGTGGCCTTAAGCCTTGCTTCCCGACCACAGGTTAGGGAAGAGGGTCCTAAAAGCCCCAGCTGGGGACCTGGCACCTGGGCCCCCAGCCCAGGTGGAGCCGCTGGAGCTACAGCTGGGCCAGGCAACCGTGGCGTGCTCGGCCCGGGTGGTAGGTAAGTCCCCTCTCCGTCAGCATCCCCGCGTCTCTGCTCTTGCAGCTCTCCCTCCTGGGCGGGGCGAAGGCAGAGCCTCTCAGCTCCTGCCAGCACAGACAAGGTACCCCCAAAGATGCTCTGATTACCCCCAAGGTTCTCTGGCCTGGGGTGGTGGGGGGAGCAGAGAAGGGGCGAGTGCTGACAGGAGGACAGCAGCATTCTCAAATGGTTCCCGCAGATGTGGAGAGTCCTGAACTGTGCCTTGGCCTGCAGACTCTGCTGTCTCTCAAGGTAAGGGGGATGCTCGTGCTGACATCCACACCCAGGGCCTGACCCCGCGGGCTGGGAAAAAGAGGTAGGGGGCACGGGTGTGGAAGCATGGGCCAGGCTGCGAGAAGGACTTGGAGATGTGGGATTTCACCCTCGATCCTTAGAGGTTCCTTATATGTGAAAAATATGGAGAACCGGGTCCCTCCATGATAGCGGTCCAGGTGAATGGAAACAGGGAGGAGAAAAGAGCAGGGTGCTGGGGGAAGGTGGAGGGGAACAAAGCAGCGTGGCTGGGAGAGGGGTTACCTGCCCAGGTGAGCTCATCGTCCCCCAACCCCACAGTGCTGCATTGACCTGGAGCACCGCGTGCTGCGGCTGAAAGCCCCCTTCCCTGAGCTGCCCTTCCTGCCTCTGCACCAAGAGCCGGGCCAGTGACCACTGCCCCCGATGGTCCCCAGGGGGAAGCTCCTTGCCTGAGGGGAAGAGCCATGATGGGGCATGACTAGAGCCAGGTAGCTGGGACAGCTGGGTCTGTCCCTCTTGTCACCACCCTGACCCCACTGTCCCATTTCCCAGTCGGCCACACTCCTCTGCTTCTCAGCACCTGCCCCATCCCCCGGGAGGAGTGTTCCCTGGAGGGCCCGCGATCTCAGGGTTCTGGTTTCCCCGTCCTCTCTCATCCCCCCCGTCCCAAGAAGAGCGGAGCTCAATCAGGACTGCAGAAAAGGACATGAGCAGAGCGGGGTCCTGGTTGGGCCCCTGGCACAGCGGGGGTGGCCCGAGTCCAGGGCTGCCGCCTGCTGCTGCTTGCCCCTGCCTGCCCCGTCCACCCCGAACACCGTCGAGGCCTTGACTCCGCGTGGCTCGCCTCACAACTAGCCCGCCCCCCTCCCCGGCCTGGGTCCCTGGCCCTGCTGTGTCCACTTCTCTCATCTGCGCACAGCTGAGCGGGAGAGAAACGGTCACCACAACAGTAGAGGAATGCCTGGCCCACGAGGGCCGGGGGTTCCTTCATCACTGCCTCTTCTGGGGCTGCAAACGTCTGAAGCCAGTTATTATTTGATGCCCTGCGCAAACGTTGGGTAAACCTCTACTATTTACTCCAGATACGTACCCTCCACCTGCTTCTTCACCCACTGGGCATGTGTGGAGAGCCCTGTGGGGAACTGCCCCCCAAGGCAGGCAGAATGGTGGCGTTGCCAGGACCCAGACTTAACCTGACCAATATTCCTTATTTCTAGAACTATCCACTTCATTAGACCTTCTTCCCACCCCTCATCTCTGGCCTCCTGAGCTAGAGCTGGTCTTTTCTGGCATCAGTGACTACCCACCCCCCAACCCCCCCCCGGCCCTGAGTCCAGCAAAGACACAAGGAGGCTTTGCTACCTTCCCTGTGAAGAGCCCAAACCTCAAAGGGCCAGGCCCCCGGGTGCCTTTCTGGCTTGTTTGAGTCTCTCATATGTTGGATTAGGGGAAGAGGAAGACAGCAGTATAACTAACCCGACCAGGGGACTAGGACACTCGGGTCGGAATCAAAACCCTGAGCCTGGAGTAGATTAGATCAGAGCAGAACCAGGATCTGCCGGGACCCCTGGCCATACCTTTCTCAGCTGAGTCCTCTGCACCCAGAAGAGGAGAGGGGCTCACTGGCACAGGTGTGAGAGTGCGCTGGCCCCTCTGGCCGTGCTCCTTGACCCCTGCCCTCCCGGGCCTCGCCCTGTGCCCCTCCCTTCTGCCTCCTTCGCTTCTGCAATTGCAGACCCAGGCCCAAGGAGGCCCTCAGCTCAGTGGCTTCTCCATTTGAATAAACACCTGTTTGTCTTAGCTAGCGTCCTCCTCTGCTTCTCAGACGCTGAATGATCACTCTGCCCTTGTTCCCTTACAGAAGGAAATGTGAATGGGGACATTCCCTCGGGCTGACCCCTCTGGCTGGGGTCACTATAACTGACAGCAGTGGCTTTCCAACTCCTCTGAACACAACTCAGCAGGAAGTGTATTCTACATTGCACTCAGTACACACACGTGCACGGACACATACAAGTATAACAAAACAATCCTTCCCTACACGTGAGCAATATACTCCCATATTTTTTATCCTTAGTCTATTCTATCTCATTTATTAAAAAAAATTGCCGACCACAACCCACCAAAGGATTGCAACCTACAATTCGAAAACCACTGATTCAGAGCACAGGAATCAAGAGCAGAAGGGATATAAATGGCCCAGGGTATCATTCTGATTGTGGCCTGAACTGTAAACCTGCATCAGATTTTAAAATCATGAGGGTGAACAACCAATACACTTACAACCATTCTGTACCCAGATGACCATTCTGCTTTTCACTTTCAGTAGTGTGTTCAATTTATTACATGAGATATCCCTCGCTTTACTATAAAGTAGGCTTTGCGTTAGGTGATCTTGCCCAGCTGTAGGCTGACGTAAGTGTTCTGAGCACGTTTAACACAGGGTAGGCTAAGCTGTGACGTTCGGTAGGTGAGGTATGGGAAATGCATTTTCAGTTTACAATATTTTCAACTTACGATGTATTTATGAGGACGAAACCCATCATAAGCCAAAGATCTGTGGTTCGCCATTCATGTAACAATCACTGATGTCAGTGACCTGGAGCCGTGCCACGGAAGATGGAACTTGGGGGAAGGGCCCTCACTGCCATCGCGCCACTGGCCCCAAAGTCTGGTTGGGGAGTAGCGAGAGATTTGTAGTCCCTCCTCACAAACAAGTCTGTTTCCCACACAACAAGAGTGGGGAGCTCTGGGGAGGGGGCAGTGCCTACTGGTGTGATGGGTGAGGCACACAAGGAAAGGGGCAGAGAAGCAACTCGTCTCTTCCTTCACCAGAAAGACCACGAGGTCTACAGTTCACAGTCACCCTAGGGTTGCCGCCATCCTTCCTCTGTAATGTGCACTCCCTGTCTCGCAAATACCATGGACAGCTTGCGGGGTGGGGAGGTTCAGAAGGATCCCCGTTCAGCCAAGATGGCCGGTCCAGCTAGGAGGGATCCTGGAGGCCTGTGGAGGCACACTGTGGTGGCCGATCCGGATGGTAGAGGGTTTGGTGAAGCAGGGCCCGGGCGGCGGGGAGGTCGTCAGGGTCTGTGGGCAAGAGGGGCTGGTGGGTCTGCTGGGACCTGGCCTCCCAAAGCAGCCCCGCCCCCTGGACTCACCCACCCCCAGCTCCCGCAGCAGCCCCGCCCCCAGGACTCACCCACCCCCAGCTCCCGCAGCAGCCCCGCCCCCAGGACTCACCCACCCCCAGCTCCCGCAGCAGGCCCCGGAACTCCGGCTCAGCCTCTAGCACTTTGAGCAGGTTGGTGGACTCCATCCGCTCCAGCTGCACCTCCCAGTACACGTAGATCTTCTGATTGAAGGTGACGTACACGAGGCAGGGGCTGTTGCAGCCCCCTTTGCAGGCGTACAGGCCTGGGGGAGGGGTGGCGGGGGGAGAAAAAGGTCGGGGAGGCTCATGCCCGGCGCGGGCGGCATTCGCGTCAGCAGCTTCTACCCGCCCGTGGACGCCAAGCAGAAAACTAAAGGCCCTCTATTTCTTCCTTGTTGGGAACTCAGTAAAGCAGGTAAAACGTAAAATATCTGGCCCATTCCAGATACGGAAAACCACAGTAACAAAGCCCAGGCAGGACAGTGTCCTAGGAGGTGACATGTGCTGGTTTCCCATCTCAGTGACAGCCCCAGGGTAACGCGGGGCGGCTTCTCTTGGGTGGTGATCCCTCTTCCCAGGTCACTGGAATGTGGCACCAGCGCGTCGTTCAAGTGTTACCATTTTAGTGACCAGAGACACCCCCAAAGGAGTTAACGCTGCTTCCCAAGGTCCCCGATTTGGAACTAAGAGAATGGAACTTGGAGAACAGTCTTCACAGAGTCCTGACACGTTCAGATGGGGAAGAACTTTCCCATATCTCCACACAGCAGGCAGACAAGAACTCATCTGACACTTTTTTCTGAACAACCCGCCCCCCATATCTGATCCTTTAAAATATCCAAAGATAGACGCCTCACTGTCTTTTACCTCCTCTTAGTTAAAACTGTAAAGATGGCAATCTGGTACCCACTCACACCCTCTAACGGAAGAGCTGAAGAACTCGTTTGTTTACGAAGACTTGTGTCAGGGGCCGCAGTGAGAGTGCGAGCGAGGGGGACACGTGTGCTTAGCAAGGAGCGCGGGGCAGGGTCCCACCTGCACAGAAAGCGCGGACGTTCTCGTCCACCTGGAAGCGCACGACGGTGCGGTTGTGATCAATGATGTACGTCTGTCCATCCCAGGCACAGGCGACCACCTCCTCGTGCCCGTTGCCCTGAAAAAGGCCAGAGACCGGGATGCAGGGGTGGCCAGGAACCGTTTTATTTATTTTTTATTCTTTCAATTCATTTATTTTTCGCTGCGTTGGGTTTTTGTTGCTGTGCGCGTGCTTCCTCTCTAGTTGCGGCGAGCGGGGGCTACTCTTCCTTGCGATGCGCGGGCTTCTCATTGCGGTGGCTTCTCTTGTTGCGGAGCACGGGCTCTAGGTGCACGGGCTTCAGTAGTTGTGGCTCGTGGGCTCTAGAGCGCAGGCTCAGTAGCTGTGGCGCGCGGGCTTAGCTGCTCCGCGGCACGTGGGATCTTCCCGGACCAGGGCTCGAACCTGTGTCCCCAGCTTTGGCAGGCAGATTTCTAACCACTGCGCCACCAGGGAAGTCCCCAGGAGTTGTTGTAGAAAGGCTTCCTGACCGGGTGGATGAAATTACGGGAGCCGTGGACTCGGCTGCGGGTGACAAACAGCTGGGAAGGCAACGCCCCAGCGCTTCTCACCGACCATCTCCCGGCACCTGGCACCAGAGGGGGCTGCTGAACGAGCCACCCCCACAGAGTGCGCGCGACAACCCTAAGAAGTAGGCAACGTCACTCCCATTTTATACTGAGGAAGTGCCAGCTCACTCACCCAGGGCCGCCCGGCCGGGAGGGGGCAGGACCGGGACTCAGAGCCGGGCCTGACCTGACCTCAGAGCCTCGCGCCTCTCCTCCCAGACCCTCAAGCAGGCACAACGGCCGCGTCAGCGCAGCCCCACCGGCCGAACCAGGGGCCACAGCTCTGGTGAACACACACTCGTGTGCGGACGTTTGCAGATGGGCGAGCAACTCACTCCTGGACCCTAAGAACAAGTTGCTTCTCTTTGGAGCCATCGGCTCTGCTGAAATGGGAGCTTCGCCAGCGGCACGGAGAACAGCGCTGAGCCCGTGGAGTGGGGGGAGCTCGGGGGGCCAGGCCTGTCTAGGGAGCCTTGAGGTAACGGCGGAGGCGGCTGAGAAGGGAGAATGGCCCCCTACGGGCCCCCACTCACCGTGACGTCCAGTTTCTCGAGGGCGAAGAGCTGGTGGTCCACCTGCACCGACCACAGCAGCTTGTCCGCCTCCTCCGTGAGCTTCAGTGTCCCTGCGGGGAGAGGCGGCCGGGCTGGGGGCAGAACCCTGCGCAGACCCCGGGCACACAACATGGGCCCACCCTGCACGGCCCATGGCTGACCCGAGGGACTCACCATCCAGGGTGCAGAGGGCAAAGAGGCCCGAGGCGCCGCTCTTGGGGCTGCGGCCTGTGGGGGGAGGGGTCGGCGCGGTAGAAGGACCAGAAGAAGGAAACGCGAAAGGCAAGGCGAGATCAGAGCACACGCGGAGGGCGGCCGAGGGCGGGGCGTGAAGGATGCGCTAGAAACAAGGGTGGTCCTGTACCTCCCCTCCCCCCTTCCCCCCTGCATCCCCCACCCCGCCCCACCTCGCTTGATGTTGCCGATGAGGTGAGTGGAGACATTCTTGTTGTGGATGCGGCCGGACGTCTGGTGCAGCACGACGTCTCGGGCAGCGGGGGTCTCCCTGTGGTGGCGGAGGGCGCCTAAGTGGGAGCCCAAGAGAGCTTGGCTCTCCGGACCTGCGTGGGCCCCATCTCTGTGCGAGCTTCCAGGACGTGAATCAGCTGGGAGACCTATCGCCCACCCCACCTGGCCCAGGGGGCAAGTTGAGAGAGAGGGACGGAGCTGCCAGGCTGGAATCTCAGAACCTCTTCCAGTTGCTGCGTCAGGGTCGGGATTCCCTGGGTCCCGGAATAATCTTCCTTAAGGGGCAGAGGTGCTTGTGCTGGGACCCAGCTGATGCTACTCCAACCACAGACCCCTCCATGGCTGTGGGCGCCCACCTTGCGGCCAGGCACCCCGCCATCCACAGGCCCGGCCCCTTACCTAGTGCCCTCCTCGGGCCCCTCAGAGGTGGGAGGCGGCCCAGGGTCTGTGTTCCAGGTACACAGCAGAATCGCGTAAGCACAGCCTGGCTGAGATACCATTAGCTCAGGAACACCCAGGGGCCCTGGAGTCACCGAGAGACTGTCCACCTGCACCAGAGAATGGGGGCTTAAGGGGGCTGCGGGCGAGAGAAAGGCAAAAGCCTGCAGAGGACAGGGGGTGGGCAGGGGCCCTGGGACATATCCTCAGCCTTCAAGGGCAGCAGCAGGGGGAAGTGCAGCGTCCACGGGTCTCCTGCCGGTGCCACCCTCTCCACAGGGAGCACCTGCGCTCCCGCGGCGCGGATCCCGACGCGACACACCCACCATCACATCCCTAATTCTTAGCGCAATGTTCCTTCCTGTCTGCCTGTTACTGGCCATCTCCCCTAAGACCCTGATTCGAAGTGATCTCCTCTGGGTCTCTGTCAACAAGGTGGTTTTCCCTTCTTCCCACCCTGAGCCCCTGCCCCCGCCTGTTCTCCCACAAGCCCCCTCCAGGAGGGAGGCCCGTCCTGCTCCTGGGCTGTGGCCCCCACGCTCAGCCTCTCACCTGACCCTCCAGCATCCACTTCTTGAGCAACACCAGCTGCCCTGTCAGATGCTCGGTGCCATCGCCCAGGTCCTCCCAGCGGAAAGCCCGGACCACGCGGTCTGTGTAACCCACCACCAGCTCGCAACAGCCATCGCCATCTGTGGATCCAGAAAATGAGACGAGTTTGGAGCCAAACCTGTCTTCACCAGCTGGAGTCCTACAAGCACGCCCTCCTCCCCGCCCCTCTAGCACCACCGCCACTGGCACTTTTTATCAGGTTCGACCTCAGGCCCACCTGCCGAGCTGCCCCGTCACCCCCTGAGCCAGGTACCCGCTCCCCTGCCTGCCCTTGCGTCCAGAACCACACAGCTGCCTCGCAGGGCCTGTCACTTCTTCCCTCGGGTACACGACTCGAGTGCCCTGATGCACCCAAATCCCTACCAGCGCCTTCGAGACAGCCTCTGGCCCAAGTACCAGCCCCATATCCAAGCGGCTCACTCTCTCGCAACCTTGAGTTGTTGATCAGCTGTTCCCTTCTCGGCAGGGGCTCCCCTGACAACTCCATTTAGAACGGCCAACTCTACCTCAGCACCCTCCAGCCCCTTTCCGTGGGTGATCTCCTCCATGGCGCTTACTACTTCCGAATATACTGTTTAACTTCCTTACCACATGGCTAGCGTTTATTTTCTGTCCCTTCCTAGTAAAGGTCCAAGAGGGCAGTGACTTTTGTCTGTTTTATTCACTGTTGCAATCCCAGTGCCCGGAACGATGCCTGCTTTATAACGGGAGCTCAGTAGCTTGGCGTTAAATGCATGACAACTGCCCAAACAAACGCGACGAGCCCCCTGGCTCCCTCGAGATCTGCTCTGTTGCCCCTTGACTCCTATTCCCTGGCTGCCTGCAAAGACAGCCATGCCCACCGATGTCGCTGATCAGCATGACCTTGGTGTTGGCAGGGATGTGCTGCTTGAAGACTGGGCGCTGCTCCTCCCCCCCGAGGGTCTCGTGGTGCCCAGAAGCATCCGGGGCCTTGGTGGGCGTAAGGTCACACAAGTGAAACCAGCCCTCGGCACTCACGGCCACCACCAGGTTCTGGGAGAGACAGAGGTAGAGGAGGGGGCTGGTCGTCAGAGCACAGGAGTCGGGGATGGGCCGAGGGAAACCCGCAGTCCCCTGGGCTTCCTACCTTTCCTTTATTACACACATCTCCAACCCCGACGCACGTAAGCTGCAAAAGAAGAAAGAGGGGCTCAGGGGGACACGCTAAGGGTCCCCAGTGCTCCCTAAGCTCTGTGAAGCACGGGGCGGGCTTCTCATCACCGTCATTCGCTGAAAACTCCTGCGCACGCCCCACATCAAGAGGCTGTGCTAATCCCGTTACTGTGCTCTGGGTCCAGTTTACCAGACAGCAGTATAAGGACCTGAGGTAGTGAAGACCACTTGGGCTTAAACAAAACAAAAACTACATCAGTAGAGCCGGACTATCATACTTCTAGACGTATTCAAATGACTGCCCCCATTTTCTACTACACTTCGTACGATCAGACAACCTCAGCAGATCCACGAAAAACTATGGGAGTCATTCCATCACATAAAATGAAAACCAGCCCGGCTGTGTGTGCGCATGACATCTGGGAAGCCTGGGGGCTTCCCTCCGATTCAAATGAATCCTTAACCAGTAGCTGGCGACCTCGGACAGGCTGGGGAGCTCATGCGTGGGACCCAGCCTCGACAGTCCCTGGGCAGGAGGAGCCCCTTCCCCCTGGAGACCCAGGGAGCTGAATACTGACCATTCCCTGGCAGGAGCAGGTGAGCCACGGCCGGCTGTCATCGTTCTTATACACAGACAGCTTTCCACTGGTGTCTCCCACCACCAGTTCATTTAACTTCAAATGGAGAGAGAAGAGAGGGTTAGGCTGGAGTCCTGCTGAGCCACTCAAGCCCTTCTCGACTGGGCCCACTCTGCGGAAGTCACAAGACCTCAACCTGCATCTTCATCAACTTTATTAACAAGATTTCGAGACCAACACAGTCACAGTCTCCCAGGTTCTTTATCTCCAGTTAGGCGTATGTGTGTGTTGAGGGCAGGGCAGGTTAGAGAAGGGCCAATACAGAATCTGTGCTCCATCTCAGAAAAGTCTGACATCTGAACAGCTCAATGCCCCACACGCCTGCTTTCGACGCTTCTAATTTGTCCTTACGCATGGGACACGTTAGGAAAATGACCCCAAATATGCACCCTTTGGAGAATTTAACTTCAGAGCTCATATTTAATCAGGGGCCAAATAAAGACAACGTCAGCTCTGGGGTCGTCCCTCCCCTGGCAAGACCTTGCGACGTTGGTGCGTCTGAGTGGACACAGCGGGTGGGGGTGCCGGAGGGGCCGCATCCCAGCTCTGGGCCTCCGGTGCCCCCTAGTGGTGGCTAAGCTCCCAGGAGGGTCTGGAGCCTCTTCGCCGTTTGCATGTGGGCTCCCCATTTCCCAGTGGTTCCCCAAAGGCTGGCCGCCCTTTCAAGGGGATAACGATGATAGCCAGCTGGCTCCAAATGCCATTTCCAGAAATACTTTCAGGATTCCTTCTTGGGGGGACATCTAACACCCTTTCCTGTCCTCAGAGTGAATATTAGATTCTCAAGAGATTTAATTTTCAAGGCAAGAAAGACATAACAGATCAACAGTAAGAAAAAATGAGAAACGCACTGGGATTTATTAATAATGATTTGAAGCTTAGATTTATTATATTTTAATAGTTAAGGCAGTTTCTGGTGGGGACATTAGATAACAGAAGCATAAAACAAGATTATCTATTTACATCAAACCCTCTGCACCCTGGAGGACTTCGCAGACACACAGGAGAAAGGCTGAATAGCGCAGGGCCTCCGAGTGCAGCTGCCTGAATTTGAATCCAGCCCTCCATGCCTGAATCTTTTCATCTATAAAACGAGGATCATAAGACTATCCCCCTCATAAGGTTGCCGTGGGAACCGAGCTAACGGAGGGAAGCATCTAGAAAGGTGACTGACAAATAGCACGAATAACAGGGGGTTTTCAGCTTCCAGTTAAATGCCTCCAAGGCTTGGGGATCTTAGCATCTTTCACACAATCCATTCTTTTTCTATACATTCATTCAACAGATGCCACAGTCCATAGTAGGCCCTCGATAAATGTTTACTTAATAGACAAATTAAATATATTTTTTTCAAGAAACAAAGAAAAATCAGAATGAAAGAGAATGCCCAGTCAACCCTTGAGTTTTCAGGGAAAGCTGAACAACCCGTTAGAGGCCCAAAGACAAATGCCACAGATCCACAGTTGTACAACTGCTGAGAAGGACCTCAGTTTAACAAGGGCACAGACAAAGGAATAAAATTGTAAAACAGTGTGGTGAGTGCGGTGAGTGAGTAGATACAACTCAGTAGGCGACCTGGACGAGCACACTTCCAGGGTCGCCCATCTGCTCCCCAGCACTTCTGCTCCTCTGTGGTCCATCCTGGCTCTGGCCTCCGGAGGTTACTCAGTGACACTAAAGAACCCCAGCTGCAGAGTACACCTTCAGTCAGAAATGCTACCAGAGAAAGGAAGTGCGCTCTTTCTGTGACCTGCGCCCCCCTTCTAGACACCGTCTCCCCACTGGTTCTGTTGGGTCCTCGAGGGTGTGTATTCTATCCCTGGCTTCTCCCTCTGACTTAGCAGGAAATAAATTACTCGCAAATTACTTTAGGTTACTGGTTTAATAGGATGAAATAAGTATTTTTCCTGCCCCAAATCTCCAAAGGTTGGCCTGGAGAACCAGTAACAAAATTTCTACCCATACTCATGCAGGCTGAGTGTACCACACCTGATTAGTAGCCAACTACCTCACCTACTTGCCCTTCTTTCAATTATATTTATTAATAACAGGCAAAACCCTTCAAGTTGCTTTGAGATACATAATGACATTTGCCTTTCATAACAACCCTCATTTATTCAACAAACATTTACTGAGTGCCTACTATGTCCCAGGCACTATTCTAAGTATTGGGAATACAGCAGTGAAAAAAAGTTTTAAAATTCCTATCCTTACAGAGCTTACAATGCTTACAACTAAGGTTTAAAAAAAAAAAGAGGTAGGGAATTCCCTGGCGGTCCAGTGGTTAGGACTCCATGCTCTCACTGCCGAGGGCCCAGGTTCAATCCCTGGTCAGGGAGCTAAGATCCCACAAGCTGCACGGCACGCCCACGCCCCCCCCCCAAAAAAGGTACTGTAATATACCTAATATTGCAGAACTGAGTGTGCAATTCACTTAGAAAAGTACAATTGCCAAAAAAGCTGACACTGTGAAGCTAGGAAAAAAAGGCACGTGTGCCCTTTTAAACAATCAGGTAAAATAGAAAATAATGCACATCTAACGTCACTTTGTTAATGTACTAGTTTAAAATGCCTCCCTTGATTGTCTCATAAAATTATACTGCTGAGCATATGAAGAAACGAGAAAGCCCAGAAAACATAACACAAATTTATGGGAATAACTTTTTCCTCCCTAGACAGGGTAGAGCCAAGAAGCCTCATAAAATACTTTTTCCATCACAGCGTAAAGGAGGCTGGGGGCGGGGCGGGGTTGGGGGTGAGTGGTGGGGACGTTTTAGCCCGATTTTTTTTTCCCTGGGAAAAGAGAGCACAGACCAGTTAGGGAGGTGAGGATGAGATGTGAGGGAGGCAGAGAAGCGACGGGGGCAGAGGGTAGGAGAGGAGAGCAACCATGTGCTTTGCATACACACCCTCGAGGACCCCACGGAAGCCTTGCGACACCAGTGGGGAGAAAGTCTCTAGAGGGCGGACGCAGAGAAAGAGCGCACTTCCTTTCTGTCAGCTTTTCATGTGAAACTGAGATTATGAAAAAAAGTGTCCCACACCATCAACGGCCACCGTCCCCTTCAATGCTTCACCCCAGAACCCTCTACATCTTGTAATCAATGGGCCTCACTACATTTCCCTATTCTTCTATCACCCTTCCCCCGCTCCACGATGAGCTACCTGCGGGCTGGGGCTTTTGAATTCCCAGAATGCAGCAGAGCCCTCGGCCCATAATCAAACGCTACCGACGACGCTAACGTGTCCTGAGCGTTAACCGAGTGCCAGACACGGTTCTGCCTGCTCTACCTGTATTAAGTCACTTAACCGACGGGAAAAGGAAGGACCGCTGGGGGAGGAAAGGGACATGGACACTGAGCCAGTAACTCAACCGAGGTGGGCCCGCCAGGCGGAGACACCCCGGCCAAGCGCCGAGAGCAGTCCGGTGGGCCGGGCCGAGCCGGGCGGTGCGGAAGGTGCTCCCGCAGGAGCCGCACGCGCGCTCTTAGCCTATTTCCGACGCTCTGAAAGGGAAGGCGGCCCCGGAGGAGCTGGGAACTCGGCCACCACAGTTCACTGGCTCCTCTTGGGAACAAGTGACTGACCAGGCAGTGGACCCGGTACGCGAGTCCCTAGAAGGACAGTGCAGCAGGGCTCCGGACCAATCCAGCCAGGATGCCGGGTACCCGAGCCGCCCACACAGCCCTTCCCGATCCGGCTCTCAGCGCCGTGCGTACGCGCGCAGTCCGCACCGCCCGCCGTGCAACGCACGCCGTCCACGCCCACACCGTACGCACTCGCAGCACGCACACGCCGCCGCGGGCGGCCTCCTCCGCCCCGCCCCGCCCCGCCGTCGCAGACGGGCTGCGTCTCTCCAGGGCGCATGCACTGACCGTGTCGTTATCGACGTCTCCGAGGCAGATGGCGTGTGGGAAGAGACTCCCGCTGAACTCCAGGGCCACGCGCTGTACGTAGCTAACCGATCTCATCGCAGTTCCCAGGGCTCAGGGACCGTGGAGCCTCGCTGAGTGCTCCCCGAGCCCCTCCCGACGGCTGCCCGAGCGGAAACCCACCCACAGCGGAAGTTACGTCACCCCTGAGCCTCCAATCGCTGCCTTCCTCGCTTAACCTCAGGGATGAGGCGGGCCTTCCGGGCGCGCCGGGCGTGGGGGCGGGGCTGAGTGACAGGGCCTCGGGCCACTCCTCTTCTCCGCAGGCTCTGCGCGCCCAGGTCCGCCGACGCTGGCCTGGCCGAGCCGTTTCCTTGGCAACAGCGCTTTCGTGGGCTTGACCTAATAACCTTGACCTGAGTGTACCTGGTCCTTTGTTGCCCTGGCAGTGAAGATTTCCTGCCGTCAGACCATCCCTGAGAATCATAATAATCGTAATAACCGATGACTGTGTGGTTTCCAACAGTGTTTTAAAAAAAACTACGTAACTCCCCATTACGAGTCTTGAAATGAGGGTACTGAATCGGACCAGCTTTTTAAAAAACGAAATAGAATAGAAAATGCCAAGTAATCTCGAGTAGTAAGGTAAGTATTATTTTTGTGAAACCTTTGTTTCAATTGTATATATTTATACGTGTATATACTGGCTTATCAAAAAAATATTTTTTTTGTCCCACGGTGGGTGTGCTCTGTGGGTAAAAGTTTGAAAATCACTTGTAAAGCACATTGCACAATTATTGTTTCATGTAATTAGTGCAACCACCCTGTGACCTTGTCTCCTTATTCAGTTTTTTGGATGAATAAACGGGTTCAGCAAGATAAATAAAGCAACAAGGCAGAAAGTGATGGAGGTGCGACTCAAACCAGAATTGTTTGAGCCAGAACCCCACGTCCTTTCTGTCACTGACTGCCAGAGTTCCTAGCAAAGTCCTCAGGCTAGAAATCGGGGTCGCTGGGATTCTGGGTCTGCTCTGGCCCCCCAGCACAAAGCTCTTGCTTCCCTCCCTCGGGAGCCCCCCTCCGTAGCGTAAATGGGACATCACCATCAAGGCTGGCCTCAGGGGGAAACCTTCCATGTTGAATCCAGTGCAGCCTTTCTTTGGGCCTCATCAATCAGGACATCAAAAGTATTATTTGTGAGATTCTACAGGTGCTCAGTATATTTTTAAGTTTAGGTTTGCAGGCCCAGACTGATCTACACGTTGGTCTTTCAGGAGTCAACATTGTAAAAATAAGGAGGTCTACCTCACCTGGGGATGTTGGATCAGGGCTGGCCTACTTTCTACATCTGAACATAGTGGGAGAAGGCCCTGGAGGGCAGGACCTTTTTGTCTGGGGCCGGGGAGGGGACCCTGATTTCTAGCCTGAGGACTTTGCTAGGAGCTCTGGCAGTCAGTGACAGAAAGGACGTGGGGTTTTGGCTCAAACAATTCTGGTTTGAGTCCCACCTCCATCACTTTCTGCCTTGTTGCTTTATCTTGCTGAACCCGTTTATTCATCCAAAAAACTGGAATAAGGAGACAAGGTCACAGGGTGGTTGCACTAATTACATGAAATAATACACGTGCAACATGCTTTACAAGTGATAGCCGGGGAGGGGATGGCCACGAGAGCCACAACACCCCTACCCCTAGAGATCCTGTGGCTCTCATGGCCAGATAAGATGAGAACAGGAAGCAGTAGGTCAGAACGGCAAAGAGGAGGTAGTCTGGACAGACGCTGGGGATTGTAGGTACCCTTAGGTTTCTGTTTCTTGTGGTGTATTGTGGGGCTGGCCGGGTCCGTTCCAAGGCTCTGGGTCACATGAGTGTACCTGGTGCTTTAAATCCATCTGCTTAGGGAGGAGTTGCACGCTGCCTTGTCCCGCACTACCACATCTCTGTTCTCTCATCCTGGCTCAAACCCTAAGCTTCATACTAGGGTTAAGGGGTGGAAAAACAACCAATTTTAAAATGTTTCCCTCTAATAAGTGTAAACTTATTTAGTTTTGAATTGTTTCTTTTCACTGTACGTATGACTCCATTGTTTTCTCTTTTCCCAGCCCTGTGAGTGAAATAGTAAAATAAATGAATTAATAATCCAGGACAAAATAGATGAGGATCACCTTGCTCCTGTCACCCAGGGCCCTGGCCTGCCCCAGCTCTCTGAAATGGAACCCTGACCCGGCGCCCACGGTGCCTTGGTTTATCCTCCTCATCACTTGGGCTTCTTGTTCTTGACCTTCCTGTGCCAGGGTGCCTGTTTTTGTTTGCTCTGTGTTTGTCATTTCATGAAGGCCATGTCATTATGATTGCAACTTGGATACAGTGCCTTTTGGCTTTTGTCAAGAGGGCCAAACAAAGTTAGAAAGGAAGGAAAGATAGGTCTCCGAGAAACATGGCGAGAATCAAGCCCCCCGCCCCATGCCTCTCCCCACTGCGCCAGTTACTTTAACCGCCTGAGTGTTACTGTCCCAGTGAGTGGAACACAGGCCCAGGCACGGCGGAGCCATGCAGACAGAGCCCTGGCTCCGCAAGGAGACCCCTGTTGTTGGCCCTTCTTAGTGAGGTGGTTGGCGGGTCTCCACCGGCACTATCTAGAGCTCGTCTCATTTAGGCCAGGCGCTCTCTCAGCGTGGATTTTGGCTTCCTCCCCAGCACTGCCTAACCAGGCGGTCTTCCTGGTTAGATGACTTGGATACGGTGTTTGTGTGGGTGTAGCCGAACAATAGCTTCAGTAGAAACCTGCTAATGGCAAGGGAAGGGGAGGTGTGTTAAGCAGGAAGCGTTTCTAGGGAGATTCTTTGTCCACCTCTTTCTCCATTCAGGGTGTCGGCCTAGGGTGTCCAGGGAAGAGACAGGACCTTGAAATGAGTCTCTTTCTGCATGTGAGGCCCAGAGCCACTCACCATCCTGAGGGCGGGGCCAGAGCCTCCAGTGGGCTCCGTGTGAGACTTCCACAAGTGGGATTCGCAGTGCACCTTAGCATGCTGAAGGTTCTAGAGGTGGTGAGGCGCGGAAACCTGTTCCTCACACTTGCTTGACCTAGCCGTTAGGCAGAACAGCAGTGTGGGCCCTGCTCTGAGTGAGACGGTCGTTCAGAGTGCACTGACTGCACTCGCGCGTAGTTTCCCCCGCCCGCCCCCATCAGAACCCATCAGAGCTGTTGCCTGTTCAGGACTCTGCTGGCCATCAACGGAAGCGTGGAGAGTCGTTCTTGTCACCGAAGCCCAAACATCAGGACGTGGGCTTGACACGCGGAGGGCGGGGAAAGAGTTTCAGAAGCGGCTAGAGGTGGTGCTTGTGCAACATTGTAACCGGACTAAAGGCCACAGAATTGTTCTCTTTAAATGGTTAAAACCATGTGAATTTCACCTCAATAAAAAAAAAAAAAACAGAAACGTAACTGTTTTATGTGTGAGGCACTTCTAACCGCGGAACCGGAGACTGGAGATCTGAAGGGAACGCGCTTGTCTCCGGTTGGGGGACAGGGTGTGGCTGGTCCTCTCTTCTGGTCAAGGAACTCTCAGTTCACGAAGGCACTGCTTTTTCTTTTCCTTTTTTCTTTTTTTTTAATTTTTACTACCACTACAACTGCTACTACTACTATTGAGGCTGACATCATTTTTTTTTTTAAATTTTTATTTATTTATTTATTTATTTATGGCTGTGTTGGGTCTTCGTTTCTGTGCGAGGGCTTTCTCTAGTTGCGGCAAGCGGGGTCCACTCTTCATCGCGGTGCGCGGGCCTCTCACTATCGCGGCCTCTCTTGTTGCGGAGCACAGGCTCCAGACGCGCAGGCTCAGTAATTGTGGCTCACGGGCCCAGTTGCTCCGCGGCATGTGGGATCCCCCCAGACCAGGGCTCGAACCCGTGTCCCCTGCATTGGCAGGCAGATTCTCAACCACTGCGCCACCGGGGAAGCCCAGCACTGCTTTTTCTTCATCATTCGTCCTTAGAACCACTTTGCGAATCTTTTACATTCTCACTTTGCCTCCCAAAGTGGTATACTGAGTGTTCATTACGTGCTAAATAAGGTTTTGTTGTGTTTTATAATTAAGGATAGTTGGTGCATCCGAGTTATCCGAGGTTGGCAAGCAGCTGGGGAACTGCAGCTGTAAAGTCAGCAATAGACAAGAATGTCTTCTCACACTTGCATTGGCTTTTTTCCAGCACTGCCCTAAGCCCCCTGTCCTTTCAATCTAAGGGTTACAAGGCTTTGAGGAGTGCTGCTTTGGGACCGGGAAGGTTGGTCTTTAAGACAGAAGGAATAAGGCATCGAAGGTTCCACTGTTTCTCTATTTCCAAGCAATAGTTTGCTAAAAAGGGACTACCTGTTACGAGTCCTGCCTAAAATATCTTCCACGTGTTATTTCTCCAACTGAAACGAGATTCACAGTTCACCCTCTCACTCAGACTGGTGTGGCTGGTGGAGTCCAGTGCACCGATGCTGGGACGGCAGGCTGGCCCGGGCCCGCGGGGTGTGACCTGCAGCGCAAACGGGCTGGGAAGGCGCAGTCAGCGCTTAAGCGGTCGGAGGGATTCAACTGGGACGCAGCACACGGTGACCCGCAGGGGCGCACACGGGAATGCGGGGGAGCCTTTCACAGGACAGGCGGACGGGGTCGGGGCACATGGGGATGCTGGGAAAGGGCTGCTGGAACGGGGACTGCAAATACCCAGGAGATAAAAATCTATAGAACTTGATGTTTGGACCAGCACTAGGACAAGATAAACCCCATTTAAGACCTTCCAGAGACCACGTGGAAGTCTGCAGGAACAGCTCAGTTCTGGTTGCTACTGGTTCTCTTTACTCCACACATTCTCTGCATATGAAAAGATTTAAGTGTTGGTGAGGAGGGTGTGACTGACTGGGAAATGCACTTGCGCCCGACCCAGAGCAGAGTGGAGTAGGTGGTGCATTTATTTTTAACCTTAAAGACTTCTGGCCACTGTACTAAAACATCCTCAGAAGACAGTTTTAATGGTACATAAACCAAGGCTTGTCCAGTTTCCAGGGTTCTACAGAAGTGCAGTTATGGTTTTGGGTTTTTTTTCCAGTTATGTTTCAAATTCTTGGAATCCTACAGTAGAAGCATCCAGAGGTGGAGGGAATCTCAGGCATGCTTTTTGTCCATCTCCATTTTGGCAGATGAGCAAAGAGGCTCAACTTGCCTAAGGTCACATGAACCTCAGGGCAGTTTGGACTTGTTCAAGAGGTCATCTCACATTCCAGGCAGATCTTCTTTCCATTTAAGTTCTGACCCTTGGTTTCCTCATCTGTAATATGGGGCAATACCTTTTTTGTAGGATGGTTAGGAGGATTTAAGTTAATCTGTGTGAGGCTGGGCTTACATCAAAAGTGCTTAGTGAGGGTTAGCTAGTATCATGGGCTGCAGGGGCAAGTCTAATCCTGAAATACCAGAGACCCAGACACAAACCCTAAGCGCAGGGCTATGATGTGAACCCAGCAGAGAGCAAGCAGTGGCACTGGGAGAACAGAACACCCAAATTTTAGTTCTGGCTGTAGCACCAGCCATGCTGTACGACTTGAACTTTTTCACGGAAATTAATCTTCCACAGTGAAAGTATAGAGAAATTTCTTCTGGAAGGAACTGTACAGGCACGTGGTGGGCAGGCTAACCGTATCACCGGGCAGAAAGGACTAGACAGCCCCCACAGACAAGGGAGAAGGGGATAGACACAGGCTCTGGCCTGCAGTCAAGATCGTCCAAGGCTCAGCATGATTCACTCGTGCCCCTTGGCTTCTCCCAGGGCCCCAGAATGCTATAGAAGCCAGGGGTCAAAGCACAGTGAGGAAAAAGCATAAGCTTCTCCCCATTAAGGCCAAGAAGAAAGCTGGACAGTGGGCCTGAGGGGCTGCCGATGTTGCCAGGCTTGATGACTGTTCTTCCCTCTTCCCTTGTGTAAAGGGCGACAGGCGTGGGTGACACCAGGGGTTTCACTTTGTTAGGAAACCAAGACAGCTTGAACTTTCTACTGGATCAGTTGGGCAGAAGTAGACAAATCTAACCTCAAAGCAAACTCAGTCGCTTGGTCCCAATGTAGTTTAGATGTTTATATATTTTCCTCTTCCCAAGTGTTAGGGAAGAAAAACCAGAGCTACTAAAAACCTACCAGGCTGCCGGGGGGAGGAGTGTGGGAGACCCACTGGCAGGCTCTGAGCGCAGGCCCCAATACAGCCCATGTGGTGCGCAGGAGGCCCTGCTCCACTACTGCTAACGGTGTCAGCTGCTGCCCCAGGCAGGCTGGGGATGGGGTGGGCGACTCCCTTAGTTTTGCCCCCTGGTGTAGCCGCCCACGCCCACCCTCACCCTCCGAGGCCAAACACAAAGGGCTGCCCAACACCCAGGTTTTATTGTTTCCACTTTATTGCTCAAGCACAGAACTTGAGGCGAGCCTGTACCTTCAGCAAGTGCAGGGAAGAGGCTGAGGGGGTGGGACACGCCTGGCTGAGAAGGGACACTGACGGGAGGGGGCACAGGGGTGGTCACCATGACACCAGAAGGCAGTAGCAGCCACACCACCTGGGGCGAGGAAAGGAGAGAGAGGTAACGGGCACAGCAGTGCTTCCCATGCCCCTAGCACCCACGTCCGCGAGGAGGAACCGGGAGGGGAGGCGCTGTCCAGGGGTCCCCCCTCCACCCGGCCTCGTCAGACCTCACATCCCTACCGCGCGCCCCCTTCTACCACCTGAAAGACGGACAGAGAAGACAGAGGAAGCAAAATAAATAACGTTCTCGTGAGTGTGCGTGTGGAGGGACATTCGTTCACGTGGAATGGGGGAAGGAAGGGGGTGACACCACCTAAAATGACCCCCCGACCTCCATCCCCCAGCCTGCTCCTTTCCCCCTTCCCTCAAAGCCACCATCGAACCCGATAGAAAAATAAAGGTCTAATTCACTCAAAGTTCTTCAGTTTTTACAAAACTAACAGGGTGGAGTAGGGCAGGGAGGCGGGGGCAGGCAGCCGGGGGCAGGGCTGGGCGGGGCTAGGCTTCCGCCTCCACCTGAGGCTGGGCCCCTGCCACGTCGTTCTTCTGCTCCTCCTTCATCTCCTTCATCTCTGCGTCAGCGGGCTGCTCTCCCGCAGCGACCGTGGCCTTGGCCTGCGAGAAGGGAGAGGGGGAAGGGGGTGAATTCCAGTTCTCATTTGCCCCCTGACGATAAAGGTGACTCTTACCCACATCCCCACTCTCACCTGCCCGCACCCAAGTGATCACCTAGCACACGCACACTAGGTGTCGTCTGTACCCAGAAATACTCACGCCCAAGTTAAAAAAAAAAAAAAACTAACTGCTAACAGAATTATAGGGACACAGCAATGCCCTTTCGATGTGCGACCTAAAGATACACCTGCTCATGTACAAAATTATGAATTCACTTTATTGCAACACTGTATAAAACTCTACTTGTCCATGGCAGCTACTACCACATGTGCCTACTGAACACTTTAAATACAGCTAGTTCAAAACAATTTAAGTATAAAATACACATTGGATTTTGAAGGCTTAATCTGAAAAAATAAAAAATGCAATTAAAAAAATTACATGTTGCAATATTTAGATACCTTGGGTGAATTAAATATTAAAATTAATTTCACCTATTTTACTTTTTGTTTAAAACACAGCTATTAGAAAATTTAAAATTCCAAATATAATTTGCATTATATTTCTATTAGTGCAGGTTTAGAACACTGGGAGACTAAGAAATAGGGACCTGGGTAAGTAAGATATGACACATCCACACAGTGGAAGACTACGTGAGCCTAAGAACGAACGTGAAAGCTCTTTCACACGTTGATGTAAAATAAGCTTCTAGGTATGACGTGAAGGAAGCCTGATGCACAAAGTAGTAGGCAGAGCCCACCGCCTGTCGCCAGGGATCACTGTCCCGCCAGCACACTGGGTGGGGGAGGGAGCCTTTCCACTGCATGTTCTGTGCAGTCTGAATTTAACCACGTTCATGCATTACCTATTTAAACCTCAGTTTCTAAAACCTGAGTTTTAAACAGGCACAGAGAATGTAGGCTGGGGAGACCATCAGAGCAGCCAACTCCTGACACAGGGGGCCGGACAGGGGGAGACCCGGGCTGCTGCTCCAGGCTTCCAGGGTCGGCACAGACAGGCACAGGCACAGGCACAGAGGGCCCGCCCCAGCTGGGCTGGGCTGGGGACGGGGACGAAGGGATGCCTCTGTCCCCGGTCTTCCACCCTAACCGCTCCCCGGCCCCACCCTCACCTTGCTCTCCTCCCCAGCCAGCCTCTCAAACATGTTGGCGTAGAGCTTCTTCTCCCGTTCGAGCTGCTTGCGGATCCGCTGCTGGCAGACGGCCAGCTGGGCCTTGGCGGCTTTGTTGCTGGGGTAGAGCTGCAGGAGCTTCTGGAAATCAGCCCGTGCCAAGTCAAAGTCGTTCACCGCCAGGTGGGCCTCTCCCCGGCGGAAAAGGCCCTTCTCGTTGCTGCTGTCCAGTTCCAGGGCCTGAGACACAGGGAGCACGCAGCAGTGAGACCTCAGATCCTGCAGCTTCTCTGGCCAGCACTGGGTTCCCGAGGCAGCCCTCAGCAGGATGAGGCCCCACCCCAGGAAGAACGAGCCTTGGGCACCACACGGAAAGGACCAAGGTCTAGGAAGGCACCTCATTTAGTCCAAGAGGCAGACAGGGAAGACAGGTCTTTAGATGAAAGAGAAGAACCTGTGACATTTCCATGCTCTTTTTTTTTTTTTTTTTTTGGCCGTGCCATGTGGCTTGTGGGATCTTAGTTCCCCGATCAGGGATGGAACCTGTGCCCCCTGCAGTGGAAGCACAGTCTTAACCACTGGACCAGCAGGGAAGTCCATCTCTTTAGACTAAAGTGGGTGCGTAGGAGGGAGAGGCAAAGAGCCGGGGAGGAGAGAACACGGAACCAGTCCTTCCATCCAGTGTTTCTGCCCGCCGCTATGCCACTGCCTCCGACCACTAAGGCCAAGCCACGCGCTTCCCACCGCCCTGCCTCTGGGCCCTGCACCTGAGAGCCCCACGGCTCCATCCTGCTACCTCTGCCCTAGTCACTGCGGGCAAGTTCCAGACACGCCGGCAGCTCGCCCAAGCCTGCCCGTGAACACTGCCCTCGCTCTCTCACCTTATTACAGTTTTCAATGGCAGCCGAGAAGGCTTGCAGCTTCAGATGACACATGGCCAGGTTGAGGTGGGAGGCCAGCCGAAGGGCCTGCGCCTTCTGTGCGTTCTCATTAGAGAAACTCGACTCGAATTCCAGCCAGGACACAATCTTCTTGTACTGCAGCAGAGCTTGCTTGTACTTGCCTTCCTGGAATGGGAGGGAGGCTCAGGCACCCGGCACAGCGTTGGTGGCCCCAAGCTGTCGTACCCTGTAGACACCGGTGACCCACAGGCGTGAGAAAGTCCTGCCCCGCCCAACCCCTACCGCCGGCTTGACCAGGCAGCTCGGATCCACCTGGTGACAGCTGCAGGTGCCAGCATGTCCACTCCTCGAGAGCATCCAGGACCACGCTGCAGGCTCACCTTGAAGTACATGGTGCCCCGCTCCTTCACTATAGTGCTCTGCTCCAGCTTCTCCTCTGAACTCATCTCCCAGGACTCCTTGGCCTGCCGTACCCCAAGGGAGACACAAAGTTGTCAGCACCCCAGGGAGTCACGTCCAGGGTGGGACCTGACTTCAGGGTAGGGAAGACCTTGAACAAACTCACCTTCTCAAAACTCTTGAGCTGTACTTCATACTTCAGCTCAGCATTTGGTGGGATCTGGAACTTTTCCTTCCCAACACTGCCAAAAGCATAGCTGTGGGGCAGGAAAACGCTAGGTCATCTCAGCAGCACTTAACCTGCTCCACACTGAAAGGGCTTCCTGTTTCCTGCAAAGTACCTCCTCATCGCTTCAGTCTTGGTTCAGATGTTTCCTGCTTGGCAAAATCTTCCCTGACCTCTTCACACAATTCCTTGGGCTCTTACTTAGCATGCTGCAAATCTTTCTAATAACTCACATTACACACGGGCACGATTACTAATTTAAATGGTACCCCACAGAGCAATGAGTCACTAGAAGGTGGCAACAGTGTCTCTGAATAACTAAGGATTTTCAGCACTGTGTCCGGCACACGGTAGGTGTGTTTCAATAAATACAGTTAATGACTGAATGAACAGAAGATGAAAATCTTGATGTCACTAGAAAAGAGAAACTGTAGCAGCATGACTGAAAACGTCAGGTTTGGATTCAAGGATATCGTGATGGTGTGCGTGCAGGGTGCCCAGAGCACAGTGACCGTAAACAGGGGAGGCGTACAAAAGGCCGGTTACACAACTCACTGTGGACGAGTAGATCTGACCTTGGTGCACCCACCTGTTCTACAGCCTGCCGCACCTGGGCCAAAGTGTACCTCACCTGGGCTTGAGATACACGATGGAATGTTCTCCTTTTTCCATGCGCTGAATGGCTTTCTCCAGCCCACAAGGCAGATCCACGCTCTCCCCCTCGCCGACCTCAAAGCGGAGCTCCCGGCGGTCAAAGATCTGGTCCTTGTAGTACCCTTCCAGCGCAACTGGCGTGAAAGACAGGCGACGTACCAGGGGCGTAAGCAGGCAGGAGACCGAGGAAGGATGCCGCCGCAGCCGCCCCCATTGCCTCGTCACCTCCTGCTCCCCAAACGCCCTTCGGCGTTCTCAGACGTGGAGGAGTGTCAGGAGGATGTGGTTCAGCCCCCCACTTCACAGAGAAGCCACCCAGGGCGTGCGCACCAGAACCTGACCGAAACCCCGCACTGCCCCACCTCACCCTCCACGAGGGCGCCATCGTTGGGCTTGGCGTGGCCTTCCCCCCGAGCCCGGATTCTCCTGATGATTCCGCCGTCTTCTTCGTCCGTCAGGTCCTCTCCCTTGAACTCAAACAACTCCACCTGTGGGACAAGGTGTGAGGGGTCACAGCTCCGCTCTCGCTCGGAGGGGTCCCTAGTAAATGCCAGAGCGGGTCTGACGGCGAGGGCAGCGACAGCAGGAGTGGCCCAAGTGGCAGTTTTGCCAGGTTCTTGGGAGCTGCCCTGGCTCAGCTGAGGCAGACGTGGGCAGGCCGCAGGGTTCACTTCAGCTCAGGAGATCGCTCTGTGCACTCGCCACTCCCGTACGGTGTGCTCTCCAGACAGTCCCAACCCAGCTACTTGACAAGCTCAGCCCGACGGGCGTCAGGAGCAACCCAACACCTCTCACCCGCCTTCCCAGCATTCCCCCGGCATCCACTTGGTAGGGCTCAACCACCTTCAAGTGTGAACGCTGTCAAGTTCCAGCTCCTCAGCAAAGGTTTTCCTCCCCGCCCCCGACCCACGCAGCAGGCATCTCTCCCCTCCTCTTATCTCCAGAGCGCCAATATTCTCTGCTGTCAGTCACCACTCTATGCAGATTATGACCTCCTGATCCCTTTCAGTTAGGACCCATCTCCTGTGGGCACCGCTCCAGAGATAAACAGGCCTCCAGTCCTCACCCTGCTGCTTCAAGCCTGAAAAGGGGTGCGTGCCTACCTCTTCCCACCTGAAACCTCATCACTGACCACTTTCTGGCAGCAGCAGGTTACATGCATGGCAGAGCTAGCCGCTCTCTCCATTCCTCCCCTTCCCCCGAGGGCAGGCCCCCAGCCTTGGCTACATTGTCTCCGAGAGGCAGGAAGCGCTGGAGGGCAGCCAGGCCCTGGGCTGAGACAAGGCTGGCTCTTTGCCTTGCTCGCTGTGGCCACTCACCTCGAACACAAGCGTGGCGTTGGGAGGGATCTTGGGAGGGCTGCCCGCCGAACCATAGGCATATTCTGGCTTGCAGGTGATGTGGCACACTTCCCCCACCTTCATGGTCGCTACAGCAATATCCCAAGCCTTGATGACCTCCCCTGTAGGTACAGAAAACAGACAGATCGGGACTTCCCTGGTGGCGTAGTGGTTAAGAATCCGCCTGCCAATGCAGGGGACACGGGTTCGAGCCCTGGTCCGGGAAGATCCCACATGCCGCGGAGCAACTAAGCCCGTGTACCACAACTACTGAGCCCGCGCTCTAGAGACCACGAGACACAACTACTGAGCCCACGTGCCACAACTACTGAAGCCTGTGCTTTGCAACAGGAGAAGCCACCGCAGTGAGAAGCACACGCACCACAACGAAGAGTAGCCCCCGCTCGCCGCAACTAGAGAAAACCCACGCGCAGCAACAAAAACCAACACAGCGAAAAATAAATAAATAAATTTATTGGGAAAAAAAAAAAAAGAAAGAAAGAAAGAAAAGAAAACAAACAGGTTCTCCTTGGCAGGGATCTGACTCTGAGTTCAAACAGTGGCCCCAGAGACTTACTGTCCCATGCCCAAGGGGAAGCTGGACACTCTTTAGAAATGGGACCAGGAAGGTAGAAAACCTGCTTACAGACCACTTAAAAAAAAAAACAAAAACCACTCAACTCTGGAACAAAGCGGTTCAAGAAAACAAGGCAGTCCATCCTTGAAGAGGAAGCCAGGCGTTCAGAGGTGATCAGGGGAATGAGAGATAAAAATCAATACAGTTCCAGGACTTCCCTGGTGGCGCAGTGGTTAAGACTCGGCGCTCCCAATTCCGGGGGCCTGGGTTCGATCCCTGATCCTCGAACTAGATCCCACATGTATGTTGCAACTAAGAGTTCACATACCACAACTAAGGAGCCGGCGAGCTGCAACTAAGGAGCCCGCCTGCCACAACTAAGATCTGATGCAACCAAGGAAATAAATAAATAAAAATTAAAAAAAAAAAAATCAACATAGTTTCAGGACAGTGGAAACAAAAAAAAAGAAAAAATTAAGATTGTAACAAACCCTTCGTCTTTGAACTCCTGAGAATACTGTTTCTGCTTGTGACAGCTCACACACCCCGATCCCACCAGCCCGCTAACCATGCCCACCTTTCCCCAGGTCGAAGGAGAATCTGTCCTTGCGGTCCAGGCTGGAGTCAAACTTGGTGCCATCAAGCAGCCAGCCCGTGTAGTGGACAGAGACTCGGTCCCCGATCATGGGCATCTCTGTGCCTGTGCCCTCTCGCTTGATGACCTGGAGGAAGGGGAGAAGGTGAGCACCTGGGGATGGACGCAGAGGCACCATGACTACCCGTACACCTCTGACCAGAACGTAAACAGACTCTTCTGCCTCCTTGTAAGTAACTCGACGAACCCGTCATCAAATGACTCTGCTGTGGAGCTTGGTTAGAACCAACTGACCTCCCTGTCTTCCACTACGACGTGACTTGGTGTGAAACACTGGAGACAAAACAACACCTGAGTTCAAGTTTTTGCCGTATGCTCTCGTACAAGTCACTTTCACTCTCCAGACCTTATTTGTGAAGTAGTAATCATAATCCCTATCAGAGTTGTTACAGGACTAAACTGGTGAAAGACTGAATAATTATCAGCAACAAAGGGAAAAGTATTTATGCTACGTTTCCTCATTCTTCCTAAACATCTGTCATCAGATCAGGATCTAGTTTAGACAGAAAAGAGGAATATGAATAATGAAAAGAACAGGAGCAGTCCAGGAGAGGTAAAAGCAACCACCAGGTTACAGGTGAGCCCGGGCTCTCAACCAGGCCCTAACCTCTGACTTGGGACTTGAGCATTCGTGACTGGTAGGCTACTGAAGTCCTGGGTTTCAGGGCTAGACTATTTCCCAGGAACTTCTAAGACTCTTGCTTCTGTTCTTTACCATTTAAAAAGGTGGCTCTGTGGGCTCCCTGGTACGTGTGTGGTCACCCTCTAAGGGAAAGCTTCCACGATGGAATGGATGTGGACTTGAATAGCAATAGAAAAGGAAAGGGGAAGGAGTGGAGAATCAAAGAGGAAATGAGTCTCCCTGGAAGCCGCGTGCCCACTGGGAAAGCAGCCAGGTGCGTTCTGCACCAGCTAAGAGCGCCCCGAGGTCTCGAGCTCGCCCAGGGCACACGCGCACGTGGGGCTGAGCAGTGGGAAGCCAGGAGGAGAGACACTGGGTGAGAACAGGGCACGAATCCGAGCTAGGATTTCGCTATCCTGGACAGCGCAGAACCAGCTCCGAACCGCGGCCCGCTGTCCCGACGTGGGTCAAGATGCCCCGCTGCCTGGGTCCCAGACCCCTCCCCTGGCTCCTCGGGCGGTAACACGGTTTCGGGCGCCCAAGCAGAGCACCTCCTCCCAGCCCCGCACCCCGCGCTCAGAAAGGCCCGGGGAGGGGGGGTGAACTACAGGTCCCGGCATGCACCGGGGCGGGGGGGAGGGGGACAGCATGGCCGAGCGGGTGACCTAGCCGGGTCCCAGCCTTTAGAAAGGGGGTGACGAGAAGGCGGAGGGCGCCGGGTCCGCGCGCCAAGTCGCACAAAGGCCGGCAGGCCAGGAAATAACTCCTGGGACCCGCTTCGCGTCCTGGCTAATGTTTAACTGCCAGGGTCGGCGAGCTCCGCACCCCCGAGGCGCAGGCGGCCGGGGGGGCTCCCCGGCGGCGGCGGCGGCAGGGAAGGAGCCGGCCGCGAGGTCCCGGGTCGCAGAGAGGGGTGGTGCACGCCGCCCGGCCCCCCGCGGCTCACGCGCCCGTCCCCCCGGCGCGCCCCTCCCCGCGCACGCCGCGGCCGGAGCAGGCGCTGCGCTCCCGGGCCTGGGGGCCGGGGACCGGGGCTGGGGGACTGGGGAGCCCTCAGCCCAGACCTCCTCCTTCCGAGCGTGTGGCCGCCCTCCCGCCCCGAACTGGCGGCCCGGCCAGCAAGGCGGTGCGCCCGGCCACGGCTGCACACCGCGGTCAACGGCCGGCCGGGAGGCTGCAGAGGCGGCCGTCCGAGCCCCGAGCCCCGGCCGGCCGCTGGAGCGCGGCGGCGACGGGCTCTTGGCGCCCCCCGCCGCCCCGGGGAGCCCCCCGCCCCTTACCTTAAGCACGCCCTCATCCTGCTTGGGGCTGATGTCCACCCCCTCGAGGGGCAGCGGCGCCGACTGCGCTCCGCTCTCTGCAGCCTTCGTCTCCTCGGCGGTCATCGTGCCGTTCCTCGGGCAGCGGGCACCGGTCAGTGCGCGGCTGTGCGGGCGGCCGGCCGGGGCTCGCGCACCTCTGCTCCGGCGCGGGCGGGCGCAGGAGGTGGGTCGTGGGCGGCCGGGGGAGCGATTGGTCCCACCGCCGCAGAGGGAGGGGCTGGGAGGAGCCGGGCGGCCGCGAAAGACGTGGGGGGAGAACTTTCTAGAGACGGCGGCTGGTTCGGGCTCTGGCGCTCGGGGCGCTCCTACGAAAGGTGGTTTCTGGTTCTTTCCTCCCGCCGGCCGCCTGGCCCCGCCCCGGTGCTGGGACCCTCGGACTCCCGGGCCAGCCCTCCCCCCCGCCGCGCGCTCTCCCGGCCTCCCCCGCCCGTCCCCCCGGTCTAACCGGATTCTTCCAGATCCTTCTCGATCCTCCGCAGCGTCCGACGCCGCGCCGCCGGACGTGGGCGCCGCGCGTGCGTCTCCCCGGCCCGAGACGCGGGCGGCCGGCCTCCCCGCTTGGCTGGGCGCGCGTGCTGAACGCAGAGCGAGCGGAGAGCGTTACCCGGGCGCGCAGGGCCGGGGAGGCGACCGGGTGTCCCCGGAGTGGGGCCGGCGTGCGCCTGGAGCCCGGCGAAGTGCTGCGAGCTGCCCGTTTGCAGGAAATGGCCCGCGTGGTAAAGGGGCCTTCCCCGACAATAATAAAACTGAAAACCTAAAAACGGTTTCAGCTTACGAAGAAAGCCATTCCACCTTACTGAAAACCCATGGGAAGAAATATTTTCTTAATACTGGGTTCCAGGTGATTCTGGACTTCCTGTGGCAAGCAGAGCGTCTGCGCGGTGGGCCAACGCACCGCAGCGCCTAGTTACCCAAACAATAGCCTTTTGACAAAAAGATCCGTGTAGGGAGGGTCTTGATTTTGCTTTAGCACTTAACCCCAGCTTGGCATAGTTCCCGATGCGTGGTATCAAATAGTTATCGGCTGCATGAATTTGTATTCCAATAATAATAAAAACTTTTTTTGGAGCCCTCGCTGTGTGCTTGGCGCTGTGCTGTGTGCTACGCAAACTGTCCTGTTTAGGTAGGCAACCAAAAGGGCTACTGCAGAGGAAATTTCAATACCATAACGTAACTGGGAAATTCATCGTAGTCTTTTCTGTTGGAACTCAGCTGGAAAGGGATGCAGGAGAAATAAAACCGTTTCTTCCAGTGATTTACAGCAAATGTATTTACCCTTGACTAAGTCTCGCTGGCTGACTGGGGATACCCTCAGGGGACATGGGGGGTTGACTCACTAAAGGCTGTCTATTTCTTTTCTACACTGTCCTTAGTAGGGTGAGAAGTAACAGTGCCAAGGCCTTCCAAAACTCCAGGGGACAGGGATGGTGGGTGAGGCGCTGGCTTGCCGCCTTGGCAGTTATGTTGCTGTTGGCTCCTGCACCTGCGCCTGGCTGATTCTCTGTGTGTGTGCTGGTTTCTTTTGATGCTGGGGCCATTGGGTATTATCTGGCAGAACAAGTTGGGATAGAAAAAAGTTCCCTTTGGAGTAATGCTTTTCTGCATCTTTTTCTTCGTTGGAAGCAAACAGTGTACGTATGTCTTTCAGTGTGTCAGCATATATTAATTGAGCACTGAAGATGTGCCTGCTCTTGCACGAACACATGCTGACAGTAGAAAGAGCATATGCTTCAGAGTAAGCAAGGAATTGGCTCGCCCACATGCTAACCGATTTGGGGCAGGTTATGGGGATGGTAACACCTGTCAATGAGGGTAGTTGTGATGGTTACAAAGAGGGAATATATGTCAGGTATCTAGCCCAGTGCCCACCTTCAAACGGGTGGTTAGTAAATAATGGTCGTTATTCTAATGCGATGAGTGTATGGTGAGATAGGGACAAAGTGCTAAGAATACAGAGGTCTGTAAGAGGGAAAAACCCTGTGGAGGGGAAAGGGGAAGGACCAGAGGGAGAGGTTTCCAGGGAGGGAGTGCTGAGCTCATTCCATGAGTGGTTGAGGGGCTGGGAGATGGAAGGGGGTGGGGAGGGGGCAGTAGGCACTGGGTTCTTGGATCCTAGAGCAGGACCTTATTGTTTCTAGAATTTTTTTCTAGTTATTTACATTATATTTTTCAGATTGTAAAACTTACGCACAGTCAACGTAGAAAGTACACAGGTGTTTTGTTCTTTCCCTCCTCTTCCTCATCCCTTTCCCAGCCCATTTAAATTAGTATTCCCATTAAAGATGTTTAACAACGTACAGTAAGCCCCCTACATACGAACGAGTTCCGTTCTGAGAGCACATTTGTAAGTCCAGCTTGTTCGTAAGTCCAACAAAGTTAGCCTAGGTACCCAACTAACACAGTCGGCTATATAGTACTGTACTGTGATCGGTTTATAATACTTTTCACACAATACATAAAAAACAAACAAAAAAATAAAACATTTTTAATCTTACGGTACAGTACCTTGAAAAGTACAGTAGTCCAGCACAACAGCTGGCACACAGGGGCTGGCATCGAGTAAACAGGCAGGAAGAGTTACTGACTGGAGGAGGGAGAGGAGGTGGGAGAGATGGTCGAGCTGAAGGATCGTCAGCAACAGGAGATGGAGGAAGCTGCAGTTTCACTCACGGCTGGCTGACGTTGGTGGACCGCACCTTCACAGCTTGAAGGCTCGTGTGTAGGGGCCTTACTGTAATTCTTTTCAGTGGTATCATCAGTCATTCACAATCCTCCTGGAATTCCCCCTTTGCTAGAGGAAGAGAGCACCCCCCACCACCATCATCCACCTTACTCTGTAGATGACCCGTGCTGTGGTTAGTTTTATTATTGCCAGAATGAGCCTGCGGGAACTCACGTGTTACATCTCCCTAATGCCAGGCCCATCCCTCAGACACGAAGACCCTTTTTTTTTTGCCTGTGTTGGGTCTCTGTTGCTGCACGTGGGCTTTCTCTAGTTGCGGTGAGCGGGGACTACTTTTCGCTGCGGTGCACAGGCTTCTCATTGCTGTGGCTTCTCTTGTTGCGGCACGCAGGCTCAGTAGTTGTGGCTCGCGGGCTCTAGAGCACAGGCTCAGTAGGTGTGGCACATGGGCTTAGTTGCCCCAAGGCACATAGGATCTTTCCCGGACCAGGGATCGAACCCATGGACCCTGCATTGGCAGGCGGATTCTTAACCTCTGTGCCACCACGGAAGTCCCCAAGACCCTTGGTTTTAAACCCCTTGTTTTTAAAGGTGCTGTTTTGAACTTCTTAGACTGACAATGTTCTTAAACATTAAAAAAATTATGTAATATTCAGATAATTCGAGAGAATGTGAGATGAGTATGTATGTGTGTATATACATGCACATACACATGTTATGTAACATAGCAACACAATGAACTTTGGGAATATACCACCCAACCTAAGAATTAGAACATCACCAATATGATTGGTGTAAAAATGTAATACCAGAAATGTTAAGGACACTCATCATTTCTTGCTACTTTTGGTGTCTGTGGACTGAGAAAACACAAACTATACTACTGACCAAAACAGCTACTACACGTTTCATAAAACATTTATTTACTTATTTATTTTAGAGATTACAGCTCCATTTTTATGCATTTGAAAAACAGTAGACCGCTATGTGGGGTCTGCACATAGTGGAGACCTGAAGCTTCGCCACTGAACACACCATGGGTCACTTGGTGAGTTTTCCTCACCTCTGAGATGGGAATCATGATAGTGTCTATGTCACAGGATTAAATGATAAATTATTATGTGTGAAGTACTTAACGCAGTGCATTCGCACATAGCAAGCAGATGAGCGGTAATGATTGTGTGTGCCATGTTTTATTTGTTCAGCCTGTTGATTGCTGGAGTATGGAGTATGGAAATGGAAGACCCCGAAGTTCCCAGCGCTCAGGCTGCAAGCTACTGACTGGTTTGGACAGGGGTTTGAGCCACTGTTTCCAGAGTAGTGCTTCTTCCTGATGTTAAATCACATCTATATTTTTTTCTCTTTAACACTCAATGATGAACCTGACTATCTAATATACTAGCTTTGATATTTTGTCATTCCAGCAAGTCTGGGAGCCTTGTGAAGGTAAAGACTTGGTCTTAATATTTCCTTGGGCTCCACTGTTATCTGAGCTCCGTGGGGTGAGGAGGTTGGGATATTTGGTGGTTGTCCTGCTGAAAGAAAGTAGTTTTTCCCTTCTTTTAAAAAATAAAATCTAAGTTCCTGCTTCAGACTAATATATATTTTTGTTTTGCTCCTCGGAGCAATAAAAAGTAGCCCCAGTCTTCATCCTTCTGCGTTTGTGGATGAACTGAAATTTGGCTTTGGCCTCATTCGTGGGAGGGTCCAGTAGCCAAATGCCTATTTCAGCATTATTTCCAGCCTCCCCAAACTTGTGTGTGATCAGAGATCATGTGTTTGTCCAGGTCATCATATCTAATTAGCATAACTAGAACTAGGATGGCCTTTTGGGAAAAATCTTGCCCTGCATCATCCTCAGTTGAGAGTAAATGTGTGTTTAATATGGTAAATAAATCGTGCTCTGCAGTGACCTCAGGAACAACCCAGCAGCTCTTACTACTGAGAAATTAAGAAATTATTGTTCCTTCAGTATAATATCAAACTTGTTAAGTGGTCTGCTAATATTTTAAAACGATTAAATTGTAATAATAATAAAAAAACTCGTATGAAAGTTCAGAATTACTCTTGTATCCCAGAAGTCCCTTCTGAGTTGGTAACATTAAGCTTTAGTCAAATACTGACTTTAATATTTACCCTTTCAGCATTTAGCCAAAACGTGTACTCAGAGCTACTCTGAGTTTACCCCTTCCCATGGGCCCTGCAGGTGGGTTGTTCAGTAGCCCTTCTCTCCAGATCAGCCTCCTCCAGGGGAACTATTCTGGTATTTCCTTGGACTGACTGCCTCAGCTTTAATTTCCTCCTGGGTTTCTGGAAGCCCTAGCCAGGGGTGGGAGTACTCACCCAGATTCCTGCATAGACCAGACAGAGAGAGTCTCATACTCCTTCGTGGAGGGGTAAGGGGTGTCTATTTTTCTTAAAGGGGCTCTGGATTTGCCACGGGCTCCACTGATCAAGCACTTGACCTCCCAACTATCCTCTTCCTTTCCCGTGGAGAACAGCCCTCAGGCCCTGTCCTCAAGATTTGCGTCCACTGATGCTTGCCGCCATTACTTCCTATAAGTGGCCAGTTGGTGCAAAGCTGTTTATTGAGTGGGTCGGGAGGCTTTGAGCCACGGAGTGGGTGGCGGCTGCTGGGGCCATAGGCCATGAGCCGACGTGCTTTGGCCGCAGGCTCTCGGTCCCTTGGGGTCCTGGGGCCGAGAGTCGGGAAGAGCAGCATTTGGAGCGCACCCGCGCTGGGCACTGAACTCAGGACTGTAGGGCAGTACTGCACTTTCCCTCGGTGACAGCCCTCCCTGTGGCTTCGGATTTGTTCCCAGAGCAGGTGCTCAGTTGAGTGGGCAATGCCGCCTGCGCGCTGGCGAGGGTCGCCGGGCTCAGGCCCGGGCTGTGGGCGCGGCTGTCCCGAACTCCTGCCCCAGGGACGCGGCCGCAGGCGGCTCTCGGCCCTGGACGGACGGACGGGGGACCCAGGGACGGAGGGACTCAGGGACGGAACTCGGTCTCATCAGCCGGAGCGGGGCCTGCGCCTGGGGCTTCTCTGGGGGCTCGGGGCTGGGTCGCCGAGGGCCTTGTGCGCGCCCCGGCCTCCGTGCCCGCTGGTGCCCTCTGGGGGCCCCGGAGCGGCTGCCTGGCACGCGAGAGGGGCTCAGTAGACTCGGGGAGAGGACAATTCCGGAAGGACAGTGGCCCGCCCAAGGCCCCGCCCCGGCGAGGTGGCCAGCGAGGCCCGCTCCACGGCGGCCGGTCTTCGGAGGACTCGTGTAACCGGGTCACCAGCCCCGAGCGCAGGACACCTTCCTGGCCGGCTGGGAGAGCGCGCGCCCGCGGGGGACGCGCAGCCAGGCGCACGCCCGGTTCTCGGCAGCAGGGCCTGCTTTTCCGCCCAACTCTTTGCACTTTAGATTTTGCTTGTACCTGTGTCATTGGGATAATATCAGCGGCCGGCTGTTTGGGAGCTTTTATACGTACTGTTCTTGGCTTTCACCCCCCCCTCCCCGCTTCTTGCCTCCTCCGCCCCCTGGAATCCGGCGTATGGGCACGTGACCTGATGTTTGAACCGCGATTTTGGTTAAGACCGAGCTTGATCGAACGTACCGGGTTCATTTTTATCTAAGAAGAAGAGACATATTTATTGAGCACCTGCGAGGGCGCCGGGTCAGCCCGAGGGACTGTGGGTGCGTCGTCTGTGAGGCTGTCGTAGCCCCTTAGGGCATAGACACGGAGAAGTGAGAGCAAAGGAGAGACTGTGCGACTGTCGGTCTGCTTCAAAGTGCAGGGTGGTCGGGTGTGTGACGGGGGAAGTGTTCTGGGAAGGCCTCACAGAGACCCAGAGGTTGAGGAAGCTCTTGAAAATGGATAATATCTTATTTGTTTACTTTTTAAAAAGATATAACATCACGAATGAAATAATGTCACTTGCAGCAACATGGATGGACCTAGAGATTATCATACTAAGTGAGGTAAGTCAGACAAAGACAAATATATGAAAAGACAAATATATGATATCACATATGTGGAATCTAAAAAAATGATACAGATGAACTTATCTACAAAATAGAAATAAACTCACAGACATGCAAAACAAATTTAAGGTTACCAAAGGGGAAAGGGAGCGGGAGGGATAAATTTAGAGTTTGGGATTAAGAGATACACACTACTATACATAAAATAGATAACCAAAAAGAACCTATTGTATAGCACAGGGAACTATCCTCAATATCTTGTAATAACCTATAATGGAAAAGAATCGGAAAAAGAATATATATATATGTGTATATATATATATATATATATATATATATATATATATATATATACACACACACACACACGTACACATCTAACGAATCACTTTGCTGTACCCCTGAAACTAATACAACATGGTAAATCACCTATATGCCAGTAAAAAAATTTTTTAAATAAAAATTTAAAAAAGATATAACAATAAATGTATAGCTTGATAAAGTTTTACATAGGTATGTACCCCCCTGACTACCAGATCAAGAAAAAGAACTCGTCAGCACCCCAACAGGCTTCTGCATGGCCCCTCCCAGGCAGTAACCATCCCTAAGAGTAACTGCTATTCTGACCTCTCCCAATAGATTAGTTTTGTCTGTTTTTGAACATCATTCAGAAGGAATCATGCAGTATATACTTTCTGTGACTGGCTTCTTTCATTCCACATGATGTCTGTGAAATTCATCCACTGTCTTGCATATAGGAGTAGTTCATTACCTTCCCTTGCTATATAATACTTGATTGTATGAATATACCACAGTTTACTTGTCCGTTCTGTTGTTGATGATATTGGGGTTGTTTCCAGTTTTGGGCTATTACGAATAAAGTTTCTTATGCACATTCTTGTACATTACTTTTGGTGGACATAAATGCTCATTTCAGTTTGGTATATACCTAATAAATGGAACTGATGGGTCACAGGGTTTTTCTTATATTTAGCTTTAGCAGATACTGCCAATTTTCCAGAATCAGGGTATCAAGTTACACTCCCACCAAGAGTGTACGAGTTCCAAGTTGCTGGGCATTCTTACCAAAACATGGTATTGTCGGTACTTTTAATTTTAGCCCATCTGGGGGATGTAGTGCTATGTAATTTATATTCGTTGATAGTTAATGAAGTTGAACACATTTTCATATACTTATTGGCCATCTGGATATAGTCTCATTTGTGAAGTACTTACTCAAATCTTTCGGCCTATTTAAAAAATTGTATTGTTTATCTTTTTGTTGTTAATTTATGAAATTTCTTTATATATTATAGATAAGATTTGCTTTGACAGATACATTGCAATAATCTTCTGGTCTGTAGCATGGCTTTTCACTCACATAATGGTATATTTTTTAAATTTTTTAAAAATTGAAGTAGAGGTGATTTACAATGTTGTGTTAATTACTGCTGTATAGCAGAGCGATTCAGTTATGCATATATGTACATTCTTTTTCATATTCTTTTCCATTCACATAATGGTATTTTTTGGTGAACATTTTAATTTTAATGGAGTTCAATTTATTAATCTATTTTTTATGGTTAGAGATTTTCTTTAATAGACTATTTTTTAGAGCAGTTTTAGGTTCAAAGCAAAACTGAGCAGAGACACAGAGATTTCCCACATACTCCCCGCCCCCGCACATGCATAGATCGCCCTCCACGCCATTAACAAAATCCCTCATCAGAGTGGTACAGTGTTACAATCGATGAATCTACTTCCACACATCAAGGGCACCCAAGGTCCATAGTTTATATTAGGGTTCACTGTTGGTGTGGTACTTTCTGTGGATTTGGACAAATTTATAATGACGTGTATCTATCATTATAGTATCATGCAGAGTAGTTTTACTGTCCTAAAAATCCTCTGTGTTCTGCCTATTCATCTCTCTCCTCCCCGCTAACCCCGGGAAACCCCTGATCTTTTTACTGTCTCTATAGTTTTGCCTTTTCCAAAATGTCGTATAGCTGGACTCATACAGTACGTAGCCTTTTCAGACTGGCTTCTTTCACTTAGTAATATGCATTTAAGGTTCCTTCATGTCTTCTCATGGCTTGATAGCTCATTTCTTTTTAGTGCTAAATAATATTACGTTGTCTGTATGTACCACAGTTTATACATTCACTATGGAACATTTTGGTTGCTTCCAAGTTTGGAAATTATGAATAAAGCTGTTTTAAACAGCTGTGTACAGGTTTTTGTGTGGACATAGTTTTTGACTCCCTTGGGTCAATACAAAGGAGTATAATTGCTGGATTGTATGATGAGTATATGTTTAGTTTTGTAAGAAACTGCCAAACTGTCTTGCAAAGTGTTTGTTTTGCATTTCCCACCAGCAACAAATAGGAAATCTCCTTCCTGTTGTTCCACATCCTTGCCAGCATTTGGTGTTGTCAGTGTTCTGGATTTTGGCCATTCTAATGGGTGTGTAGTGGTATCTCATTGCTGTTTTCATTTGGTTTTCCCTGATGACATATGATGTGGAGCATCTTTTCATATGCTTGTCACCTGTATATCTTCTCGGTGAGATGTCAAGATCTTTTTTTAAAAAATATTTATTTATTTATTTATTTTGGCTGCACTGGGTCTTAGTTGCGGCATGCATGTGGGACCTAGTTTCCCGACCAGGGATTGAACCCTGGCTCCCTGCATTGGGAGCACGGAGTTTTACCCACTGGACCACCAGGGAAGTCCCAAGGTGTCAAGATCTTTGTCCCATTTTTTTAAAAAAATTAATTAATTAATTTATTTTTTTTGGCTGTGTTGGGTCCTCGCCTCTGCGCGAGGACCCTCTCCAGTTGCGGCAAGCGGGGGCCGCTCCTCATCGCGGTGCGCGGGCCTCTCACCATCGCGGCCTCTGTTGTTGCGGAGCACAAGCTCCAGATGTGCAGGCTCAGCAGTTGTGGCCCACGGGCCCAGTTGCTCCGCGGCACGTGGGATCCTCCCAGACCAGGGCTCGAACCCGTGTCCCCTGCACTGGCAGGCAGACCCCCAACCACTGAACCACCAGGGAAGCCCTGTCCCATTTTTTTGATGAGATTGTTTGCTTGTTTTTTTACTGTTCTGTCTTCTTAAAAAATAAATGTATTTCTTTATGTTTATAAATTTATTTTATTTTTTTTGGCTGTGTTGGGTCTTCGTTGCTGAACACGGGCCTTCCCTAGTTGCGGAGAGCAGGGGCTACTCTTCGTTGCAGTGCATGGGCTTTTCATTGTGGTGGCTTCTCTTGTTGCGGAGCTCAGGCTCTAGGCGTGTGGGCTTCAGTAGTTGTGGCGCGTGGGCTCAGTAGTTGTGGCTCACGGGCTCAGTAATTGTGGCACATGGGCTTATTTGCTCCACGGCATGTGGGATCTTCCCAGACCAGGGATCGAACCTGTGTCCCCTGCATTGGCAGGCAGATTCTCAACCACTGCGCCACCAGGGAAGTCCGTACTGTTGAGTCCTAAGTGTTCTTTGTATATTTTGGATAACAGTCTTTTATCAGATGTGTCTTTTGCAAATATTTTCCCCCAGTCTTTGGCTTATCTTTTTATTTTCTTGACACTGTCTCTTGTAGAGCAGACTTTTTTTTAAGTCTTTATTGAATTTGTTACAATATTGCTTCTGTTTTTTACGTTTTGGTTTTTTGGCGGCGAGGCATGTACCGAGGCATGTAGGATCTTAGCTCCCTGACCAGGGATCAAACGCACACCCCCTGAATTGGAAGGTGAAGTCTTAACCACTGGACCACCAGGGAAGTCTCCGACATTTTTTTTTTTTTTTTGACATTTTTAATTTTAATGAAGTCTAGCTTATCAATCCATTTTTTCATGGATTGTGCCTTTGGTGTTGTATCTAAAACATCATTGCCAAATTCAAGTTCATCTAGATTTTCTCCTGTGTTATCTTCTAGGAGTTTTATAGTTCGGGATCTTACATTTAGGTCTGTGATCTATTTTGAGTTGATTTTTGTGAAAAGTGTAAGATCTGTCTAGATTCATGTTTTTGCATGTGGATGTCCAGTAGTTCCAGCACCATTTGTTGAAAAGAGTAGCTTAGCTCCACTGTATTGTCTTTGTCAAAAATCAGTTGACTATATTTATGTGGGTCTATTTCTGGCCTCTCTTTTCTGTTCCATTGATCTATTTTTCTATTCTGTTGTCTTGATTACTGCCACTTTATGGTAAGTCTTAAAGTCAGGTAGTGTTAATCCTCCAACTTTGTTCTTCTCCTTCAATACTGTGTTGGCTATTCTGGGTCTTCTGCCTCTTCAGATGAACTTTAGAAGTTTGTCAATATCAACAAAATAACTTGCTGGGATTTTGATTGGGATTGTATTGAATCTATACACCAAGTTTGGAAGAACTGACATCTTGACAGTTTTGAGTCTTCGTATCCATGAACGTGAAATATCTCTCCATTTATTTAGTTCTTCTTTGATTTCCTCCATCAAAGTTTTGTAGTTTTCCTCATATAGATCCTTGTACATATTTTGTTAGGTATATACCTAAGTATTTCATTTTGCTTTTGGATTTTCTACATAGGTGATCATGTCATCTGTGAACAAAGAGTTTTATTTCTTTCTTCTCAATCTTGGGTTAGTGATTTTTCATGTGTGTCTTGTTTAAAAAATCTTTGTTTATTCCATAGTCATGAAGATAGTCTCTTTTTTGTTTTTGCTTTTCAAAATGGACGCTTTTTTGTTTTACTTTCACATTTAGGTCTATGATCCATCTCAGATTAAAATGTACATATGGAGTGAGGATTGAGGTTTATTTTTTTTCGTACGGATGTACATTGACCCAGTACCATTTATTGAAAGACTATCCTTTCCCCACTGAACTGTGGTGGCTCCTTTGTCATCTATCATGTGTGACCATATGTTTATGCTTGTTGTGGACTCTTTTTTTTTTTAATGTTTTTTTAAAAATTTTATTTAATTTTTTTGGCTGCATTGGATCTTCGTTGCTGTACGCGGGCTTTCTCTAGTTGCGGCAAGCGGGGGCTACTCTTTGTTGTAGTGCGTGGGCTCCTCATTGCGGTGGCTTCTCTTATTGCGGAGCACGGTCTCTAGGTGTGCGGGCTTCAGTAGTTGTGGCACGTGGGCTCAGTAGTTGTGGCACATGGGCTTAGTTGCTCTGAGGCATTTGGGATCTTCCCAGACCAGGGATCGAACCTGTGTCCCCTGCATTGGCAGGCGGATTCTTAACCACTGCACCACCAGGGAAGCCCCTGTTGTGGACTCTTCTGTTCCATTGGTCTGTTAATTATCCTTGTGCCAATAACTTGGCATCTTAGTTGCTGTAGCTTTAAAATAAGTTTTGACATCCAGTTTTGTCCTTCTGTTTCAAGATTGCCTTGACTCTTCTAGGTTCTTTGATTTTCTGTATACATTTTAGAATCACCTTGTAAATGTCGTTAAAGAAATCTAGGATTCTGATTGGGATTCCATTGAATTTACACATCAAATTAGGGAGATTTGACATCTCAAAATACAGAGACTTCCAGTCCGTGAACATGATCTATTTTTCCATTTTTATTGGTATTCTTTCATTTTTTTCCACAGTGTTTTATGTTTTATATTTTTCAGTGTAGAGGTCTTGTGCATCTTTTATTAGATTCATTCCTAGGTATTTTTTAGTTTGGGTGCTCTTATAAATGCTATTTTCCAAAGTTTATTTTCTAACTGTTTACTGCCAGCATATAGAATGCACTTGATTTATTTGTTTTTAGTTATTTTAATTGTGGTAAAATATACATAACATAAAATCTATCATTTTAACCATTTTTAGGTGTATAATTCAGGGGTACTAAGTACATTCAAGTTGTTGTACAAACATTCAATTGATTTCTTTTTTGGTAACAGCCTTACTGAGATAGAATTCAGACACCATATAATTCACCCATTTAAAGTGTACAATTCAGGGAATTCCCTGGTGGTCCAGTGGTTAGGACTCAGCGCTTTCACTGCTAAGGTCTGGGTTTGATCTCTGGTCGGGGAACTAAGATCCCGCAAGCCACACGGTGCAGACAAAAGTGTACAGTTCAGTGGCTTTTCATATAGTCACAGAATCGTGCAGCCACCACTACAATCCATTTTAGAACATCTTCGTCACCCCGTAAAGAAATCTTGTACCTTTTAGCTATCATCTCCCAACCATCCTCAGCGCTCAGCCCTTGGCGACCACGAATCCACTTTCTGCCCATCTATCCCCCCCCCCACTTTTTTAGACTTAATTTTTATTGGAGTATAGTTGATTTACAATGTTGTGTTAGTTTCAGGTGTACAGCAATGTGAATCAGTTATACATATACATATACATATATCTGCTCTTTTTTAGATTCTTTTCCCATATAGGTCATTACAGAGTATTGAGTAGAGTTCCCTGTGCTGTACAGTAGGTTTACCCCCTTCTTAGCTCACAGGTATTTAAGAGTTTGAAAGAATGGCTAGAGCTTCATCTCTAGGCATGAGTAAAGCTTTAAGAATTCCTGTAGACATCTTACCTGCTCCTGGACTTCCATTGGTCTTTTAGACACTAGTATTGTTTTGTTTATCTGCCTGCTTTTTAGCTCTCTTTTTCTTTCTTCTGTTCTGTTTCTTACGCATGAAAGAAAGAGGTGTGTATGTGACACCCGTCACTCTCCCTCTCAGGACATCAAGGCAAACAAACCTGCTTCTCCTGTTGGTGGCTTCTTCCAACCCCATCGCATGTCCTTCTCTGTGGTGTGCCTTTCCCTGGGTCATTCAGCTGCTGCTTGAAAACACCTACCTTTCCCCATTTCTATTCTCCAATTTTTCTTTCTCTCATGCAAGTATTTTTAAAATCAGCATTACTGAGGTATAATTTACATGTGCTAAATCCACCACTTTTAAGCGAATAGTTCAATGAGTTTTGACAAATGCACATAGCCGTGCAAGCATGACAACAATCAAGACGTAGAACGTTTCCTAAATTTATCCCCCAAAGTTCACTTATGCGCCTTCACAGTTAATCCCTAGCAACCCTCCTCCCTGGGCCCTGGCACCCACTAATCTGTCTCTTTTTATAGTTCTGCCTTTTCTAGGATGTCATGTGAAAGAATTATACAGGATGTCTCTTTTGTGTCTGGCTTCTTTCACTTAGCATAATGCTTTTGAGTTGTACCTATGTTGTTGTGTGTGTGTTGTTGTATGCACTGGTAATTTGCTCTTTGTTTATTACTGAATAGTATTCCATTGTGTGGATGTACCACAGTTTGATTATCTATTTACCAGGTGAGAATTTGGGTTGTTTCCAGTTTGTGGCTACTAGGAACAAGGCTGCTAGAACATTCTTGTACAAATCTTTTATTGGAGATATGTTTTCATATTGTGTGTATACCTAGGAGCAGGACTGCTAGGTCACATGGTAACTATATGTTTGACTTCATAAAGAACTGCTAAGCTGTTTTCTAAGTTGGTTGTACCCTTTTGTATTTCCACCAGCAATGGATGAGAGTTCCACTTACTCTGCATCCCTGCCAACACTGACTGGTCTTTTAACCATTCTAGGGGTTATGCAGTAAAATATCATTGTGGTTTTATTTATTTATTTTTTAATTTAATTTTTAATTGAAGTAGAGTTGATTTACAATGTTGTGCCAATCTCTGCTGTACAGCAAAGTGATTCAGTTATACACATATATTCTTTTTTTAATATTCTTTTCCATTCTGGTTTATCACAGGATATTGACTATAGTTCCCTGTGCTATACAGTAGGGCCTTGTTGTTTATCCATCCTACATATAATAGTGTACATCTGCTAATCCCAAACTCCCAATCTCTCCCTCCCCCACCCTCTCCCCCTTGGCAACCACAAGTCTGATCTCTATGTCTGTGAGTCTGTTTCTGTTTCATAGATAGGTTCATTTGTGCCATATTTTACTTTTCACATATGAGTGATATCATATGTTATTTGTCTTTCTCTTTCTGACTTACTTCACTTAGTATGATAGTCTCTAGCTGCATCCATATTGCTGCAAATGGCATTATTTCATTCTTTTTTATGGCTGAATAGTATTCCATTGTATATATGTATTACATTTTCTTTATGCATTCTTTTTTTTTTTAAAGGAATTCCTTTATTTTTATTATTTATTTATTTATTTATTTATTTTTGGCTGTGTTGGGTCTTCGTTTCTGTGCGAGGGCTTTCTCTAGTTGCGGCAAGTGGGGGCCACTCTTCATCGCGGTGCGCGGGCCTCTCACTATCGCGGCCTCTCGTTGCGGAGCACAGGCTCCAGACGCGCAGGCTCAGTAGTTGTGGCTCACGGGCCTAGTTGCTCCGCGGCATGTGGGATCTTCCCAGACCAGGGCTTGAACCCATGTCCCCTGCATTGGCAGGCAGATTCTCAACCACTTCGCCACCAGGGAAGCCCTATCCATTCTTTTTTAAAAAATTTTTATTGGAGTATAGTCACTTTACAATATTGTGTTAGTTTCTACTGTACAACAAAGTGAATCAGGTCTACTTATACATATATCCCCTCTTTTTCGGATTTCCTTCCCATTTAGGTCACCACAGAGCACTGAGTAGAGTTCCCTGTGCTATACAGTAGGTTCTCATTAGTTATCTATTTTATACATAGTATCAATAGTGTGTATATGTCAACCCAATCTCGCACCCCCCCTTCCCTCTTGGTGTCCATATGTTTGTTCTCTACATCTGTGTCTCTATTTCTGCTTTGTAAATAAGATCATCTATACCAATTTTTTCAGATTCCACATATATGCATTAAAATACGATATTTGTTTTTCTCTTTCTGACTTACTTCACTCTGTACGACAGTCTCTGGGTCCATCCACATCTCTACAAATGACCCAGTTTCGTTCCTTTTTATGGCTGAGTAATATTTCATTGCATATATGTACCACATCTTCTTTATCTACTCCTCTGTTGATGGACATTTAGGTTGTTTCCATGTTCTGGCCATTGTAAATAGTGCTGCTATGAATATAGGGGTGCATGTATCTTTTTGAATTATAGTTTTGTCCAGGTATATGTCCAGGAGTGGGATTGCTGGATCATATGGTAGCTCTATTTTTAGTTTTCTGAGGAATCTCCACACTGTCTTCCATAGTGGTTGCACTAACTTACATTCCCACCACCAGTGTAGAAGTGTTCCCTTTTATGCACACCCTCTCCAGCATTTGTTATTTGTAGACTTTTTAATGATGGCCATTCTGACCAGTGTGAGGTGGTACCTCACTGTAGTTTTGATTTGCATTTCTCTACTAATTAGTGATGTTGAGCATCTTTTCAGGCGCCTACTGGCCATCTGTATGTCTTCTTTGGAGAAATGTCTATTAATGTCTTCTGCCCATTTTTTGGTTGGGGTGTTTGTTTTTTTGTTGTTGAGTTGTATGAGCTGTTTGCATATTTTGGAGATTAAGCCCTCGTGTGTCACATCATTTGCAAATATTTTCTCTCATTGTGGTTTTAATTTGCATTTTCCTAATGGGTAATGATGCTGAGCATCTTTTTGTGTACTAATTTGCTATTTTGTATATCTTCTTTGGTGTTCATATCTTTTACCTATATAAAAAAAACAGATTGTTTTCTTATCGATATGTAAGAGGTATGTGTGTGTGTGTGTGTGTGTGTGTGTGTGTGTGTATGGCACTGTGGTATACTGAATAATGGCCCTCCAAAGATGTTCATGCCCTAATCAGCAGAATCTATGAATATGGTAGCTTGGATCTTGAGTTGGGGAAGTTACCCTGGTGGGTCCAATGTAACTACAAGTGTCTTTCTAAGAGGGAGGCAGCAAGGTCAGCATCAGAGCTGGAGATGTGACAGCGGAAGCAGGAGTGTGTGCTGTGGGCCCACAAGCCAAGGAATGTGAGCAGCCTCTAGAAGCTGGAAAAGGCAAGGAAACAAATTCTCCCTGGAGCCTCTGGAAGGAACACAGCTCTGCTGATACCTTGATTTGAGCCCAGGTGAGACTGATTTTGGACTTCTGACCTCCATAACTGTAAGAAAATTAATTCGTTTTGTTTTCAGCCTCCAAGTTTGTGGCAGTTTGTTACAGCAGCAGTAGCGGTATACAGACACTCAGTGTTTATTGAGTGGTTTGAAGCTAGCTTTTCTGCCTCTAAGTCCAGTGTTGTTTGTTTCTGCCATACTGTTCTGAGTGGAGGGGGCAGGGTGCTTCAGGTGGTGGGAGCAGTACGAGAAGCTGCCCAAGGTGGACATGAGCATCTCGGTACAGAAGCAGAGGAGTCTTAGGTGGAGTAGAGTGGGTTGGAGGAGTGGGAGACGAGATTATTTAGTGGAGAGTACTAGATTTTGGAAGCAGAGGAACTTAGGCTTGAGACGGTAAGAAACCACTTAGGTGTTGGAGCAGGTAGGCTATTTGTGAGTCGTAGCAGGGGTGTCTGGACAGGTAGGAAATGAGCATTGGGGAAAACATTTCTCTCCAGCCCTTTCACTCACTTCTGATGGGAAGGCCAACCTGGCACGCTGCTTGTTATTTTAGAGCAGCGTTCTACAGTTCTTCAAGCAAGGCTGAATCTGTTAATAAAGGGTGGGGAATCTGGGAGGTCAAGGTCACCTCATCCCTTAGGGACCCTCTGGCTCAGCGTGTCCCATCCCTCAATCTCCTCCAAACTGGCGCTGGACTCTCTGATAACATTTTGAGATGTCCTGGTCAGCACTTCACTGTATCACTCTGCACAGGCATGTGGTTTGTCGGCATGAAAAGGCAAGGGGTTCGTTGGAGGGGGGCCTTTTGCAAAGGGGGAAAAGCATACTGGTGTCTGGGAGCTGGAAAGGTAAGGTATATGGCTGTGTTCCTTGCTGCCCCTGCCCTGGCCCAGCTCTCAACAGTGGGCAGCTGGGCCGGCTGGCTGTGTGCTTCACGCCCATGTCTCCCCACCTCTGGAGCTGTGACCGAGCTCCCCATCCCTGGGACTCAGGATGCCTCCAGGCCCCTGGACATGGAATTTTCTTCTCTTTCCTACTTCCACCTAGCCTAGGGCAGTTCAAACCCAAGCCCCTCCAGGAAGCCTTCCCTGAGAACCCTTATTTTCTACACTGCACATTTTCAGGGCCCAGTGATTGTCAGTTTACCATTTCATTATACAGTCCCTGGTTCTCTCATCATTCTGGAGCAGCAAGTGTGTCGGGAACTCCCTGACGGTCCAGCGGTTGGGACTCCACGCTCTCACCGCCAGGGCCCTGGGTTCAATCCCTGGTCGGGGAACTAAAATCCCACAAGCCACGTGGCAAAAGAAAAAAAAAAAAAAAAGCAAGTGCAGATGGATGCCTTGTTTTCCAGTGAGATTACAAACTTCTTGAGGACAGAGAGCAATCTTTCTTCATTTGTGTCGTGTCTCACTAAATATATTGTAGACCACTGGAAGACAGTAAACTCTTCAGGGAAAGGATGAGTGGACGGGAGCTAAATGAGAGACAAGGAGCCCAGGAGAGATCATTTGTTAGTTGAAAAAGACATGTCCTTTCTAGTGGGGTGGATTCCTAAATTTAGGGCAAACTTATCAGGAAGCTCAAATTTTTTACACTCTAAAAAGATGCGCCTTAGCTCCTTAGTCCCTTTTGCTTTCTTGGTTTCCTCTCATCTCAATATGTCAATGGATGTCATATGTTTGCTGAGTACCTTGTGTGATCAACATGCAGGACCCCAAGATGAACAATAGGTGGTGTTTCTCTGCAGGTGGCCAACTATCTCGGTGCTTGTCACTCACAAGCCTCTGTCTCCCCAGTCCCAAGCTCCTTCCCCAAATCCATTTCTTATGTGGGTGTTAGACCTTTTTCCATGTATGAAAATATACACAATTAGACCTGCAGCCCCAAGGGGAGCTGAGGTCGTGCTTCTCCTTGCCAGGAGGGGCCACACGATGTCACATGACTCGTGGAAGGTGGGGACGGGGTGGGGGGGGGGAAGGGGTTGGGGGGGAATCCCAACTGGCTTTCGGATTTTGGCAGAAAGCTGAGGAACCCAAGACATCAAAGCCGACTTGCTACCAGTAGGAAGCTGAGTTAAAATCAGGAGAGGCTAGTGGTCAAATTCAGTCTCTTTTACACACAAGAACCAAATACATGTTTTACAACAACGGAGGAAAAAATTAGTGGCCACCTACTAAAATAAATGAAAGCAGCAGTAATAGTAACAACAACGGCAACAGGACAGACCGAGAAACAAATATGATACAATCCAAAGAGTTTGCAGTTTAGTGGGGGAGGCTGGCCCACCCTAAAGAATTGACCTCCTTTTTTTTTTTTTTTTTTTTTTGTGATGACATGAAATGTTTTTATTGAGGTATAGCTGTGTTCTGGCAGTTTTTTCTTTTATTTTTAATTGAAGTATAGTTGATTTACAATGTTGTGCTAATCTCTGCTGTACAGCAAAGTGACTCAGTTATACACATATATACATGCTTTTTAAAAAATACTCTTTTCCATTACGGTTTATCCCAGGAGATTGGATATAGTTCCCTGTGCTCTACAGTAGGACCTTGTTTTATATCCATTCTAAATGTAATAGTTTGCATCTACTAACCCCAAACTCCCAGTACATCCCTCTCTCCCACCCCTCCCCCTTGGCAACCACAAGTCTGATCTCTATGTCTGTGAGTCTATTTCTCTTTTGTACATAGGTTCATTTGTGCCATATTTTAGATTCCACAGATAAGTTATATCATATGGTATTTGTCTTTCTCTTTCTGACTTACTTCACTTAGTATGATAATCTCTACGTCCACCCATGTTGCTGCAAATGGCATTATTTCATTCATTTTTATGACTGAGTAGTATTCCATTGTATATATGTACCACATCTTCTTTATCCGTTCATCTGCTGATGGACATTTGGGTTGTTTCCATGTCTTGGCTATTGTGAATAGTGCTGCTACGAACATAAGGGTATATGTATCTTTTTGAATTACAATTTTGTCTGGGTATATGCCCATGAGTGGGATTGCTGGGTCATATGGTAGCTCTATTTTTAGTTTTCTGAGGACCCTCCATACTGTTTTCCATAGTGGCTGCACCAACTAACATTCCCTCTAACAGTGCAGGAGGGTTCCATTTTCTCCACACCCTCTCCAGCATTTGTTATTTGTAGACTTCTTTTTTTTAGACTTTTTGATGATGGCCATTCTGACCGGTGATATGTTAACCATTCTGACTGGTGATAGGATAACCGCACTGTGGTTTTGATTTGCATTTCTCTAATAATTAGTGATGTTGAACATCTTTTCATGTGCCTACTGGCCATCTGTATGTCTTCTTTGGAGAAATGTCTATTAAGATCTTCTGCCCGTTTTTTGATAGGGTTGGTTGTTTTGTTGTTGAGCTGTATGAGCTGTTTGTATATTTTGGAGATTAAGCCCATGTCAGTCACATCATTTGCAAATATTTTTTTCCATTCCGTTGGTTGTCTTTTTTTTTTTTTTTTTTTGTGGTTTCCTTTGTTGTGCAAAAGCTTGTAAGTTTGATTAGGTCCCATTTGTTTATTTTTGTTTTTATTTCTATTGCCTTGGGAAACTGACCTAAGAACACATTGGTACGATTTATGTCAGAGAATGTTTTGCCTATGCTTTCTTCTAGGAGTTTTATGGTGTCCTGTCTTATGTTTAAGTCTGTAAGCCATTTGGGTTTATTTCTGTGCATGGTGTGAGGGTGTGTTCTAACTTCATTGATTTACAGGCAGCCGTCCAGCTTCCAGCAGCACTTGTTGAAGAGACTGACCTCCTTTTGAGGCACCACCCCGGTTCTGCACCCTGGCTTGCACGGACATGGGGACAGTAGGAGCCCACAGGTGTCCCACCAACACCTCAGCCCAATTTGTCTCTTTAGACAGCTCAGCAGCACCCCCAGTCTCCAACTCATTTTTCTGCCTCCCTTTCCTCCTTTTTTTTGGGGTGGGGAGGGGAGGGAAGGTGTCTGTGGTCCAGACAATGCCTCTCATTGCCAGGAGAGGGCAGCAGTCACCTCCCCTTCCCGCAGGGGCACCCTCAGCTCGATCTAGGATTGCGTCACTTTTCCAATGGCCACTGAGTGCCCACTAGGTGCCAGGCTCTGCGCTGGGCGCTGGGGATGCCAAGCTGACTCCTCTCGCTGGAGGAATCCGTGGTCTAAAAGAGTGAGTCAGCCACAGAAACACACGAAGTGCCGAACAGTGGGGTGAGGCGCTCTGCAGAAGGTCCCCCCGAGGAACTGCGGACTCCCAAGGAGGGGTGGGAGAGGAGGGGCCCCAGGAGAAGATGCTTGAATGGAGTGTTGAAAGAGGATAGTTTTTTTGCAGGGTACATGGCCAGGAAGGGCATACCAGGAAGGGGAACTGAAACCGCAGGACTCAGATGGGATTTCAGCCCACGGGCCGGGACTCCAACCCAGCCAAGACCCAGACTGGGACTTGTATCCACTGTCTTTTAATTGAAATCGCAGACCTGGTCTCAGGACTTAACGAAGCTCAGGTTCTCACGGCAGAAAGAATTCAGTGAGAGACAAAGTGGTAGGTAAGAAGTGGATTTATTTAGAGAGATACACATTCCATAGACAGAATGTGGTCCATCTCAAAAGGTAAGAGTGGCCCTGGGAGAAACACAGTCTGCAGAGTGTGGGCCACCTCAGAAGGCGAGAGACCCTGAAGTATGGGGTGGTTAGTTTTTATGGGCTGGGTAATTTCATAGGCTAATGAGTGGGAGGATTATTCCAACTATTTTGGGGAAGGGGCGGGGATTTCCAGGAATTGGGCCACCGCCCACTTTTTGGCCATTTTTGGTTGGCCTCGGAACTGTCATGGTGCTGGTGGGCATGCCATTTAGTTGCCGATGTGTCACAATGCGCGTATAATGAGGCTCAAGGTCCACTGGAAATCCAATCTTCCGCCATC